>NW_019154174.1:4352646-4768993 GCF_002288905.1 Enhydra lutris kenyoni
CATCACCATCATCATCACCAACATCACCACCATCACCATCATCACCATCATCATCACCAACATCACCATCATCACCATCATCACCATCATCATCACCAACATCACCATCACCATCGTCATCATCACCATCATCATCATTCCTTCTCTAAACCGTCTCCTCTTTATGGAGACTGCCTTACCTGGGGTATGATTGGATGTCATTCTGCCCCAAGGGTGGTAGCAGAAAGGATCAGCTCTCTGCCTCTTTGACACAGTCTCCTGGCTTTGTTCGCAGTGCTTAGCTCAGAGTTGTAGGCCATCCCTCTGTCTTCACCTGCCAAAACCAATGGAGCCACACCAGCTTGGAGGTCTCAGATGGCTCTAACTTAAAAATAATCCCACTGGGTCTGTTCTGTTAAACTACAACAAAACAAAACCAACCCCCCCCCCAATAAAACCAAGCAACAAAAACATAAACAGATGTTGGAGTCTCTCCTATTACATGGAGTCTGGAGGCTGGCCACCGCTGGTATGATTCAGCTGCTCAAAGATGTCAGGGAAGTATTTCTCGCAGATGTCAGGGAAATATTTCTCACCATATAAGAATTCCAGATACTGGCTGCTGCTGGAGCCCCGTTCACAGATAACAGGGCTCCCACAATGCAGTTGTCTTGGCCTTCTCTCATGGTGGCAAGATGTTCTGTGGTCACAGCAGGAAGACCACTGCTATCAGGAATGCTAACATTTTCTGAGAGGCTCCCCCCCACCTGCACAGAGTCGACCTAATTTCCCTTCCACTTCCATTTGTGTTTCATTGGCAGAACTGGGTCCCTCCACCCCCAGGACAAAGGAGGCTGAGAAAGCTGGAGTAGGAGCACCATGACTGGCCAAAACAAATCATGATTCACTGCCTCAGGCCAGGTAACTTGCTGCCCCCAGATAAAGTCGGGATTCTGTTGGCAAGGAAGAAGGTAGGAGGTGAGTATCGTGGTTCTATAGCAATTCAAGGTACTATGGGCACGTAACGAGCTGTCTCCAAACTTAGTGGCATTTATCTTGTCCAAGAATCTGTAATTTGGCAGGGCTCAGTGGAGACAGCTTGTCTCTGCTTTACTTGGCGACAGGTTAAAACAACAGCAACATTTATTTTCTGCATGATTTTGTAATTTTGTTGGAGTTCAGCGAGCTTAGCTCATCTCTACTCCCCTTGGTGTCAGCTGGGAGGACTCTGGAGTTAACCATCTAATGACTCACTCACTCACATCTGGCCCTGGGCTGGAAAGCTCCAAACAGCTGGGGCTCCTTGGGCTTCTCTTTCTCTCTCTATGTGGACTCTCCATATGCTCTCTCCGGCACACCTGGACTTTCCCACATGTCAGCTCAGGGAACCCAAGGTGTGAGCTGAGAGAAAGGGGTGGGGAGAGAAAAAGGGATGAGGGAGAGAAGAGGGGGTGGAAAGGAAGGAGGAAAGGAGGGAGGGAAGGAGGGAGGGAGAATACCAAGTGACGTTGTTTCTCTGTGTTAAACCTAACTTAGAAGTCACTGCATCATTTCTACCAGATCTTATTCCTTAGAAGAGACCCACTGAGGCCAGGTCATAGTGTAGGAGAAGGGAATTAGACCTTTTCTTCTGGTGGGAGGATAAATAATTGGACATGTTTTAATGCCACATCTACCTACCAGTGACAGAGACCTAAAAATAAAACAGACCATAAAGCATTGTGTTAGAGGGAGAATTATGAGGCAGCTGACAAAAAACACTTTTTTCTCTAAAGATCCTAAAACTTATATCATGCTGCTTTTAGAAGAATCAAAGTGGGTTTTGCTCAGGAAGGGAAGCCATTCCTCAATTTAGAGGCAGGGTACCCCTGTTGTCATAACTTCCAACCCCAGGTTCCCATCAGCTTTGCCATCTCCCGACTCCCAACCTTGAGCCCAAACAGCTCTTTGCCTGAGGGCTTGTATCCTGGTTGTAGAAGCCTGTTCTGCTCCCCTTCCTGGTCCCTATCCCACTTCCACCCCCAGCATCTGTGAGCCCATGGCTGAGAGGAGTATCAATACCCCAGCTCTCTCCCCCTTAGTGAGATGAATTTCCGGTACATGTCCTACACTGTCTCCCTGAGTTCTGCAGCAGACTTGAGCCTTAGCTGACCACAGAGACTGTCTTCTCAGTGATGGGAATCGGTGATTCCCATACCTCCTTGGTTTTCCTGAGACCACTGACCAGGTAAGCGGCTTGCCTTAGAATCCCAATCTCACAGTCTGCTTCTGGGGAAAACAAACTAAGACAATTAGGTTTAAAACTTGAGAGACAGAACTTGGAGTTTCAGCTCTGATGTGGAAAGAACTTGGAAGGCATCACTGCCATCTGCACAAGAGAAAAGCTGAAAAAAGTCAAGACTGAGGACTTCTCCCAGACCCTTCAGGAAATGGAGGTCACAGGGCAGTGGTGCCACCCAGAAGTCTGGGAAGACAAGGTGAACACAGAATTACACAGCTAAGATCAGCTTCCTGGATGCAGAAACCACTACAGCTAATAATTGGTAGGAACACTTAGATGATACTTTTTATAAATTGCAGGAGGTTGAGTGTGAACTAGCTCAGGAGATGAAAACTGGGGGCCCAGGCTTAGGGGGATCCCATACTTTCATAGATTTTACCTCAAGGAGCCTACCACATTCTCCCAGTTAATATCAGAGGGGAAAAAAAAATCCCCTCATATTTGGGAGTAGGGAGCCAGAGGAACATAACCCTTCTGAAATGGGCAGAGACCATTCTCCATAACAAAGGCCTGCCCTCAGAGGGAGGCTACTTTATCTGAGCGAGGAGTGAAGGAAAATTAGGTCGACTCCAACTCCATCTAGCCTTCCTGTCTCTAGCAAGGCAAGAAAAAAAAAAAAAAAAGCCTAAGAAGTGCTTCTGAAGGTCACAGACCAGGAACTCAGGCCCACTAGAAAAATGGGATTTAGTTATATTATTCAAGAAGGTTCTCCTCTCCAAACACCTCCTGCCACATCAACAGGGCTCCCTTCTAATAACAGTTCACCAAAACTGGGAGAACTGAAGGACAAAGAGTATATAAAATGAATAAAAGACAATAAATAAATAAAAGACATTTTATTGAAGAAGGAATTCTTAGGAAAACCCAAAGACCACAGAGGGTTAAAAAAAAAAAAAAAAGAGGAAAGCAGAGAAAACCAGAGCCTCTGGCATCTACAGCTACTGCAATATCGAACACAGCCCAGCTCCCAGAGAGATTAACATAAAGCCTCACACTGGCAGCCCAATTATCTCCGTTCCTATTATGCAACATATCGTGCCTGGCTTTCAGCAAACATTTACAAGATATGCTAGAAGGCAAGAAAAAACATAGTCTGAAAAGATAAAGCAACCCTAGGAACCAGATTCAGAAGTGATGCAGATTTGAGACTTAATCAGACAGGAAAGGAATTAAAAGTAACTACAGATTATTATGTTAAAGGACCTAACAGAAAAAAGTAGATAACATGTAAGAAGAGAAACTGACACTCTAAGAAAGAATCAGAAAGGAATGGTGGGAATAAAACACACTATAACAGATATACTAACACTCTTGGTGGCCCCATCACTTGACTGGGAAATAGCCGGTAAGCTTGAGGGTATGACAGTAGAAATGTCCAGAAAAAAAAGAATGCAGCCAAGCAAGGTAAATATCAAAGCATCTGTATCCAGTTGTATCATATTCAAACTGCAGAAAACCAAAAGCAAAGAAAAAAATCTTCAAAGGAGCAGGTTAGGGGGAAAAATCCTTATCTATGAAGAAACAGACTTCCTGTCAAAACCAGGCAAGCAAGAAGAGAGCAGAGCGAAAAATTTAAGTATATTGGAGAAAAAAACCACCAACCTGGAATTCAGCATCCAGTGAAATTACCCCTCAAAAGTGAAGGAGAAGTAAAGACTTTCTCAAACAAACAAAAAATCAAGGAAATTTGTTGCCAATAGATGTACCTTCCAAAAAATGTTCAAAGAAGTTCTTGGAAGAGAAAGAAAATATTGTCAGGACCTCAGATCTACATAAAGAAGAGTGTCAGAGAAGAAATGAACTAAGAAAAATTAAAAATTAAACTGTAAAAGAATCTTAACTGACCTAATAGATAACTATTCAGAGTAATAATAGTACCGGGTGATGATAGCACGTGGATAAGTGAAATGAATGGCATCAATGTTATAGGGGATGGGAGGAAAGAGTTGAGAAAACTTTGTTATAAGTTACCTGCACTGCTTGTAACACAATATAATATTGTTTGAAAGTGAATTTAGATTAATTTGTAAATATTTACTGCAAATGTTATGACAACTAATAAACTTTTTAAAAAGAAGATATAGGGACGCCTGGGTGGCTCAGTCAGTTAAGCCGATGCCTTCGGCTCAGGTCATGATCCCACGGTCCTGGGATCGAGTCCTGCATCGGGATCCTTGCTCAGCAGGGAGCCTATTTCTCTCTCTGCCTCTGCCTGCCACTCTGCCTGCTTGTGTGCTCTCTCTCTGATAAATAAATACATAAATAAATAAATAAAATCTTTTTAAAAAGCAGGATGTATGACATCCTTGTCTTAAAAGAAATTTAAAAGAAAAAAGGAAGATATAACTGATAGGGTAAGGGAGGAGAGAAAATTTAATCATATAAGATGTTCAGTGAAGACCAGAGAATGCAAAAAAGAGAATGTTTTTTAAGAAAAAAGAAATACGTGCAGTGACTATGAAACAGTTACTAATATGGTCACTAGCAGCCCAATTGACAATCCCTTCAAATGTGAATGGTCTGAATACATCAACTAAAATACAGAGACCGTCAGAGTGGATTAAAAAAGAAGACCCAAATGCATGCTGTCTACAAGAAACCCATTTCAAATGTATACATGCACTTAGATGGAAACCAATAGGATAAAGAAAGATATACCATGCTAACATTCATCAGAAGAAAGCTGTCGCCATATTAACCTCAGACAAAGCAGACTTCAGAACAAGGAATATCAGCAGGGATAAAAGAAGATATTATGAAAAAAGAAAAAGAAAAAAAGAGGATATTATGGGGCACCTGGGTGGCTCAGTGGGTTAAAGCCTCTGCCTTCAGCTCAGGTCATGATCCCGGAGTCCTGGGATCGAGCCCTGCATCAGGCTCTCTGCTCTGAGGGGAGACTGCTTCCTCTTCCCTCTCTCTGCCTGCCTCTCTGCCTACTTGTGATCTCTGTCTGTCAAATAAATAAGTAAAATCTTAAAAAAAAAAAAAAGAGGATATTATATAATGATACAAGAGACTGCTCTCCAAGACACGGAACAATCCTTAATTTTACACTTCTAACAACTGAGTGTCAAAATACATAAGGCAAAAACTGATAAATCTGCAAGGAGGAATGGACAAATTCACTATTGTCTGGGTAATAATATTTTGGGTAATACTGATAATATTGGATGTTGGAGACTTCAATACCTCCTCGGTAGCTGACGGATCCAGGAAGCAAAAATCCACAAGCATACGGCTAAAACAAACAGCAGTATCAATCAACGGGATCTAACTGACATTCACAGAATACTTCATGTGGAACATTCACCAAGACAGACTACATTCTGGACCATAAAACGAACTTCAACAAATTTAAAAAAATTAGAAATCTTATAAAGTATACTCTTAGTCTACAATACAAATAAACTAGAAATCAAAAATAGGAAGAGATCGGGGCACCTGGGTGGTTCAGTTGGTTAAGTGTCTGACTCTGAATCTGGGCTTAGGTCATGATCCCAAAGTTGTGAGATTGAGTACCTTGTTGGGCTCCATGCTGGGCATAGAGCCTGCTTAGGATTCTCTCTCTCTCTCTCTCTCTCTCTCTCTCTCTCTCGCATGCGTGCATACACTCACGCGCTTGCCCTGCCCCTCCCCCTCTTAAGAAAATAGAGAGCTGGAAAATCCCAAAATATCTGGAGAACAAAAAGCACACTTCTAAATAGCACATAGACTAGAGAAGAAATCATAGGGGAAATTTAAAAAGTATTTTTAAACAAACAAAATAAAAACATAACTTACCAAAATTTGTGAGGTGTGGCAAAGGAAGTGCTCAGAGAAAAATCAATAGCATTGAATGCAGATATTAGAAATGAAGAAAACTCTAAAATCAGCAACCTAAGAGGGGCAAAGAAACCTATACAAAGTTGCTCCACATAGTACGTCCTTTGGGGAATTGCAAACTAAAATAACAATGATATGTATCATCACACATCTACCAGGCAGCTAAAAATACCGACAACACCAAGTGCTGGTAAGAACACAAACGAGCAGAACTATCACTGGTTGCTGGTGGGCAAGGGTATAGACTTTGGAAGAGCGTTTTAAAGTTTCTTACAAAAGGAAGCGTTCTCTGACCATACGACCAGGCAACTGCGTTCCTCAGTAGTTACTCAAAGGAGTTGGAAACATCCCCATGCAAAACTTGCACAAAAGTGCTCACAGCAGCTTTATACCTAATTGTCCCAGACTGAAAGCACTCGAGGGGTCCTGTAACAGGTGAACCCATAAACGGCGGTATAGTCAGATGACGGAATTCAGCACTAAAAAAAAAAAAAAAAAAGAGCTCTCAACCACAAAAAGACACGGAGGAATCCTAATGTCACATCGCTAAGTGAAAGAAACCAGCCTTAAGAGACTATACATGGGCTGCGTCCACCTGTATAACATTCTGAAAATGGGAAAACTGTAGGGACAGTAAACAGATCTGCGGCTTCCAGGGTCAACATTGCTCTATTGGTGGATACAAGTCATTTTGCATTTTGTGTGCTCCCTTTCACTCTCATTTATTTTGAGACAGAGAGAATATGTGCAAGTGAGGAGGTCGGGGGAGAGGCGAGAGAGAGAGAATCTCAAGCAGACTCCATGCCCAGTGTGGAGCCCAATGCGGCCTTGATCTCCCGTCCCTGAGATCATGACCTGAGCCGAAATCAAGAGCCAGACTCTTCACTGACTGAGCCACCAAGGCACCTTTGGCTTACTTTATTCTAAAAATACAGTATATAGGGGAGCCTGGGTGGCTCAGTTGGTTAAGTGACTGCCTGTGGCTCAGGTCATGATCCCAGAGTCCTGGGATCGAGCCCCACATTGGGCTCCTTGCTCAGTGGAGAGCCTGCTTCTCCCTTTCCCTCTGCTGCTCTGCCTGCTTGTGCTCTCTTGCTCTCTCTGTCAAATAAATAAAAGTCTTAAAAAAAAAAAAATCAGGGCACCTGGGTGGCTCAGTGGGTTAAGCCTCTGCCTTCAGCTCAGGTCATGATCCCAGGGTCCTGGGATACAGCTCTGCATCGGGCTCTCTGCTCAGCAGGGAGCCTGCTTCCCCCTCTCTCTCTGCCTGCCTCTCTGTCTACTTGTGATCTCTGTCTGTCAAATAAATAAATAAAATCTTTAAAAATAATAATAACAATAATTAAAAATACAGTATATAATACATATAATATGCAAGATATTTAATCAACTGTTTCTGTTGTCAGTAAAGCTTCCTGTCAACAGAAGGCTATTAGTTAGGTATCTGGGGAGTCAAAAGTTACATGTGGATTTTCCACTGCCCAGGGGTCAGCGCCCCTGACCCTCCCCCACCCATGGTGTTCAAGGGTCAGTTGTGTATGAATTTGAGTCCCTGCATGTGGGTGTGAATGCGTGCAGTGGTGTGAGTGTGCCTCAGTGCGAGCACGTGGAGAGTGTGGATGAGTGTAAGTCAACATACGGGTGAGTGAGTGTGCGTGGGTGAGTATGAAGGGCTGCAGGGGTGTGTGTGTGTCTGTGTGTGTGTGTGTGTGTGTGTGTAGGTGTGAGTCTATGACTGTGAATGTGTTTGGGGAATGTGAGTGAGTGGTTGTAAGGATGGGCGTGAAGGTGCGTGCAAGCTTTTCTAGGCAGAATCGAACCTGCGTACATGAAGGCGATGTCTACAGCTGCCCCCGTTGCTCTTTGTGGAATCCATGTGAAATGCGGAATCCCCATCGGACCTGTTGGAATTCGCGGCTTGTCTGGCCAAGCTGCATGTCCTTGCTGAGGGCTCTCCGCTTGTCTGCCTGGACTGCCCCCCTCCAGGGTTCATTATACCCAACTGCTTGCGTTTCTCACTCGTCCGGGCCCTACCCAGACCCCCAGGGCTGGGAAAGCGGGAGATGGGTCTGTATTTCTTACTCTCCCCAGCCACCAGCTCAGGGCCTGGCTCATCAAGACATCAGTATGTAGATGCTGAATAATTGTAGTTTTTCTTGCCTCCAGGCTCACCTCACCCTCTCTGCCTGAATGAATGCCTTTCCCTTTTCTTCCTCTCTCTCCCACACTGACCTATGGAGGGACCATCAGAGGCCACCTCCTCCAGGGAGCCATCCTTGACTCCCGGAGACTGTTGACTGTCTATTGTCACATACTCGAGTTATGAGGTCTCAGAGAGCAAGGATCATGCTTATTTCCTATCTTCATATCTGTGTCTTCAGCACTTGTCACAGGGTTAGGCAGCAGGGCCGAGAAAGAACGAATGCATGAAGAATAATGAAAGAGAATGGAAGTACCGTGTCTCCTCCTCCAGGAAACCAACCCTTACTCCCTGCTTCCCTGGCTCACTGCCCCCCTCCAACCACAGCAACCCCATTGGGTTGTCCATGGCTCTGAGAAGTTTGTTTCTACTCTAAGACCAGGAGATCTCTGAGGCTGAGATGTGGTCAAATTATCCTCCAGGTTCCCAGCAATACACAGCCTGATTCTGCACATCTCTTACCCCACCACCTCCCACTCTCCCCTCCTCAAGGTTCTCCAGCCAAGCTAGCCTCCAGACAATTCCTCTAACATGCCATCCCAGGGCCTTTGCACATTCTGTTTTCGGTCCCTAGTTTCCCCCCATATTCTCTTCAGGTTCAGTTCAAATATCTCATCAGGGACACCTCTCAAACACCAGCTCCACTGGCCTTATACCTCCCTCTCCGTTTAACTTTTCTCTTGGGACCTCTTCATACCTGAAATACTTTATTCCTCAGTGTTCTTTCCCACCGTCTGGTTCCCTATGGGCTCTTTTGGTGTCCAGTGGTTAGTGGTCTGTGGTGCCTAGGCTCAAATCCCACACCTGCTGAGTGATTCTCAGCAAGTTGCCCCTCTGTGCCTCAGTTTCCCCATCTGTAAAATGAGCGGTAGTAATACAGCTCCTTCATAAGGTAGTCGTGAGGATCGAATGAGTTACCACGTGCAGAGCCTCGGAGCAGAATTTACCAGATTGTACGAGCTACTGATAGAAGGCTTGCTTCGCTATCTAAATTCTTGTGGCGCCTGGCATAGGGGAGGCGCTCAGTAAACACTGGAGGGAAAAACACCCACGGGCACTTCGCAGAAGCCAGAAACCGGGCTGTCAGGAAGGGGTAAAGGAAGAGAGCTGGCCAATCCCCACCCCAGCCCTGCCTGCTCCCAGCCCCAGAGGCACCCAGCCCTCCGCAAAGCGCGGCTGGGGGGCCGCCCGCAGGAGCTGGGACTTTGGTCCGCGAGTCAGGGGTAAGCACCGCGGAATTCTCCGCGGGGGCGGCCGTGCGCCCAGTAGGGGCCGTGCGCCCATGGTGGGGCCGGGCCCGGGTGCCGGGGCTGCCCGCTGCGAGGTCCAAGGCCGGTCACAGGGGGCGCGGGGCGCGGGGCGCGGGGCTGGGAGCCGGGAGCAGCAGGGCGCGTGGGCGGGCCATGGGCGGCGCGGGGCGGGGCCTGCGGCGGGGCGGGGTAGTGAGGGGCGGGGCGCAGGAAGGCGGGACGCAGGAAACCGCGGCTGGCGGGCTGGCGAGCTCAGGAAAGCCCCGCGCGGCGCGGGGAGGACGAGTGATCCGGGGGTCCCCCACTTCCAGCTCGGGCGCCCCCCACTTCCAGCTCGGGCGCCGGCGCGGCGAATGGACCCGGGGCGCGCAGGTAGGACGCGGGGCCCGCGCGCTGGGCGGAAGCGGGCGATGGGCCCAGGGAGGGGCGCGACCGCCGGCGCGGCCTGGGGCGGCGGGGACCCCCGGGGCCGCCCCGACCGCATCGGGGGCCTCCCGGAGCCCGCCCCTCCCCGCGTCTCGAGCGGCGCCCGGATCGAGCCGGGTCGCCCGGGGGCAGCGGGCGCGCGGAGCCGAGGACCCCCGGCGCGCCCCCTCAGATTCGTGCTGACCCGGAGACGCCAGCGGAGACGGCCCCTTCGGGGACTTGGGGACGTCGTGAGCGTGGGGTCAGGCGGGACTTGGGCCACGCAGCCCTCTGGTCGCGGAGATCACCCCCTAACCCCGAGCGCAGGAAGTGGGTGAGGATCGGGTGGGGGCGGGGGAGTTCCGAAAACTGAACTTGGTGACCAGGTCGAGGCGTCTGGGTAAATCGCGTCCTGTCGACCCTTTCTCTCCTTATTTGAATATTGGATGGACCCAGTTATAATAGAGATCAAATACTGGACTAATTTTGTACAGGTTCTGTCTGGATCTTTGGAAATATTCTGAGTTAAATCGCAGAACAACCGTTTTAGTTGGTACGGTGTGTGAATCAGTCCGTTTTTCAGATGAGGACACTGAGGCCCCCGGGGCAGTTTAAATCGTTTGCCCGAGGTGACTCCTGACTGCAAAGTGTGCAGCAGGGTTCGGCCCCCGGTGGTCGGGTGCCAGAGCCTGCTGTCTTCCACCTGTCCATGGTGCTTGTCAAACTATCCCATAAACAAATTATCCCCGGGATTTTATTAAAAGGCAGATTCCCAGGCTGCCTTCAGTGAGATTCAGATTCAGTAAACCTGGGAGTCTGGATTTTAAAGCACACACACACACACACACACACACACGCACAATCTAGATTTCTTAGATCAGGCAAGACTGACGACCTGGCAAACTCCACGTCCCTGCTGCTGGGATTTGTCAATGACTCTCGCCAGCACTGATCCTCCTGGAGGCCTAGCGTCTCCTCTGTTCTCCCCCAGCCCTCTGTGAGGTTCCTCCCTAAGAGTGGCCTCTTTTAGAAATGTGGGCATTTGCTGGGACATCAGTGCCTTTACTAAAATCCTAAAGTCCAATGGGGAGACTGAGGGTGTATACCTCTCTCCCCCACAGTCAGGGGACATTCAGGGTCCTGCAGAGTCCCCTTGAGTGCCGTTCATCTGCCCTGTGGCTACAGGTGAGGATGCTGAGGTGTGTGGCATGGGAGGCAACCTGTCCTAGCCATCCGCTCATTTATTAGCACCTACTGGGCTCCTGCTGGGCATGGCTCCACTGGTGCTGGGGAGGGGGGAGAAGCCACACATGGATGGGAAGGTGGGTGTGGCCACATCGTGGAAGGCCTTGAATGCCATGCTGAGAAGCATGGCCCGGTGCACTTCACCTTTGCCTGAGCCCCAGACAACCACAGTGCAGATTTCCAGGCCCCACCCAGGACCTCCAGAGCCAAATCTGGAAGGGAGGCCATGGGAAAGGAGCAAGGAGGGAAGCCGGCTGGTGAGTCAGTCACCCTGGTTACCACGTACCCAGTTACCAGCAGGTCTGGGATGACCTGAGGACTTCTAGATTCTGGGCAGTGACTTACTTAATTGATGTGCCTTCTACAGCACGATTCTTGGGGGTGCAGAAAGGTCAAGCTGGGGTAGGGAGGTGGTCCCCTAAGGCAGTCCGTTTCCTGCTGCTCTGATTTAGAAATGAAGCTGAAATGCACCATCAGAAGAGGAGAGAGCCTGTCCTGGACACCCCCCCCCAAATCCCCATCCCTCTACCCCACAGGATGGAGGAGAGAGCTTGGGTTCAAGTGACCCACTGCCCTCAGCTGTCTTTGATGGTACCTGGGAGCGGGGCAGGGGCAGAACCCCCCCACACTAGGTGCTTCTCATTTTTCAAGTTGGACTTTCGTGAAGGTTGAGGACATGTTTTTTAAGATACTTGACGTGATTTCCCTCGCATAGTACATCACAACAAATGTTCATGACTCTTTTTGCCCATTAGGAAGCACAGTGTGGAGGTTAAGAGCCAGGGCTCTGGAGCCAGATTGCCCAGGTTAAGATGTTGGGTTTACAGTTGACTAATTTCTCAGGACCTCGGTCTTCCCATTTATGAAAGGGTAGTGATGACTTTTTACTACTGTAGTGATGATTAAATGTAAGGATAACGGTCAAGTATCCAGACAGTGCCTGGCACAGAATGAGCACGATGTGTTTGTTAAGTAAATAAATGAACCTCACTGGATGGGATTTAATCTACCCATTTTGCCAGGGATGCGTGCAGTGGCCTTGGCCGAGGCCGTATATTTGGAAGTGATAGGGAGGGATTTGAATCTGCTTTTCTTCCCAGCCTGCGTTCCTTCCCACTGTGCCAGTTTGCTCACTTTAGCCCCGGGGGACAGCTTTCTGAGCATTTCCCGTGGTCATTTCTGACCTGAATTCCCTTGGCTAGGCTAGACGAGAGGCCAGTGGCTTGCCTGCATGTCGTATGAACTTGCCCTTGCAGGAGTGTGGACCAGAAGCCCAGCGGAGACTGAAGGGTCTTGCGGTAGCCAGGGTGTCCTGCACCAAACAGGTTGTGTCCCTGATGTGTGACTTCCAGGAAGTCACTGCTTCTCAGAGCCCAAGGCAGAGAGGAGAGTACAGGCTTGCAGCCTGGGCTGGGGGTGGGGGTGCTGGGTTCAAATTTAGACCTTGCTGTTTCCTATCTATGGGATCTTGAGCAACGTGCTGAACCTCTCTAAGCCTCAGTTTGCCTGTCACTAAAATGGGTATTGGAGGGGTGTTCATGAGATAGTTTCCATAGACACCTTGCCCACAGCTCAGTGATTACTGTTTCTCTTCTTCTTAGGACAGTCACTTCTCCATATCCAGCCCCTAGCTTGCTCATTTATTTCTTTGAATATTTATCAATATTTCTGGGAGCTCCCGATAGAGCAGTGGACAAAGTCTCTGCTGTCTTGGAATTTCAGTTCCAGTTAAGAAGACCGGCAAAACACAAGCAAACTGATAGAGACAGCTCTACCCACCCCACCCCTTATTTCTAATGCTGAAGTCTGCAGGCTCTGGAAACTGAAAGTTCTTCCATGACCCCATGGGAAGCGAGACCTGAGGTGAACTAATCACGAGGCACTTTAATGTGTGTGTTTATGCTTCCCTTATACGAATGCTTGTGTGTCTCACTGCAGAGGAATGAATGTGAGCGATCTGGGGAGTGCTGGAACCCTGGTGGGGAGGCAGGGTGGTTAGATCGGGTGGGATTTTATACCAGGTGACCTTTCTGTAATCTGAGTTACCGTGAATTCTGAGACATGCCTGGTCAGCCTGGACTTCACAGAGGAGAACAGGGAATATCCCGTCAGGACTGGGAGGAAAAGTAAAGCAGGGCAAGTGCGGACTCCAGGGCAGCCTCTGTGAGGAGCGACATTGAGGAAGTTGCCGGGGGCAGAGGCCAGGGGAAGAACGGGCCAGGTGGAGGGAACCCCAGGGAAGGTCTTGTCCAGCCCAGCAACCCCACTTCCCGGCTTGCTGCTTGTCCCTGGCTCTGGGTGCACAGATCTGTCTAAATATGCATGTCTTTCCCTTCCCAACAAGTGACCAGGCCTCTGAGAGTTCAGGTTTGGCTCCGACTGACTCATTCTCACCCTAGGGGCCTCAAATTTGCTTTAGAGATTCCCGGGCTTCGCTCAAACAGGCCTGGGTGCCAACTCACTGGAGAGGATCACCAGCTGGGCTGGCATCTGAGTCCCCCCTCACCGCCACAGGGAGAGAGGGAGGAAGTGAGTCCCCGTGAGGTGAAGAGAGCTTGGCCCCCTGGGTTTGGTGGAACATTTCCTAAAAGGGAAGGACTGTCCTTCTGAGCAGCGGGTTTATAAAGGGACGGACCGCACACCAAAAAGTAACGGGTACACACATGCCTTGAGTGTTAGCACCAGGCTTACACTCCCTCAGCAAACATGTTAGGGACAGGGGACACAACAGTGACCCAGAAGCAAGAGCCCTCGTGGAGCTGACATTCTAGGGAGGGAGGTGACTTTTGAGCTAAGACCTGAGGTTAAAAAAAAAAAAAAAAAGACATGTGGACATCTAGGGAAATAAGAGAGTGATTCCTGCAGAGGGGACAGCAGGTGCAAAGGGCCCGAGATGGGACCAAGCTTGGTATGTCTGACCCCCCAAAAAACTGCTGTGGTTGGAAGTAATTGAGCAAGACTGAGAGGGGAAGGAACACAGGTCGAGGAGGTAAAACAGAAAACCAGACACCTGCAGGTACCTCATTCACCTTGTGAAAGGAGCTGGCAGAGTAGGAGCTGCTCTCAACCAAACTTTACAGGTGAAGCAACCGGCACAGAGTCGTTGAGTGACTTGGCCAGGGCCACACAGGTGGCAGAGCACAGCTGTGAAGCCAGCAGCTCCAGCATCCTCGGTCTTCACCACGGTGTTTCAACACATCATGTGGTCGGATCCAGATCAGGATGGTGTTTCCAATGAACTAATCATTGTACTTATCATTTTACCAACGAGAACCTTCCTGGCCCCAAACAGTGAGGACACACCAAAGCGCGGGGTGGGGGGTGGTGTGTGGAAGGGGATGAGTAGAGGCCCCTCTCCACATCAGGCACTGAGCTAGGTGAAGGTGGGTAGGCGAGCAGGTGCCTCCCCATTTCCCTGAGGAGGAAACTGAGGCTCAGGGTGGGGGCTGATCTGGGTGACGCAACGCCAAAGGGACAGAGTCTGGGTTCAACCCTGAGGCTGCTGACCCGGGAGCCTGTGCATTTAACTGCTCTTCTGAGCCATCCAGCCCAAGGAGTAGTGTCTAAAAGAAACTACCTTTCTTGGTCAGAAGTGAGGAAGCAGAGTCACCAGCAGCCATTTTGGAGAACTGGGGTGGCCCTGAGGTTTTCTTATGCAAGGAGAGTGTTCTGCCTTTTCAAAAGAGGAAACAGAACTTCTGTGGAGAGGAGAGACACCAGATCTGTGGACAGGTAGCCCTCCAAGCCCATGGAGCCGCAGCCTCTTAACAATCTTGCATCTGGAGATGGAGTGTAGGCCTTCCAGAAGCCACATTTTCACAGCTGGACAGCTCTAACTGGGAGAAAAATCTTTCCTGAGATTTAGCCAAATTAACTTTCTAGTAGTGTTTACGTTCTGGCTCTGGTTCTACCCTTTGGAAGTAGTAAACAGCGCCCTCCAATCTGAGCCCAGTTTTTCTCTTACTCGAAATTCAGAGTCCTAGTTCTTTCAGTCATTCTTCCTGACTCAGGGAATTGTAAAGAATTCAGCCTGGCTTCAGACATGATCCAGTTGCTCAAAGTCAAACCCATTGCCTCCCACCAAAGCCTGCCCAGCCACAGGGGGAGGGAGACTATCACCTCTTTGGATTTGGAGCCCATACCTCTGTTGATATAACCTGCAATCATGCTTCTGAGTGGTCACATCCCCCTTGGAGTTCACATTGGGCTTTCCAGCTAAAACCTCCTCTTCTACATTGCTGTCCATCAAAATTTCTTCCATTCTGAAACTCCTTATCTGAGGCTAACACTTGTTTTCAGGCTTTCTTGTTTTCTAGTAAATCTGCTTCAGGCTAAGTGGCTATGTTTTTTCCTCTGAGTACTCCATTGGCTTCATTCCACAGGTCTTTCTTACACAATGTCGTTCATTGCTAAAATAATTTACAATTTCCCTTTTGATTGCAAATGTTACCCACTTCAAACTTTTTTTTTGAAGGCGCATGGCTTTTTTTAAAGTTATCTTTGTATTGTTGGAGTCTAAGTTTATGGCATAGTGGTCAGTATTTATGACTTGTGTGAGATCAGTGTCGGAGAATTTGTTGAGGTCCTTGTAAGATTCCTCTGGTCAGTTTTTCTGTATGTTCTTCATGTATTTGAAAGGATGTATATTTTCTGGTGGGTATAAAGTTTTAGAAATCTATGAGCTCAAGCTTGATCATTACATCATTCATATTTTCTGTTTTTGTGTCTGTTTTTGTTTTTTCTTTACTTTCAAACCCATATTGTTTGGTGCATAGAAATAGAATATATGAGTAGAAGGAGGGTTCATGATTTTTATACCTTCTTGGTGAATTGTTGCTCTTATCATAAAACACCCACCTTTCTCTCTTTTATACTTTGTTGCCTTGAATTCCACTTTATTCGGTATTAATATTCCTACACCTGTTCTCTTTTTATGCATTTTCGTGACTTTTCTTTGACCTTAGTCTTGGAGCCACATAAATTAAAAACAAAAAACAACGTGCATCTCAGTCTCGGCTTGGCAACCCACTTGCTCTGTAATCTGCGGCAAGTCCTTTGGCCTGTTCGGGTCTTACTTTCTTCATCCATAAAATGGGGCTATGACTCACTTTGCCTCTCTCTCCAGTTCCTGTGAAAATAGCGACGGTCTTGGATATGAAAAGTGCTGCCAACATCCCTGTGCGTGGGTTAGTCACTGGGTGTGAACATGGGCTGACGTTCCAGGCAGTGAGGACGGAGGAGGACCTGGAGGGCAGGGACCACTCCCCGAGAGTGAAGATCAGTTTCACGGTGGCTGCCCCTGGCTGGCTCCCTCCTCGGTTCCCACAGACGATGAGTAAGATACTGTCTCTGGCCTGGAGGAGCTTCCAGTCCAGAAAAGGAGAGGAAAGAAGGCACAGCTCAGTACTGCTGAGACTGGCAGGGATGCTGGGACAGAGGGACAGCCAGGGGAAGGGCTGAGGGAAGAGCAGGGTTTGAGCATTCGGGTCCGTGGGGGTGGCACAGGAGGTGGGCATCGAGGGGGGAGTCTGTGGCACATTTGGGGACTGGTGGAGCTGGGCTGGGAGAGCGCAGCATTGGCAGGCGGGCCTCCTCCCCTACGCAGGAGGAAGGCGTGGGGCTTGCAGAATTTTGACTCTCCTCCCTTGCCCCCGTGATGCCGCTGGGCCACAAAGAACAGGCGATTTGGGGAGGGGGGTGTGGTTCTCCAGCTCCACTCCGTTCTCATCACCCTGACAACCACATCCCGTAATGCACGAGAGCTAATAGGGACAGAGGGCAGGGGACCTTTGAAAAGGCAGCTATGGGGTCTCTACCTGTGACTGCTTGTGCGTCTTGGTGGCGGCGTCCTGGGACACCCTCGCCCCCGACCCTGGAGTACGTTAGCTGGTGGTTGGAAGCCAAAGAGGGACGACAGATCTGCGGTGTGGGGTTTTTTTTGTTTTTGTTTTTGTTTTTAGATTTTATTTATTTATTTGACAGAGAGAGATCACAAGTAGACAGAGAGGAAGGCAGAGAGAGAGAGAGAGAGAGGGAAGCAGGCTCCCTGCTGAGCAGAGAGCCTGATGCGGGGCTCGATCCCAAGACCCTGGGATCATGACCTGAGCCGAAAGCAGAGGCTCAACCCACTGAGCCACCCAGGTGCCCCTGCGGTGTGGGTTTTGAAACTGGAACTGCTTTCCAGATTTTAAAAACTTAGGAAAAGGGGCATGGAAATCTGGATTTCAAGCTTCTTTTCGAGATGTCAAGAGACCTAGCAATGCCCAGGCCTTCGCGGAGGTGACAAAAAGCAGCTTTGTTGGAGTGACAGTTGCCCTTCAGGACTGGCCCTGGGCCCACCGCGCTGTCATGTGTCATGTCATCTGGGTCTGTCCGTCATGTGTCTGAGCTCCTTTAGATCCTTGGGTCGACTCTGGGTGGGGGATATGGCTGTGAGCCGTGAGAGCAGAGGCAGGTGAGTGGAGAGTCGGTGGCCCCAGAAAAGACCGAGGGGGGCTGGAATTGCTATCTGGACAGGACTGCTGGGTCTGGGGGGGGTGGGGGGAGGTGCTGGCCGCCCCGAGCCCAGAGGGCATGGCCTCTCTCCTCCTTCTTCCCTTTTCCTCCCTCTGTGCAGACGGTGCACAGCTTCGCGCCTTTTCCCTTGGTGTACAAAAATGTGCAGAAGGCCGCTTAGAAACAGAGCTTGGCCAGCCCCCCAGAAGCTTCCCTCCTGCCCCCCCAAACCAGGGACAGTTCCTGACTTATGACCCCCAGATCAGTTTGTCTCCTTTGGAACTTCTTGTCAATGGAGTCGATCTGCCCTTTGGCACCTAGCTTCCTCTTTCATATGCCCCCGTGAGACCTGATCTGGCCAATGTCGGGGACTCAGGGTCTCGAGCCTTTATGTTATGCTTGGAGATGAGCTTTTGTTCCCTGCTCCATCCCTGCTGTCTCAGGGCCTCTTCCGCCCTGGTCTCCTTGTCTCCTTGCAGCACCGGCAAGGCAAGTGGCTCTGCCTCACTTCATAGATGACGAGACAGAGGCCCTGAGAAGAACCCTGGCTTGCCAAGGCCTGTCAGACAATCAGGGCGAGGCCTGGCCACTCAGGCCCAGAGTTAGGCTTCTGGGTCTCCGAGGCACTGGGGTCCCTGCCTGAGTGGCTCCACACGTCCATGTGTCCCTGACTCTCCCAGGAATAATGGGGGGGGGTGGACAATGGGAAGAGCTCGGGGAGAGACTCCTCCCCTGCAGTGCCCGTCTGCAGACAGAAAGTGAACAGAGGAGCTCTTCTTTGTGTGGACCTGATTGGCCCAGCTCTGGGTTCACCCAGGGGGCAAAGTCCTGGTCGTGGTTGAGACAAGTTCAGGGGTGAGGGCTGGGCAAACAGGACCAGAAGCCACTTCTAGCCCAAATGCTTCCTGCGTCTGCGGTGGGGATAAAACTGCACCTGCCATAGTCTTCGGGTTGATGTCAGGGTTAAGCCCGTCGGTGAAGTTCAAGTGCAGAGCAGAGTCTGGTGTGACCGAGACTAAGGCCGGGCATTCTGGGAGGTGGGGGTGGAAGTCACAGGCGGAAGGGCCCAGGATATGGTCTCTAATGGCTGGAGGAACTGGGGACACGCAGGGGCGTTCATGGTGCCTTCAACAGACCTCAGGAAGCAGGCCCGCTGGGAGCCATGACTGTCACTAAGACAGCCAAAATCGAATCAGTGTCCCGGGGCCAGGGCCATAATCATGGTAATGCCCCAATTACCAGCTCTCCAAGGTCAGTTTCCCCGGTGGCCAAGTTCAGGGCCTGCATAAAGGAATCTAAGGAGATTCTGAGCCAGAATTGGTCAGTGTTTATCCGGCTGTGAGAGGTGGATAATGGATAATTCCTGCTTGGGGGTCTGTGTCCACGTCTTCATCAGGGACGGCTGCATTCAGCAAATACCCTTGGATCCCCCCTTCCCCCTGCTGGGTGTGCTGAGCATGTCCTAGGTTCTAGGGCCCCAGCAATGAACAGGGTGGACACAGCCTCCGGCCTTGTGGGCACTGGCGTCCCGGGGGGGGAGCCTTTGGACATGCACAGGACACGTGTGTATGTGATAGGCCACGAGGGCTGAGTGCTGAGCAGAGAAATGGGCTTGCCAGTGACGGGGGAGGGGGTGGTCAGCTGCTACTCCAGACTGCGTGTCTGGATTCGCAGGTCCCTCGGGCTCCGCCTCCTCCTTGGGGCCTCTGGGGACCTTCTGAGGATGGGCATGGCTTCCAGGCTTCTCCGTGGGGCTCGCCACCTCTGCAGGCTTCCCATTGGCAGCTTGGACTCAATGTAGGTATAGCCAACCTGAGTGTCCCCAAGACAGTATCCCCTCCAGCCACGTCCCATGGTCTCCAGTCCCCTCCTGGCCTTCTCAGACAAGGCTCTGTCTCTCTCTGCACAACCCCCTGGGCTTCAGACACAGCTGATGACTCTCAGGCCTGTCTCCAGCCTGAGCCTTCCTTCTGAGCTCCAGGCCAGTAGAACATACTGCCTCCTGGATGCCCTCCGGTGCCCACCAACTGCTCGGACTTGCCACGTCCACAGTGTGGCTGGGCATGTGATCTTCCAGGCGCCACCCATTGCCACCTACTGCCCAGCCTCAGGCCACTTCCGCCTCCCAGTCCCCTCCCCCGATCACCACCACCCATGAGCAAGTTAACCTCTACTTCCCACGCAGGGCTGAGTCTGCCCCTCTCCTCGAGCAGCCCCTGCCCCATGGGGCTTGAACCCCCAGCCCTTCTCCACACACAAGCTAGAGTGGACTTTCCGGCGGATGCATAGCTCCTCTTCTGCTTAACGGCCTGCCCTGGGGATGGATGGAGTCTGAATCACATGCTATGCCTACTTGACAGTATTGTCCTCTGGCCCTGTGACCTCTCCTTTCTCTTTGTCGATGTAGCCAAGGGCCTGTGCTCCCCCTCCTCCCTGACTATGCCCTCATTCCTCATGCATCCCTTCCCCTGACCTTTCCCTACAAACATTGTAGTCCCCTCCTCACAGGGAGGACTTAAAGCATCTCGAACAGTGCCTGGCACTAAGGGGGCACTATGTAAGTGTAGAAATAAAAATAGAATAGAAGACGCACGGTCGTTTATTGGGGGGGGGTGGGGAGCTCTGGATGAGATGTTGCCTGTCCTCATGAGCCTACAGCAGGCTATTCTGTTCCCTCTCCATGCACCCACCCCTGCCCTCCCTGGGGAGTTCTCAATCATCCCTCTAGGGACACCTGACCCTCGAGGACCCATGTGGATCTTCCCCGAACAGCCCTTACCTTTCCTGATGCTGCTTCCCACACCCCCGGCTCTGCTGCCCCCCGGCAGGCCTCTTTCTCACACGCCCCCCCCACTCCCACTCCATGGCACCCTGATCCAGGGCAGCCCCAGCCTTCTGTTAGCTCAGGAACAAACGACGGTCACACTCAACCCCGATCCTTTCTCTTCCCAAAGTCCATTCTGTTGGCGAATCCTGTTGACTCTGCCTTCAGCTGATCTAGAAGTCAGCCCGTTCCTGCTAATCCTTCCCGGCACCTGCTGCCTGGACCAGTGCAGTAGGCTCCTCACCAGTGCTTGCTTCTGCCCTTGACCCCATAGGTCTTTCAGACACACAACCAGAGGGATGGGTTGAAAAGTCTCATAGGGTCATATCTCTGCTCAGAAACCTCCAGTAACTTCTCTTTCCAAGTATTTGTCAAAGGGAAGGAGGAAGAAACGAATGGGTGAATGAGTGAATGAATGAATGGCTTTCCGCTTCGATGGTTGCTGGCACATAGTAGGCGCTCAGAAAATACAGCAGGAACACCCGTGGGTGCGTGCGAGTGGGCGAGGAGCTGGAGTGAACAGTAGGTCCACAGGGAGCCTGCTGGACCCTGTTGGGTTCTCGCCTGCAGTGGGAGTAGGACCAGCCTACCGCCACCTGTCCTGTCCACCCGCTGGGCTGCGAGCCAAGGAGGCAGAGGCCAGGCCTTTTTGGGACCCTGGCCGGGCCTGCATCACCAGCTGGGTGGGGCCACTGACGCAGCTGCCGGTTCTGGGAACCCCAGCCGGGCAGCAGTTCTGGGAAGGCTGCTGCTCTGGGGAGGAGTGTGTCTCTGGCCCCCTGCCAGGGCAGCCCAGCTGTCCCAGAGGACAGAGGAAGCTCCTGGCCGACTACAGTCTGGAGCTCCGGGGCTCACCATTGAGGCCACCCGGAGCCCCCACTGTCACTGGCTTCCTCTTCATGTTCGCTTGTCATGGGACTGGCTGCATCCTGTCTGCCCATCCAGCCTGCCATCAAGCCGGTTTGCGGTCAAGAGAGGGAAGAGGAGTGGAGAGCAGGAGGCCCTGCACCCCATTGGGCTCAGGAAGAGCTGCCAGGTCACTTCCCGACTGCTGCTGGCCTCTGACATTTCAAGACTTGCCACTTACGTCCTCCCAAATAAAGAGTAAGTTAAGAGTACCTCACTGCCAGCAGGAGGGTTTTCCCATGTGTTGCAGGCTCAGATTCTCACCAAGGGCTGCTTCCTCCCTCCCCGACCTTGGCTTTGTCGCTTGCGTCTCTGACCCTCAATTGAGGCCAACAGCACCACATCCCAGGGTGGCAGAGGCTGCATTTCAAAAGGCAGCAAAATTAGCAGTCAGGCACATGGGTACTGGAGCGAGGCTACCTGGGTTCAGGCAGCTTGTAACTTCTCTGTGCCTCAGTCTCTTCATCTGTAAAAGAGGGGGGAGGTTTAACGCCCCCACCTCATAGAGCTATGTGCATAGCCATTACCATAAGCAAAAGCCTGGTACTCGGTGTTTAAAAATATATTCTAGAATTTGTTACTCTTGACTTTCAAGCAATAACATTTAATAGATGTCTACTGAGCACACACTACATATGTGTCAGGCACTGTTCGGGTCCTGGGGACAAAACAACGGCCATAAAGCTCTGCCCTCTTGGGGCTTGGGGCTTGTATTCTTATGGTGGGGAGACAAACAGTACGTATATAGAGAAATTTAAATGCTACAGGTGATCTTTGACACTCCCAACGTCATGAGCTAATAAGCAGAATGAGAGGGTTTCCTATTTTGCCGAGATGAAATGTGTTTTGGGTGAATCGCTTAGGTCCTTTACCTCTTTTTCTTTTTTAAAAGATTTTATTTATTTATTTGACACAGAGAGAGGGATCACAAGTAGACAGAGAGGCAGGAAGAGAGAGAGGGGGAAGCAAGCTCCCCCCGAGCAGAGAACCTGATGTGGGGCTCCATCCCAGGACCCTGAGATCATGACCTGGGCAGAAGACAGAGGCTTAACCCACTGAGCCACCCAGTCGCCCTCTTTACCTCTTTTTTATAAAGGGGCCTTTGTCTTATTGATTTCTAAACTTCTTTATATATGAAGGCCCTTAACCCTCTGCAGTGTAGATTGCTATCTTTTCCTGGTCTTTGTTTGCTTTTTTTTTTTTTTTTTTTTTTTTAATGGTGTATTTTGACCTGGGGAAGTTGGAAACATTTTTACAGTAGGATCTTTCAATCTTTGCTATCTACATCCTGAAATAAAACAAACATTCACACGTGTAACCTCCGCGATACGATTAGAGATGGTGATAAGTATATGACAGGAATAAACAGGGTGCTGTGATAAGAGGTAACGGGGGACCTCTCATTAGGTGGGGTTTCTGGGTGTAAAGGCTCAAGCATGTCCAGGTGCTCAGAAGCCAGCGGGACGGAAGACTTGTGGGGGACCGGGAGGCGGTACAGGGGAAATGGTGGAACGTGTAGCAGGGGCCAGACGATCATGGGGCTCAGGGGTTTTTGGTGGTTTTGCTTGGTTTGGGTTTTGCATTTTCTTACACTTTTTAAGATATTTGTGACTCACCTGCAGTCGTAAGAAAGCAAAGAGTCAGGCTCCCTCAAGAACACCCACTTAGGAAACAGGTAGTACAGCACCACGACCAGGATATTGACATCCCCTGATCTCGTTCAGGAGGCACCTGTTTACTCGGACGCATCTGCGCATGTGCGCGTTTGTGCGCATGTGCGTAGTTCCGGGCAGTTTTGTCACGTGCTGAGGTCTGTGTCTCCAGCCCAGCCTCAGCGATACCGGGATCCCTTGTGTTTCCTTTTATAGCCACACGGACCTCCCTTCCTACCCGCCAACCGTGAATCTGTTCTCCATTTCTATAATTTTGTCATTTCAAGAATGTTAACATAAATGGAATCACACAGGGTGCGCCCTTTGGATTGGCCGTTTGCACTCTGGGGCTTGGGTTTTATTCCGAGTGGGAGATGCTCCTCTTGGCGGGGCCGTGACCTATAGGCATCTCTCCGGGCCCCTGGGTGAAGACATCCTTCAGGACCCAGAGGTCAGTGAAGGGAACGAGCAGGGAGTTCATGGCCTGATTTTATTTTATTTTAAGATTTTATTTATTTGACAGAGACCACAAGTAGGCAGAGAGGCAGGCAGAGAGAGAGAGAGGAGGAAGCAGGCTCCCCGCTAAGCGAGAGCCCGATGTGGGGCTCGATCCTAGGACCCTGGGATCATGACCCAAGCGGAAGGCAGAGGCCCCAACCCACTGAGCCACCTAGGCGCCCCTCATAGCCTGATTTTAAAATGACTCTGCCCCACCCGATCCTTCTCTCAGCCCCAGACTGGGTTTTTGGAAAATCTTGTCACTGTTCAAACCCTTAAAAACTGCTCATTGCCTAGAAGAGGGGTCTTTGACCTGGAGTCCTTACTTCGGCTGTGGGGAGATCTATGAACTCCTAAAATGAAATGCAAAATTTAATGGGTGAAACTTGGCATGCTGTAAATATCATGTTTGTTCAGTGAATGATGAACATGTAGGATATAGGGGGCAGAGCCTTTAGGCTAAGCCTTTCTAGGCCTTCTGGGATTTTCCGGCCCTGTGTGTCATTTATCATTCTCTAGCCAAGTTTCATTCAGGTCAGCAGTGTTTCTTCCAAAGGGATGCACAGGTGTGATTGGGTAGTCACCTCCCTTGTCCTGGTGCTCCTATCTCTGTTAATATGACTTCCACTAGCTTTTATGTCTGTTTGTTTTTTTAAGCTGCTTGTGGGGAGTTTGTAGACTTAAAAAGCCCTAGGTCTTTCCTGCTGTTCCCGGTCCTGTGCTGGGGCTGCTGATGTTTGAAACTGACAAGCAGGAGGGCAAGCTCTTCCTGGCTTGTTTCATTCATCTAGTTGGGTTCATTCTGTAGTTCTAGAAGAAGGTGAAGACACTAAGGTACTGGAATGCACTTTGGACTCAGAAGCCAACAGACCTGGGTTCTGACACTAGCTCTCCCCTCTTGCCAGCCGTGGGCCCTGATGGGCAAGTTACTTGACCTCTCTGGCCTCAGTTCTCCCAGATGGAAAGTGGGGTTAACAGGCCATCTTGCAGGGTTCTTGGGCAGATTCAATAAGGTAATGCTCCTAACGCGCTTAGCTAAGTGCCAAGCACAATGTAAGTACTTGACAGGTGGGATTTTGTTTACATGAATCTTTGGCTGGACCTAAGGAAATGGTTTCCACTCTTCAGTTCTGCTCAGCCGTGACCTGGAGATGAGCATCTGTGGAGGAGAGGGAACTGCAGCCTGTCAGAGAGAGAATGTGTGCAGGGCATCACTGTTTGGGTTGGCAGTGAAGCCTGGAGTTGCCTGCCAACTCCAGTGGGTCAGGAATCCCATGATTGAGAGTGTAAACTTGAAATTATTTTCTCCTGCTGTATGCTTGACCCACGCACTTGGTAATTACTCTTTACATCTCTTATTTATCGCATCTCTGTCCTCCATCCCTGTGATATTCAGGGAGGCTCTTATGTTACTGCTCGTCGCAGGCTGTGATTTACCCTGAATGCAGCCCCTGCTTGTCCGTAAAGCCAGCTGGCATGTGCGTGTGTGGTGCGTGTGTGCGTGCGCGTGAGCATGTGCGCGCGCACGCGGTTATGGGCATACACGTGCCTGTATTTGGATGTGCCCTCTGGAACAGATCAAAGATAGCCACCCTGACTGCTACAGATGTCATGTTTTAGTCTCCCCTGCCAGGGTGGCTTGACTTTATCATAGTAGCTCTTCTGCTGTGTGACTTTGTCCATGTTTTCTTGTCCTCTCTGTTTCTCTTTATTCAAAATCAGAGCTCAAGTGACACCTTTGCCATTTCTGCCGAAGGATGCTGTGGGCACGTGTGAACTTATCAGAGGAAAAGTTACCTGGACTTTGTATTTCGCCTTTTCTGCCACAGGATGCTGTGGGCATGTGTGAACCTGTCAGAGGAAGAGTTCCTAGAACCTTGTAGAGGACACCAGTGTCATGGGTCCACCGCCACATTCCCACCCCTCCTTCCTTGCTCTTTCCTGTGACTCTTCAAGGGAAGCGAGTTGGGGCTTTGAGCAGATTCCAGGTTCCCCCTGGGGAGAGTTTCCAGTAACATGCTGAGCCCCTTAGAGACCCTACATCGTGTCCAAAATGGCATTATTCCACAAGCGTTTAACTGAGCAAGTGCTATGCGCCAGACACTAGGAACCCAGCAGCAAACCAGACAAAGGCTGGCTCTCGGGATGACAGACAGTTGAAAACGAGCAGCCCTCCCACACTGTCCTTGCCTTTTGCCCCCACGTCCCCCCACCCCAAGGCATGTTTCAAAGAGCATACGCCAATTATTTTCTAGACTCCGTTCTTTTCAGGTCTCGGTTAAGTTTGATGCTTCCTTGCAATTTGTGCACTTGGGGCAGGAACAGCTGAGAAACAAGGCTGTGTTCTTGGGGGCGGAGGGGGGGTTAGTTTCAGAAAGCTCCTGACATTGATTCGTTTCCATTCCTGGCAATTGGTGAAGGTGTTGCCTGCCAGGTTTCTATACCTAAAGTTAGATACAATTGTATCTCTATATGAAGTATTGTGTATAATATATGGAATGTTGGAAAGTTAGTAAGTATTTTGACTCATTAAATTAATAAGCCATAAAGATTTTGTGGGGAGAAACTTAAAGGTTGCCACGGAGACATAGATCTGCCCCCTGGCCACCCACATGTTGGTCTAAAACAGAACAGAACAGACTCTTGTGCTCTATTTGACTCCAAGAGTTAAAATCGATTACTATATGTTTGTTGCAATGCTTCAGTTGTGCCTGTTTGAGCCCCAAATACTGTTAGCTGGGTCCTGTGTCTTTTTTGACGGATCCCCACCATTCTTGGGGTGTGTCCTTACTTTCTGAGGCAAGGATTCCAGGCTTATTGTGCACTTTCCCTGCTCCTGTGGTCAGCCACTTCTTCAAGGAGCCCTTGCTCCATTCGGTGTGGAATGGTCCTCGAAGCCAAGACCTGGGCGCTGGGATGGTGCCATGATCAGGTGTAACACACGATCATAACCTGGGTCCTTGACTTACAAAGAGCATTACGGAGGCAATTAACAAGCTGGAAATAGGTAGGGTCTGGGATCCGATGGCATAATGCCTCAGTGTTAATTGCCTGGTTTTGATGGTTGCCTCGTGGCTATGTAGGAGAATGAACGTCCTTTCTTCTGAAAGATACACCGCAGTATCATGTGGTAATTCATCCATTAAGGACAAACGAATGAATAAAATGAATAAATGCCAGAGAGGTAGAGAGACCAAGAAGGACCGCAAGAGGAAAGGTCTGGAGGTGGGAACGGGTTCGGTGTGTTCCAAGGGCAACCGGAAGTGAAGATGTGCGGGTGGCAGGAGCGCTGTGCACAGGTGTTGGGCCAGGTAGGGAGGGAGGCAGTGCTGGCCGGGGAGGTCCTGCAAATGGAGAGCTTCCAACAGGGGCATGAAGGCCCTATTGTGCTCCAGACACTGGGTGCAGACGCCTTGAAGTACACACCTCACTTCCTTTTTGCTATACGACCTTGAGATTGAGCTTGGTATCGTTTCCACTTTGCAGATAAGGAAGCTGACGCTGTGAAAGATAGGGTAAATGCCTTAACAGCATGCAGCTACCAAGCAGCAGAAGGAACCTGGAAGCCACGATAGAGACCCACGCAGGGGTGGGGAAGGCAGGTGCTCTCAGCATTGTTGGGAACATACCTCAGTACCTTGCTTTTTAGAGGGCCCTTGGCATTATGTGCTTGGAGCGTTGCGGGGCGGGGGGGAAGTACACTCGATCTCACGGGTTTTTCTTAACAAAAGTGACCAGTGACTACTGGGACTCTGACCGTGTCGGCTCATGTAGTGTTCACGAGACCCCAGTCAGATGGGAGCTGTTATTAGCTCCTCTTTACAGGGTAGGAAACTGAGGCACAGGGCCGTTTGCTCAAGGCTCACAAGGAGTGACAGAGCAGCTGTTTAAACTTCAGGAAGCCCACTACACAGCCCTTGCCAGGAGGGGTGTTGAGCAGTATTTCATGGCATAGAAATACACACACTCTGAAACAGGAGATGTTGTACCAGCCCATTCTGTTGAACTAGACACTCACAGAAAAGATGAGAAACAGATGCAAAAAGGTCGCCAGTGGTGTTTTCCCAGGTGATGGAATTACAGGCATTCTTTTTTTGCTTGTTTGCTCTGACCCTCTTCTCTAAATTTTCTACAGTGATCAAATGTGGCTTTTATAATATGAGAAAAAATCAACAACATACTTAAAAAAAAAAAAAAGGGAAAGAAAGAAAGAAAACAAGATAAAGGGGCACCTGGGTGGCTCAGTTGGTTGCGTGTCCAACTCTTGATTTCCGCTCAGGTCACAAGCAGGTCGTGAGATCGAGCCTGGTGTGGGGCTCTCTGCTCAGCGGGGAGCCTGCCTCTGTCCCTCTGCCCCTCCCCCTGCTAAAATACATAAATAAATCTTTTTTTTAAAAAAGGAAATAAATAAGCTTAAGGCAAGGATCAGGGGAACATGGGGTGATGGTTTTCCAAGGATGGGCACAATTACCACACTGTATATAACAACAAAGCAATAACAATAATAAACAAAGGCTAAAAATCCAGTGGCAACCATGGGGATACTACGAATTTGACGCTTTGGATCTACAGTGGTATGGAATGATATTTAATAATATATTAAATACTAGGGGTGCCTGGGAGGCTCAGTGAGTTAAAGCCTCTGCCTTTGGCTCAGGACATGATCCCAGGGTCCTGGGATGGAGCCCCACATCGGGCTCTCTGCTCAGCGGGGAGCCTGCTTCCTCCTCTCTCTGCCTGCCTCTCTGCCTACTTGTGATCTCTGTCTATCAAATAAATAAATAAAAATATTTAAAAATATATATTAAATACTAAAAATGAAGTTTTAGTAGGCAGAGGATGCTATAAGTAAAATTAATAAAGTTCGTATTTATCTCCCTGTTTGTATAGCTACAAATCTGGAAGCACTGATATGAATGTGTACAGGGGTTATTGCTAGGTCTTGTAATTTTGGGGGGGTTTGCATTGTGGGGTTTTTTGGGGGGGTGTCTGTCCTTTCTGATTCTTATTCCCCAGTCATGTATTATAGGATGCCATTAACACAGTAGGGGCAGTGGACGATTCCATTCATGTAAAACACAAACACAAAGGGAATCTACGGGGTTAGAAGTCAGAGGAGTGGGGTGATGACCCGAGGCAGAATGGCAAAACCCCAGGAGCGTTTAACAAGAGATGCTTGTTTAGCTCAGGTCCAAAGGGCCAACTTAACTGGGCTTGGCTGAGCTTACTGGGCTCAGCTGTGCACCTGTGGCCAGACTCAGGTCGGTTACATGGCTCTGGGGAGCTCACTCACATGACTGGCAATGGCTGCCTGTTGACTAATACAGGATGGGACTGCCTGTGACATGGGATTGTCCCATGTCACCATCCTCCCATAGGCTAGCATGGCTGTGTTCTCAAGGAAGTGGTCGTACAAAAGCACACTTCTACAGTGCATCCCCTTGCTAATATTTGGCTGCCCAAAGCTAGTAACATGATTGAGCCCATAATCCAAGGGCAGGGGCGAACGCCCTGCCCTGAGGGGTGGTAGTGGTGGAGGCATTGAGAGGTTACGTGGATCCAGGAGGGGTGTGGAGAATTGGGGCCATTGACATAAGTCTAACACACTCCACACACTCAAGCATCATTTTTATTATGTGGATATACCACCATTTATTTAACCAGCTCTATAAGGCTAAACAGGTGAACATCTCCAAAATGTATTTAAAGGAATTGTAAATCTTTTAGGGGTTTATTTGGGGTTTTAACACACACACACACACACACACACACACACACACACACACACGAAGGTTGAGTAGGGAAATAAATTGCTAAGTGTTGGGTTAGATGAAGAAAAATAAATTTCTTTGCTGCAGGACTTATCAGAGCCTTTACAAGTAAATGTGCATTACGAACTTTCTAAAGTCCCAGGGGTTGCTTAAATTTAGCAGGTCATGGGGTTTTTCTCGAGAAATGTCTCTTGGGACAAGGCATTCTTTGGCTCTCATTCTGGGTTTTGTGCATCTGGGTCGTGTTTCATGATTACAGAGAGAGAGCGTGCACATGCACGCTGAGGTGAACACTGAGGGCTCATTGTTGGCACTAACCTGGCTCACTTTCTCTCAGCAGGTATCTTAGGATCTCCCAATGGGGCGGCTTTGCCCTGGGCTCACATTCCCTGTGAGCTGCCTGATCCTGGTGTGGGTAGCAGGCTCTGGTAAGTCCCCAATTCCCATTCATTCCTTTATTGGGCCACTCATTCAGCAAATGTTTACTGGCCCTTTAGATGCCAGGCTCCTGGGATAATCAGTGAACAAAACAAAGATTCCGGGCTTCAAGGAGCTCACCCTGTAGTGGGAGGGGACAGCTAATGATGAATGGTCCTAATTATAAATCAGTTGTAAAGAGTGATAGAAAAAGACAGCACGGAACAGAGTAGGGAGCACACATTTGGGGGGGGGCGGAACCAGATGCGAGTTTTGGACACAAGGTAAGTTTGAGATACTTATTAGAAATCTAGATTAGAAATTTCCTTGATTTGGCCTCAAAGGGGCAAGTAGTGGAGTTTCCAGAAGGTAAAGGTAGACCCCACCTCCTGGGGTATTCTTCGGCTTCAGGAATCTTCCCCCATGCTGGCTGGGAAGCTCCAGAACCCCACCCTGCCCCCAGCTCCCTGAAGACTGGCACACAGCTGGGACTGTGGTCTCCTTGTTTTGTGCTGGACTCCTCAGTCCTGTCTGGGCTGGTTTCTGACTTGTCCTCCGGTGCATGTATCCCTTGCTTATGTGACTCTGGCTGCTCAGAGCATTCCTGTGTCCCCGCAGGGAGTGTTAAGGTCCTGCAGGAGCCCAGCTGCTTCTCCGACTACGTCAGCATCTCTGTCTGTCAGTGGGAGATGGACGGTCCCACCAACTGCAGTGCCGAGCTCCGCCTGTCCTATCAGCTGGACTTTATAGGGTCTGAGTAAGCCTGGGGTGGAGCTGGGATTTGGGGGAGGCTGGGCCTGGAGGGCTGGGGATAGAGTGTGAGTGGTAGAGTTCACTGTGTTGTGCGGTGGACCATGGAACCTGGGGTACATTGTAACAGGTGGGTCACTGGAACCATCCACAGCACCTGGAGTGCTCTTCCAGGCAGGGCTCGCGTGCCCAGAACGTGATTGTGTGCCCAAGGCACGTAGTTAAAAGGACATCCTGGCATATGCCACACACCAGAATGTAGGGTCCACCAACAGAGACATTCCAAGGTATACCAAGCTGGATGGGCTGTGCTTCAAAGTGTGGTACAATGGCCTAGACCAGGGATCTGCAGACTATGGCCTGAGGCCCACACCCGGCCCACCACCTGCCTTTGTAAATAAAGTTTTATTGGCACGCGGCCATGCCCATTCGTTTCTGCATTGTCTGTGGCTGCTTTTGCACTACAGCAGAGTTGAATAGTTGGGACACACACACTATGGCACTCAAAGTCCCAGGTATTTGCTATCTGGTGCTTTGCCGAAGACATTCACTGACCCCTAGCCTAGCCTGTGAGACATGGGGCACTGTCCACTGGGATAAACCGTGCTACCCAGAGGTACACTCAGACACACACACACACATACTCACATTGTTATGAATTCCTTAGTGCCTTTGTTTCTTCCCTTTCACTGGCTTTCAAGGGGGAGCCAAATTCCAGGACCATGGCCATGGCCAGAGCCATATAAGAGTCTGTAATGGGTGTGGCTTGTGGCTGTGGCCAGCAAGGAGAGCAGCACTTGTCTGTTGTCCTCACCACACCCCTGTCCCCAAATCTGGTCCTGGGGGCAGAGTAGTTGGGAAGCCGGTAGAGCATGTGTCCCATGAGTCATGTTCCAGGAATACCCTGAACACAGTGACCTAAGGCCACCTCTGTGTCTGCAGGAACCGCACGTGTGTCCCCGAGAACCGAGAAGGTGCGGTATGCATGTGCTGCATGTCCATAGATGACGTGGTCCAGGCCGACATCTATCAGCTGGACCTGTGGGCTGGGAAGCAGCAGCTGTGGGGCGGCTCCTTCCAGCCCAGCAAACATGGTGAGTGGGGCATGGTGGGAAGGGCCCAGATTAGGGGGGGTTCCCGATCCCCAGCTGGGCTCTGGGGCAGGGGTGGCCAGGCTCCAGTTGGGGGAGTGAGGTACAAGCAGTCTTCTGCGTATTCGCAGACACAATGAGATGTTTTTTCCTCCTTTCCAGGCCTCAGTCCTCCCATCTCTGAAATGGGACTGGGCTCCCTAGCACATCAGGTCCGCTTTAGCTTTTATATTCCAGCCTCCTGATTTTAAGTGCCCAGATTGGGGTCTTGAGATGAGGCTTCTGCTTAATGGAAGGCACGCTGGCTGCCGAGCTGAGCCGGCCTTCCACCCTCTGTCGCCTGGTCCACTGCTGCTGCTTCAGACAGTCCAGACCACTGAAGGCTGATGTTATCCTGGCAGCCTCAGTCCCCACAGCAATTCACCGTGATTCTGCTGTGGCGTAGTGATGGGAGTTTAAAACACCATTTATTGCTGTGTGACCCTGGGCAAATCACATTACCTCTCTGAGCCTCATTTTCCAGAAGAGAGTTATCCCCATTTTACATCCGAATACAATACAGAGAAGGCAAGTGACCTGCCTAAGGTCACATAGCTACTAAGCCACAGAGGAGAATTTTCACCAGTATCTACAGAGTTCAGGGCTCTGCAGTTCGCCTGTTTGTGCCACCCACAGTCAGTGTTTAAAGAGACCAGTGAGCAAACCCATGAATTAAAATCATTTCTGCACACGTGCATTGATTTTAATACATATTTTATACCTATGATTGCCTGGATAGGATTGCTGAAAAGGAGACTAAGTTTTAAAACACATGAATCCAAATAAAAACAGTACATAGATGGGGCCAAAAGTGTGAAGGACAAAGGTGAAAAAGGCCAATTTAGGGTCGGTTGGGCTCACACGTTTTGCATTTCACTGTAGAAAGCTGGTTAATAACCACGAGTGCCAAGTAGAGTTTTAGCAACATTATAATTGGTATTACAGTTGTCGTTCTCTGCTGAGATGCGATCCATGTAGGAATCCAGAATTGTGCTACAGAGGTGTGGCTGGCTAAAAATCTAAAGATTTATTTATTTATCTGGGAGAGAAAGGAAGAACAGAGGGAGAGGGAGAGAATCACAAGCAGACTCCCTGCTGAGCAAGGACCACCCCCCCTGCCCAACATGGGGCTCGGTCCCTCAACCCTGAGACCATGACCTGAGCCCCAATCAAGGGTCAGATGCTTAATGGACTGTGCCCTCTGGGAGCCCCCACAGTTGACTAACAATCTTGTGGGTCAACCCCCTCCTCACACCCGGACAAGCTCCTCACCAGGCATCTCTTCTCTACAGTGAAGCCCAGGGCCCCCGGGAACCTCACGGTTGACCCCAGCGTCTCCCACATGTGGCTGCTGATGTGGACAAACCCATACCCTACCGACAATCACCTGTACTCCGAGCTCACCTACATGGTCCACATTTCCAATGAAAACGACCCCACGGACGTGAGTGTGTGCGCCAGGGAGCTTCTCCACAGTCCTTGGGACTCGGGCAAGTGGAGACTCAGGCCCTGGGGCCCGACTGCAAAATCGGGGACCTAGAGCTCGACTTCCACCCTGGCCCTGTGCTGGGTTCAGTCCTTTTTCATGGAGAGAGGAGGCCCCAGGCTCAGAGCCTCCCACCCCCACTGGACAAGTTCAGCCAACATTTCATGCTGTCCCTCGGTCCCCACTGCATTGACCTTATAGGATGCTAATGGCATCCAATTCGGGCTTTGCCATCACCGCAGTGATTGTGAGCTTGCTTCTTAAATGAATGTAGTGACAGGTTTTTAAAAGGGAGAGCTGAGGGACAGCAGACTATCCAGGAAATACCAGTAGGAGTTGTATGCAGCGGTGGGGGGCTTGGCTCCCTTCTGTTTCAGTTTCCGGTGGGGACAGAGTTCATTTCCTGCCAGCCTCCTATTCCCCTCACACATTCCCAGGGGAGGGACAGCATCTGAACCCCTCAGAGCTGGGTTCGGATACCTGCTTCCGCTCCCCAGCTGCGTGATCCCGGCCATGCCGCGTAACCTCCTTGTGCCTCAGTTGTCTCATCTGTAATATGGGTCCCACAAGAGTACCTACTCCCCGGGCTACCGAGAGTGCCGAGCGTATGACACGGACAGGATCTCCTGCCTGGCACCCAGTGTGCTGTAAACATTGTTCTCCTTTTCTCCCAAGTGCCATAGGCCTCGGAAAGCCCCATCTGCCTTGCCCTCCCACACCTTGGTCTAGAAGTCATGATGTCAGACTCTCAGAGGGCCCCCTCTGAGGCACGCCCCGTGTCCGGGGACCCTAGGCTGGCTTGGCTTCTGCCAGGGAGCAGGCTCCTCACGTCTTCAACTCCCACATCAGCCTCTGTGGCTGCTTCCTGTCTTTCTGCCTCAGCCAGGGAGGGGGAGGGGTTGTTGATTCACATCTCCCGGGCTCTCAGGTGTGGTTTCTCCCCTGGCATGGGGCCCGGGTGTCGGGTGGGAGCGGTAACAGAGCAGCTGGGTGCTCACAGCAGAGGCCCAGAAAGCGTGGGATGAGGAGCAGGTTCCATTTTGGAGCTAAATCCCCTCCCCGTGTCCTGGGAAGTGTAAGGCTTATTAAGAGGGGAGAGAAGGGTGTGACCTATGGGGTCCAAAGACATGTTCCTTATTTGCTTATGGTGGCCGGCTCCTGGTTCCTGGAATCTGTCCCGCCCTTGGTGCCCCGCTCTTAGTCTGCACTGTCTTCATTTTTAGGCAGGTTCTTGCCTTCTGCAGTGGCCAGTATATCCACCAAGAGCTCCATGCTCCATGCTCGCTACCTGCTAGAGCCACAACGGGAAAAGTTTCTGTTGCCCGAGAGTCCCAGTAGAAGTTCTGGGGCCGGTGCTCGGTTGCCTGGCTTGGCTCACATGCAAATCTCCGAACCCAGCCCAGGCTGTGGGCAGGAATGAGGGTGCGGGTGCTATGCTCTGATTGGCCAGAGGCGAGCCACGTGCCCTCCCCTGGACCTGCAGGTGGGGTCAGCCCCACCTGAGCCAGATGGCTGTTGAATGAGGAAGGGTTGGCTCCTCAGAGGGAACTCCGGGAGGGAGAAACGGGGACAGGAGCCGCTGAGACACACTCAGGTTCAGGACCTGGCCCCGAACTCTGGCCAAGGTGGGAGAATTAACCAGCATACCCAGGCCATGGCTCCGTTGTCACAGACATGCTCCGGGCTGCCCAGGGCCTCAGAATTCTGGGTCCGGCTTCTCTCGTTGTGGGGCAGAGGCCATTGGGACACTCCTCACCCATCCCCCCGAACTCCAGGGACACACCCGACCTGTAGAATTCCTTTCACTGGTCATTGGCCAGCACTGGTCACATGCTCCTCGCTAACCAATCACAGGCTACGGAGTGGGATGGCCGCGATTGGTCTCGACCAATGAGGATTAACTCGGGAGCGGGACCTGGAAGCTTACTTGTCCGGACCCTGTTGGCGTAGACGCTGGGTGCGTGTCCAGCCTTGCTTGCTACCGCATTACAGGCACCAGTTGTGGCTCAGACTCAATGGGACCAATCCTTTTTATTTATTTATTTATTTTTTATTTTTTTTTTTTTGGTGCTTTAATTGACATACAATAGTGTATGCGTTTCAGGGGTACAACAGAGTGATTTGACGTTTGTGCGTATTGCAAAGTGATCCCCACCATGTGTCCAGTTACCTACCACCTGTCCCCCTATGAAGTGAATAGAATATTAGTAGCTGTGGTCCCCACGCTGTATATTCCTTGGATGGGATCAGTTGGAAGGAGACGTCTTAGAAATTGGCTGTGGGATTGGAGGGATAAAGCTACTCAGGGTCCTGGATGATTTCTGAACAAGGTTCTACAAAGGAAGTGGAGTTTTACCCTGGGTGTTGAAGGGTGTCCAAGAGCTTTCTAGATCGGGAAGGGAGGGAAAGGTAGCCTGCATGGAGGGAACCCCACGAGCACAAGCATGGAGGTACAAGGATGCAGTGATATCCCACGAGGAGTGTAGGGGTGGGACATGAATGCTATGTTCATGGTCATAAAGGTTCCCATTTCCTACGTGCCTGAGATGTGCTAGGCTCGACCCAGATCTCTGTCCACTGGAAAGCCTTGCAGGTGGGAGGCTACCGGTCTCTCTACTTTACTGACAAGGAAACCGAGGCATGGAGAGATGGACCGACTCACCCAGTGTTGCTGGAAATGGCAAAGCTGGGGTGGGAAGCCGGGATTTGAACTCCAGAGCCTATGCTGTTTGTCCTACCTTGGATCTTTCTCTTAGGAGTGGCCTCCCAAACACCGGGCCTCTTGGCCAAAACAAAAGCCACAAGGAGTTTCTTGCAAGCTCCGATTTCTCTTCCGTTTCTTAGTAAAATATTTCCCAATCCCCTTCTCTCCAGAGCATACAATTCCTTTGGAGAACTAGGGCCAGCTGGGGCTTCCTGCTTACTCATATTTAGAAAGAGAAGAAGGCTGTGAGTGAGTGTCCTCCTCTTCCTGCCCCCATTTCCTCCTTCAACCCCCTTCCCAACCTCAGCTCCACTGGGAAGCTCTGCGACCTGTTGGGGCTCTGTGCAGTACCTCCCCTCAGCTCACTTTACGCCAGACCATTTCTCCAGGCATGCATCCAACCTGCACGCAGAAGCAGAGCTGCAAAGGGTTGGACCTAGTGGAGAGAGGAGCCCCAGGCAGAGGATTTGAGCTACTCCCATGCCATCAGAATCAATACGGAACTCAGAAGTTTGTTTGTTTGTTTTTTTAAATAAAAGTAATACTTACATGTAGTAAAAAAACTCAAATGGTAGGAAAGGACTTAGAATAGTAATATGTTTCTCTTGTGACCCCACTGCTCCCGTCTCCTACCAGGAGGGGAAGGAAGGCCAGGTTAGAGCCAGCAAGTGGCCTTGGAGGCGTGCATGCCCTTCCAGAGAGTGATGCATGGACAAGCAAACGTGTTTTCATCACGTGTTAGCTTTCTCTTGCTATATAATAATATCACCACAAACGTAGCTGTGTTAATCAGCACATATTCTGTTGACCCACAGTTTCTAGAGGCCAGATGTTTGGGTGCGGCTGAGCTGGGACCTCAGCATGGCCTCTCGCAAGGGTGCGGTCAAGGACTCGGCTATGGCTGTGGTCTCATCTGAGGCTCGACTGGGGAAAGATCTCTCCCGAGTGCCAACTGTGATGTTGGCGGCGTTGTTCCTTCCAGGCTGCTGGACTGGGGGCTGCAGGTTCTCGCTGGTCCTTGGTGGGAGGCTGCCCTCAGTTCTTTCCCTATTGTCTCCTAGCCAGCCAGAATTCTAGCCTTACAGGATATAACCCCATGCATGTGGTCCCTACCTACCCATCATTTTTGCCTCACTCTGTTGAATAGGAGCAGGTCACAAGCTCCACCCACACTGAAGAAGAGGAGAGTACACACGGGTGTGATACAAAGTGGGAATCTGGGGGCCATCCTAGAGTCTGTTTTTTTTTTTCTTTTTTAACTTAAAAGGTGGCCAACAGCACATACTAATTTTCATTACCTTTTTTGTTGACTAACAGGTCTTAGAAGTCCCTTCCCAGAGATTCTAGGCCAAAGTTTGGGCTTGAGTGTGAAGGCTCCAGAGAGCCCACAGAGGAGAGAAAGGCTCAGGCTTTTTCTGTGCTGTAGAAAGGTCTCTGTCATGCTTCCTACATGCCAGGCACTGTCCTCCGTGTTTACCTAATTAACCCTCACAACCACCCTGGGTGGGGGATGGGCTTCTATTACCACTATTTTGCAGAAGGAGGATACCAAGGTCTAGAGAGATTATGTCACTTCCCTAGGGTTCCACAGCTAGAAGGTGGTAGTAGGGACTCTTACCCTCATTTTACAGATGAGAAAACTAAAACTCGGGTTGCCCCCATAATGTCTTATGGCTGATCAGGGAGCCTGGGCGGGGAGGGGGTGTGGCGGGGTGAGGGCCAATTCCCTGACTCCTCCCATTGTAGAGATGTCAAAGAAAGGCCCGAATCAGAGGAATAACAAAATGCCCAGGCTCATGGCTCTTAACCGCTGTGGGTGCAGTTAAGCTGACGCACTAACGTGTCCCTTTCCTCTACCAGTTCAAAGTCTATAATGTGACCTACATGGACCCTACCCTCCGTGTGGCAGCCAGCACCCTGAAGTCTGGCGCTTCCTACAGCGCGCGAGTGAGGGCCTGGGCCCAGAACTACAACAGCACGTGGAGCGAGTGGAGCCCCAGTACCACGTGGGTTAACCGTGAGTATCCACAGGGAGGCGTGGGCAGGCGGACCGTCTGCTCGTCCCTTTCATGCTGTGGCTAGACATCTGCTCCAGCCGAGCATCCGCGTTTCCCTTGCGTCAGGTGCCTTGAACCATGGGTAACGGGATGACTGGCAGACTGGTGTACTGGTCAGGGTGGGCACGCGAGGCTGCGGTAACAAATGAGCCCACGGCTCCGTACAAACACCGTAGAAATGCATCTCTTGCTCACGTAACAGCCAACATGAACCTAGCTGGTTTGGGGGGGGCTGTTTCCTCCCTGTGGCTCCCTCACTCCCTGGGACAAAGATTCCTAACCTTTGTGTGTTGTGGACCCCTTTGGCAGTCTGGGGAAGCCTGCGGACCCTGTCTCAGAATACTGTTTTCAAATGTGAGAAATACAATATGTGGGATCACAAGGGGAAACTAACTTTATTGAAATGAGGTTATAAAAGTATTCTAAAATATATTTGTTGTTGACGAGTATACGCTGCTTTATTAGCACCATAAAAATCAGACCTAGTGGTACTTCTTGTACATGCTGTCATTTCAGAGTAGATGAGTGTCAGTGATATTTTTGTTGATTTCTATTTGTGCTGAGTGGTTGATGATGCTGTTACTACTGTGCTTTCTCTGTCCATCGAGGGCACAGAGGGATGGGAAGGGGCAGCAGGAGAGAGGGCATGAGGGAACTTTTTGGAGCAGGTGACCGTGAAGTGAGCGAGAAGTAGCCATCGGTGTGTGGACACCAGCAAAGGTCTCCAGACGGGCGTGCCGTGTTCCAAGCGCTCATGTATGACGTCCCCACTACAATCCTGTGACATAGCGGTCTGTTAACCCCAGTGTACAGATGAGCCATAGAGAAGCTGTGTCACCAGCAAGGATAGGACAGGGTCAGGCTTTGAACTCTGGTAGTCCAGGTCCAGAGTCACTGCTCCTGACCTCTGGGCTTCAGGGAAAGAGAGAGCAGCAAGTTCAAGATCCTGGGGTGGCACTGGGCTTTGGAGGAGCAGGGGACAGTGAGGCGGCCATGTGACAAGGGCTCGGAAGAAAGGGATGAAGTGGGAGGGCTTGATGGCAGCCAGCTCACGCAGGGTCTCAGGCGACCCTTTCCTGAGGCTTCCGTCTCCTGGAGGCAGAGAGCAGGCAGTACCCCACACAACGCGGGCTTACGGCTTCCCTCCCGTTCCAGGCTATGAGCCCTGGGAGCAGCACCTGCCGCTTGGTGTCAGCATCTCCTGCCTGGTCATCCTGGCCATCTGTCTGTCCTGCTACATCAGCATCATCAAGTGAGTCCTGGGCTTCGGCATGGGATGCCACCAAGCTGGCCGCCCCGGGGTATGCCGTGTAGGTGGGAAGCCGCCACAGGACCTGTCTGCTTCCGGTCCCTTCGTTCAGCTATAAGTGTTTTTTTAAGCAGCTGCTATTCACAGGACACCGAGGCAACAGCCAAGGGCAAGGCTGACGAGGACCCTGTGCTCCTTCTGGGGAGACAGAAGATGCCAAGTCAACCAGGAGCCATAGCTGGTTTTCCAGAGCCATCTGTGGGCTGAAGGGAGTTTACCAGGGCATAGGGGAGAAATGTTTGGGGTGCCGTGTTGGATGGGGAGGCCAGGCAGGCCTGACGGGGTAGAACGAGCTGGGGAAGGACCGTCCTCCGGCAACAGCGAGGTGGGTCACCCTGGGTACCCAAAGTGAGGTCCACACACAAGGGGCACGTGGAAGTAGACAGAGGAATGCTGGACTGTTGCCGCGATGGAGTCTGCAGATCTGGGTTCGGATTCTGGCCTTGGAGTTCGGTAGCTTCGTGGCCAACGAGAGGCTGACCATCTTGGGTCCCTCCTTTGTAGGTTGAAGGAGCGTATTTCGTGAGTCCTAAGAGTCCTGAGAGAGTGCTGGGTCACAGTGGGCAGGGAGGGTAGAGGAGCCTTGTTTCCGGTGAGCTCAGAGGCTTGGAATCCCAATGTCTCACGGCCTCAGCCCTTCCATCTTGGAAATGGGTCTGGTGAGCCCTCACCCCACAAGGCTTAGCGATGGCTGGAGATTGACTGAGGGAGGGGGTTCTTGCGCTTTGGGTCCCACAGCAGGTGCACAGGCAATGCAGGCTCCCCTCTTCTGGTCTTGTCACTGATGGTTCTGCGTGACCCCAGGCAGGTCTTCTCCCCTTCTCTGAGCCTCAGTTTCCCCTCACCTGTCCCCCCTCCCCCCCACCAGGAAGGCTCTTTCCCAGGCGTCACCGTGGCTCCCACTGTATCCTCAGTCGCCTCGCGGAAGTTACCTCCTCGGAGAGGCCTTCTTGGATCACACTCTCCATTCCCTTCTCTTCCCCATCGTCTTTATTTTTATTCATGACCCTTAAGTGGCTATGGCTGATGTCTGTCTCTTCTAGAAGGTCAGTTCTGCAAGGGCAGGGATTTTCTCGTCTTCTTCACTGCTGTGTTGCTGATACAGTGAGTGGCACGTAGTAGGTGCTCTGTAGATGTGGGCTGCCTGACTGAGTGGAATGGGCGAGGGCCAGTCAGAGGTGATCTGAGAACCTCTCCTCCCAGTGCTGACACTCTGTGGCTCCAGCCAGACCCGGATGGAGAGAAGGAATCTGTTTCTCTCTGGGTCTCCTCAGCTTCATCGCTGATGGGGGAACCCAGCACTCTGTCCTGATTCCCTGGGGCTCGTTTCTACCGAAGACAGAGGTGGCCACATCAGGAACTCCCCTCCTTCCGGAGCACAAATCTGAGAGGCATGACCACAGTCCAGCTGCCACTGCCCTTCTGGGATTCGGGTTTCTTCCTCTGTAGAGTGGGATTAGGGCAAGACATCCAGGAACCAGTCAGCATGGTCTCTGAGCCCGTCATGGAAGGAGCATCAGCCCGGCCATGATGTCTGATACCTCTTCCTTTTCTTTTTCAGGATTAAGAAAGGATGGTGGGACCAGATTCCCAACCCAGCCCACAGTCCCCTAGTGGCCATAGTCATCCAGGACTCACAGGTAGGAGTGTGGGCCGGGAACAATGCTTGGGACTGCCTTCGCAGGAGGTAGGATTCAAAGCAGCTGGGATGTTAAGGATCCCAGGTGGCTTTTGGAACTGCCCACGGGAAGTCAGGAAGGTTCCAGGGTTTCAGCAGCTTCGTGTGGTCGGTCACTAGGAGCCCAGAGGCCTTCACTCCCCGCCCCTTGGCTCCCATGGGTACTCTGTTCAATTGGAGTGGGCTCCTCTGGGTTGGTCACTTGGATTCTTACATCCCTTGGGAGGAGGTGACCCGTGAGGTCACCTCCGTGTCATCTCCTGGAGAGGTGCCTATACCAAGACAGGAAGCCACAAGGTGAGGGCGATGGGGACAGGCTTCCTGTGTCTTCCCCTTATGAGCAGAAAACTGCCCCCAGGACACTGGCAAATCTCTCCTCAATTCTCATTGGTCTAAATGGTGCCACATGCCTGTCCCTAGAGCATTCCCGGGTAGGAGACAGAGAAAGCGCTGTTGGTGTATCAGTTAGCTTTGCTGTGTAACAAATCAGCCCACAGTTTAGAGAGTCAGAAGGACAACCACTGACTTAGGCCTTGCTTGTATAGGTAAGCGGTCTGGGCTCCATGTGGTGGTGTGGGTAGAGGGATCTGGGCTGGGCCCCTTCCCAGAGGCCTCCCTCAGAGATCTGGAAGTTGTCTGCCTCTCACCCGGAGCATGGGGGTGACTAAGCCGTGTCGGTCATCGCACTGGCTGGCCCAGTGTCGCTTCCAAGGCATTCTCTTGGCCAAAGCAAGTCACCCGGCGAGGACAGATTCATGCAGTAGGAGGAGCTTCAGAAGACTGTGGCCGTTTTTACCATCAGTGCTAGCAACTTAGTACCAGGCAGTCTCACTGATTCCCAGGATGCTGAAGCGTGGAGAGCTGCAGTGACCGGACTGGGCCTCCGGCCGGTGTGATGGCAAACCTTACTGCCCTTTTGCAGCAAACGCTCACCGAGCTGTGTGCCATGCTCAGCTGTAAGGCCTCTCCACCCCATTTCACTGGCTGTCTCTCTATTTTAGGTGTCACTGTGGGGGAAGCGGTCCCGAGGCCAGGAACCAGCTAAGTGCCCGTATGTATACAAACTTGGGTCATAGCCTGTGTGGATGCAGAAGGGGTTGGAATTAGGGTAGTGGGCCCACCTTAAGAGTGGGGTCACCCCCCCCACCCAACTCTAGGTCTGCCTTTTGCTCCTCAGCCTTCAGCACTTGTCTTGTGATACTGGGCAGGAAGAGGGATGGTCTGGGGAGGTGGGCATGGTGACTGAGCCCCCTGAGTTTCACTGGGGGGTCAGGCCCAGGCGAACACCCTTGGAAATGCAGTTTGGCCTGAGCAAGGTTGATAGAGGTTACAAGCCAGACAGTAGTTACAATGTTGGTGTAATTACATACTGGTTGGCATAGAGCCGCCATCTTCAATCCTTGAGTATCTGATCATCACCCTGGCCTCCCATTGTCTCTGCCACCTCTAGCTCCTCCCCCAGGGCCTCCCGGACTGTGGGACTATCACAGTCCAGTCACTAAAGGGTTGATTGCTGGCCCAGCAGGGGGCTCCAGACCATGGTCATTACTTATGCTTTGGTATTGACAGATATTTTAAATTGCTAAGTATTTTAAATATCATCGTCCCTGTCAGAGACTTTTCCTTGTTTGGTTATGTGTGGCCTCCAGAAATCCCAAAATAAAACACAGGCCCTGGGCACCTGGGTGGCTCAGTTGGTTAAGCAACTGCCTTCGGCTCAGGTCATGATCCCAGAGCCCTGGGATCGAGTCCCACATCGGGCTCCCAGCTCCATGGGGAGTCTGCTTCTCCCTCTGACCTCCCCTCTCATGCTCTCTCTCACTCTGTCTCTCTGTCTCTCAAAATAAACAAATAAAAAATATTTTAAAACACAGGCCCTGCCTGCAGGGAGCTGCAGTGTAGTAGTGGAGAGAGACTGATAGATTACTGATTATGAAGCCAGGAGGTCTGTGTGCAGTAGATAGACATCAATCCGGAACAATTTCATAGCTGGGCTTTGACGGGTGAGTAGGAGTTTTTCCTGCAGAGAAACTGAATCCTGACCAAACATCTCTCTGCTCTCGCACGCAGACACTGGAAGTCCTGTCTTACCAAGCTCCTTCCCTGTTTGCTGGAGCACGGCATGGACAGGGATGAGGAGTGCTCCAAGACTGCCAGAAATGCACCTTTCCAGGCTCCTGGAAAATCAGCATGGTGCCCCGTGGAGGTCAGCAAGACGATCCACTGGCCAGAGAGCATCAGCGTGGTGCAGTGTGTGGAGCTCTTTGAGGCCCCAGTGGAGAATGAGGACGATGAGGAGGTGGAGGAAGATAAAAGAAGCTTCTGCCCATCGCTCCAGGACAGCGGGGGCGGATTCCAGGAGGGCAGGGAGGACATCGCGGCCCGGCTGACAGAAAGCCTCTTTCTGGACCTTCTTGGGGGGGAGACTGGGGGCTTTTGCCCGCAGGGTTTGGAGGAGTCCTGCTTTCCTCCTCCTTCAGGAACTGAGTGCGTTCAGAGGCCCTGGGCTGAGTTCCCGGGGACAGGGCCCCAGGAGGCATCACTCCGGGGCCGGGAGCAGCCTCTGCACCCCGAGTCCGCTCCTTGGGCCCCTCTGACCCAGAGGCCAGCCAGCCCGGCTTTCCCAGAGATGCCCCCCATCGTCACAGACAACCCCGCGTACCGCAGCTTCGGCAGCCTCCTGAGCCAGTCCGCAGCTCCCGGGGAGGGGGACTCTGACCCAGAGCAGACTGAACGCCCCGGGGAGGTGGACCCCAGCATCCCCTCCACCCACCAGCCCGAGCCAGAGAGCTGGGAGCAGATTCTGCGCCAGAGTGTCCTCCAGCACCGGGCGGCCCCGGCCCCCGGCCCTGGCAGTGGCTACCAGGACTTCGCATGCGCTGTGAGGCAGGCCGGTGTCCCCGATGCTGACGGGGTGGCGGGCTTCGGCCCTTCTGGGGACGTGGGCTACAAGGCCTTCTCCAGCCTGCTCCCGGGGACATCTGGGGGCGAGGCCAGCCCTGGAGACGGGAGCTACAAACCTTTTCAGAGCCTCCCTCCGGGCGGCTCGGGGACCCCCTTCCCCATCCCCCTGTTCACCTTTGGACTGGATGTGGAGCCACCACGCGGTCCTGGGGACCCGCCTCTCACAGACAGTGCCCCGGAGCATCCGCGTGCAGAGCCAGCAGGGAAGGCAGGGGACAGGTGCAAGACCCTGCTGGCCCCGGAGCCAGCCACAGACGCCCTCAGGGACGACCTGGCCGGCAGCATCGTCTACTCGGCCCTTACCTGCCACCTGTGTGGCCACCTGAAACAGTGGCATGGCCAGGAGGAGCGTGGCAAGGCCCACGTGGTGCCCAGCCCCTGCTGTGGCTGCTGCTGTGGTGACAGGTCCTCGCCGCTGGGGACCCCCCTGAGGGCCCCAGACACCTTGCCAGCGGGAGCTTCCCCAGAGGCCAGCCTCTCTCCAGCCCCCCGGGCACCCCTGGGCGTCTCAGGGGAGGACAAGTCCTCCCCGTCCTTCCAGCTGGCCCCTGGCAATGCGCAGAGCTCAGGCCAGGCCCCCGGAAAGGTGACCGTGCTGTCCACAGAGCCCACGTGCACGAGCGCTTCTTAGGGGTATCTTCTCATCGCTGCCGTCTACAGGGGAGGACCGTGCCTGCCACAGGTGGAAGCCAGCCCTGGAAGGTGGCTGGGCTGGCAGATTGATGAGAGACTTGGAAGAACCCGGTATGAGGTGGTGAGGTGGTCTGATGCAGGGAAACAAAGACCAGACTGCGCCCCCCAAATCTCCCAGCCTTGGCCTGGGCTCAGCACATCCCATGGGAGTGGATGGCATGCGGGGGGCAGAGGCAACTTCAGAGATCGGGAATTCCTTGGGAACCTCGGCTTGTGCACCAGCCGTTGGCCTCCTCGTGGGTCCCCAGCTTGTCCAGGATGCTGTCCCTGCCATGTCCCCCGCTCACTGCGAGGTCTGCTTTGTGCACCTCCTCACCCGGGAACTCCTGTCTCGTCCAGTTCTGGGATTAGCTGCTGCTGTCCCGTGCGTTGGACGCCGAGCCCAGAAACCAATCAAGCCAGCCGGTGCGGGGAAGGACTTGGAGGCCTTGGGAAATGGATGGGTGTTGAAGTCCGGGAAGGGTCCTCATTTGCCCAGAGGTGCCCATTCACCGAACAGACCTCCTTTGGGTTGACACTGGAGGCGGGATCTGGGTTTGGGGGGAGGGGATGGGGCCCTTCATTAGGAGTGGGCGACAGACACAAAAGGACACAGAAGATTGTGGTCACCAAGCCACCAAGTTGCCATCAGGTTCCCACATGACCGTTAAGACTGGGGGGTGCTCCGGTGAAGCATGGGATCCCCAGAATAAACACAGCCAGCCACCTTGGGGCCGCTCTGTGCCCGCAGCCGCGGGAGGCCAAACGGAGGGAGTGGCCCCCCTCCAGTGACCCAGCCACACTGGGTGTTCCAGACATTCCACACCAGGCACACTTAGCCTGCACATTGACCTGCCCCCTGGGTTGAGTAATGCTTGTTTGCATCTCAAAGATTATTTTATCACCTGGTATGTCTCAGCGGGGGAGGGTGGAACAGGAGGACGTGGGGTTTCGTATAAATAAAGGCTCTTTATCTCCTTCCCCGCCCTCCTCCCCCATTTATTAAACAAACATACTGCTAGACCTGGTCCAGAGCACTTCATCTCTTTTATTTAACTCATTCGCTCTTCCCGTCCACAGGAATCGAGGTCCAAGAGGTTAAGTAACTTTCTATCTCAACTGGGGTTCCTCAGAGACAAGGATTCAAGAGCAGGTCATTGCTTTAGGAGGCAATTCTAGGACACTTTGCTGGCGGGTGCGGAGGGGAGTCGGGAAGGTCAGGAGGCAGGAGAGGGTGTGTTATCCAACAGAGCTAGCCTGGGCAACTGCCCCTCACCCCTTCGGGAGCCCTGGTTGGCCATGCATGGTGCATGCCCAAGGGCATCCCTGCAAAGGTGGGGCAGCTGGGGTCCGGTCAAGGGCTGTTTCCAGGGACTCATTCTCCAGCACTCCGGCTGCTCCAGAAAACAAGTCCCCAGGCTGAGAGTAAAGAATATTGGAGCTGCCTTTGGCACATCAAAAGAGATGCAGACTGAGTATTGCCAGCAGCTGCTACACTTTGCCAAGGTCACACAACTAGTCAGTGGCAGGCCCGTCCGTAGCTGAACCCAGGCAGTGTCTCCATTAGCCAGGCTGTCTGGAAACGATCCCAGCCCGACAGCTAGGCAGATGGAATGAGGACGAATACACAGGATTTAAGCTCTATGTTGGTGATCACTCTGGTCTCTGAGTAGCTACCCTGATGGCCACACTTGCAAAAGAGGGGGCTTGGTTGTTTGAGGTTCCTTTCTGTTCCGGCATTCTACACAATGCATTGTTCTCCGAATTAGGCAAGGAACCCCAAGGCATTTGGGGTATAAATCCCCAGACCCCTTCTTTGCTACATGCCCTTTATCCTGCCCAGGCCTTGGCTTTCCCATTCGTAAAACAGGAAGGATAATAAAGCCTGCATCCTAGGGATATCCTGGAGATAGTCTCCCTCCTCCTCCTCACCTTCATCATCTCTCGGGCTTCCTCCAAACTTCCCTGGTGGGTCTCTGACGGCTCCCATCACCCTTGGTTAATCCTGATGTGGGAGCTCTGCAGCCTTTGTCCTCCCTCTGTCCCCAGACTCTCCCGCTTAGGCCCCCTCCTTCATTGGTCAGGAGTTCGCAGCCTGAAAATTCACTCCTTCACCCGAATGTGTATTAACTACTCCCAGAAGGTCAGTTAGTTATCAAAGGAAACACAAAAATTCAAAATTACAAGCATGGATCAAAGTTTGAGTTTAGATTTGCAGGAAGGGAATCAGAAGGAAAGAGAAAAAGGAAATGTTGGCTCAAAGAACAGTTTTTGAAAGGGATTTTTGTAGCAAGACAAACAAATGTCCAGAATAGCACTGTCCGGCAGAACTATCTGCTACAAGGAGAGGGTTTCATGCTGTCCACTGCAGTCCACGTGTGGCTAGTAAGCACCTGAAATGTGGCCAGTGTGGCTGAGGAACTGCTTCTTACATTTTATGGATTTAATTGACATTTAAATGTAAACAGCCACCTGTGACTGGTAATTATAGTATTGGACAGAACAGGGCTTCTAGATCATTTTCTTCGGACTTATCTTTGTCCATTGTCTCAGTGTGGATCCGGAAAGATGGAAGGAAGAATGAGAACTGGCTGCCCCAAACGTTTGCCCCAAGAGCGGCAGAGGAGGGGGATCTGGCGGATCAGGCGAGTCCAGCCCAGGATTGCCTCCCCCTACCCAGAGCTGGAAGTAGGCTCCGGGTGTGGGCGGAGCGAGATGCTGGCAGTGGGAGTTTCCCAGCACCCCGCCCCTTCCCCCCCACCCCGCGGGGCTGGACCAGAGGTGCAAGGAGCGGGAGGGGGCTAGGGAGGGGACTAGGGAGGGGCTAGGCCTCCCAGACCCCGGGCAGCCTGAGATGCGTTGATTTCGGGGGATCTCCCCCGCCCCGAGCCCCACACATCTCCAGCCTTGATTTTACGAAGATTCCCCGTCCCCCTAGAGGAGGTGTGTCTCTGTTTTGTTTTATTTTATTTTATACTTTATCTTTTTAAATTTTTGTACACAAAATCCCTGCTTCCTGTTTGTTTGTGTTTGATTACTAAATTGGCACGTGCCAGTCTTCTCCAATTCAGAGAAAACATAAAGGTATAAAAGAGGAAAGTGAAAACCACCGGAAATCCCATCCCCCGCCAGATCCCGGCACCCCGTGGGCGGTCACCGAATGAATGTTTGTTTTTTGAAGGTGTAGCTCCGTGAACATCCTGTTGAACAACCTTTCTGACATTATTTTCCCACGAAAGTTATTAATAAAAAAAAAAAAAGAAAGAAAGAGAGAAAGAAGAGCCCAGCAAAAAGTTTTTGAGCCACTGCAAGGGAGGCATGAGCTCATCGGACCCCCACAGCAGGGTTATGACGTGGGCGGGACTTGCCCATGACCAGAGCCCTGATTCCTGACCCCTCTTGGCCACCATTTGCTCATATTTGCAGACCCCTCTTGCGGGTATCAGAACACTGAGACTCCGAGAAGCAAGGGCTTTGCCCTCATCCTGCCTCGTTTAAACCCGCCTTTGCCAATCCAGGGATGTGTGACTGTGGGCAAAGTGCTTGACCCCTCTGGGCCTCAGTTTCCACCCCATCAAAGACGTTTAAGAGAGGTAGCATGCAGCCCGCAGGGGCGGGGTGGGGAGCAGATGTCGTGATGGGTGCCCAGCTGATCTTGGGATGCCTGATACCTGATGGTAGCTGGTCAATGTCAGTTTTTCCTCAAAATCCCACCCTTTCCACGTGTTCATTGACAAGCCAGAGGCACCTGTCCAGTGCCGGGGACTGGCTGCGCCAGATTGGCTGCCGGCTGGCTTCTTAGTCCCTGCTGCCCCCTAGTGGCCGCTCTGGCCCTAGCGTCTGCCTCTGTCCCCGTGGTTCCAAGTCTAGGGCATTGCCACGCCCAGAAAAGTTGGCCTGGGACATCCTGGTGCCCGGTCCCCACCTCTCTTTCTTTGCCTTTCTCTCCCAGCCCCATCAGCACCTCACAAAAGGGTCTGACATACATTAGGAATTCAGAGTGCTCCAAGGATCTGGTGTGTGGCCGGAGGCCAGTCCCATAGCCTCTCTGTGCTAAACTGGGAATGAGGGGTACCTGGGTGGCTCAGTGGGTTAAAGCCTCTGCCTTCAGCTCAGGTCATGATCCCAGGGTCCTGGGATCAAGCCCCACATCAGGCTCTCTGCTCAGCAGGGAGCCTGCTTCCCTCTCTCTCTCTCTCTCTGCCTGCCTCTCTGCCTATTTGTGATCTCTGTCTGTCAAATAAATAAATAAAATCTTAAAAAAAAAAAAACTGGGAATGATACTAGTACCACGCTCAAGGACCAGTAGTTAAAATTAAATATGTTAATTCATGCAAGCCTTAGAATGGTGCCTACACATGGTTAGTGCTGTCCAAGCTCGCATTCTTATTATACCGAATGGGTCTGTGGCTGTTGAGGGAATGAGGGCATAAGACATAATTAAAGAGGGGGTGCCTGGGTGGCTCAGTCAGTTGAGTGTCTGCCTTTGGCTGGGGTCATGACCTCAGGATCTGCTTCTCCCTCTGCCCCTCCTCCCTCTGCTCATGCTCTCTCTCTCTCAGATAAATGAATAAAATCTTACAAAAAACCATAGTTAAAGGAGATAATGACATTCTCAATTTAATGCTACTTTATTGCAAAAAAGGTCAGACTGGCACAATAGAAATCCAAGACAGAAATGGTCCCAATAGCATCATCCCACCAATTCGTCCAACAACTTCTAGATGTTCAGATTCAGAGTCCGTGCTTGTGTATGTGCAGAGGTGTTGACCATGTGTGTCTCCCCATCTATCCATACACATTAGATCTTCTCCCTCGCACCCCTGTTGCAGGCTGGCCCTCCTTTCTGTTCGCATTCTTCCATACCTCCCCCATCTCACAGGGTCTTGCCCAGACTCTGCTTCTCTCCTCCCCCCAGACCTGAGGCACCAAGCTTTCAACAGATCTTTCCAGAGAAAGAGAATGAGACAAGAGAGGCTGGGAACGGGCTGGAGTAGGAGGACGCTAAGCTCACCTCGTCCCATGGGTACAACTAGGCAACGCTCACATCGGTGTAGATAACGCAGGGCAGGAGACAAGAGATGCAGGGCAGGAGACAAGAGATGCAGGGAGAGAGAGAGAGAGAAACACTGAACCAAACTTGGAATCCGAGCTCCAGTCTGAAATCTGACTCCAGCCACAGAATCACTTCTGATTCAAGCCATAAGTGGATTCATGACCCATGCTATGGACCTAGTCATGATCCTGGGGGCTGCACACTGACCCCAGCCACATGCTGACCCCTAGCCCTGGTCACAGACTAATCTTTTACCCCAGCTGTAGACTGATCTGCGGTTCTGGCCATCTGGACCCCTCGCTCCTATACACTGACACCTCACCCCATCCAGGAACTGGCATTTCCTGATTTGGGGCTGGTAAATTCAGCTCGAGTTGGTCAACAAATCGGGTCCTTCCTCTTTGTCACAGACAAGCAGTGCAAACTGGCAGTTCTCTTTTCTAACCGAAGGGAGCAGCAGTAGGAGAGGGTCCCTCCGCCATCACCTGTGCTGCTTTGGATGTGATGTCTGGTGGTTTAGCAGCCGTCTTGTGATCATGAGGGGACAAGACTGGAGATGAAAGATAGTGTCTGAATATGGCAGAATGGGAGAAGAAAAGAACGTGGGTCTTTGATTACATTATCAAGTGATCAAATCAACCTCTGGATTCTTAAATAAACCATAAACCTGTTTTCATGTAAGCCACTACAGTTTCCTTTGCAACCATAAAACAGCCTTAAAGATTGTGGTACATAGAATAATGAACCTCCAAAGATACTCACATCCTAATCCTGGAAAACTGCGAACATGTTATGTTACATTGCATAACATAACAAGGGAAACTGCGAACATGTTATGTTACATTGCATAACATAACGAGGGAAAGTCAAGATTGAAAGTGGAATCAAGACTGCCGATGGGGGGTAAAAAAAGACTGCTGATGGATTGATTTTGCAATGGAAAGAATATCCTGGATTGTTCAGATGGGCCCGAGGCTCATATAATCCCAAAGGCCCTTCTAAGTGAAAAGGGGATGTAGGAGAATTAGTGTCAGAGAGAAATTTGAAGATACGGTTGCTGGCTTTGTAGATGGAAGAAGGGGGCCATGAGCCATGAATGTAGGTGACCTCTAAAAGCTGGAAAAGTCAAGGAACAGATTCTCCCCTAAAGTCTCCGGAAAGAATGCAGTCCTGCCGAGACCTTGATTTTTAGCTCGGTGACACCAGTTTCGGTCTTCTGACCTCCAGGACTATAAGATAATACATTTTAGGGGCATCTGGGTGGCTCAGTGTGTTAAGCTTCTGCCTTTGGCTCAGGTCCTGGTCTCAGGGTCCTGGGATCGAGCCCGTATCAGGCTCTCTGCTCAGCAGGGAGCCTGCTTCCGCCCCACCCCTCTGCCTGCCTCTCTGCCTATTTGTGATCTCTCTGTCAAATAAACAAATAAGTAAAATCTTTAAAAAAAAGATAATACATTTTATTTTCAAACCACTGGAGTTGTAGTGACCTGTTATGGCAGGAACTAGGGAACTATGACATGGATATTTCCACGTGTCTGATTTGGGGTTCTGGACACATCCCAGCCTTTTCTTCAAGCCCCAGGTGTATGTGCTGTGTGGTCAGAGGCCACAACTCAGCCAAGTCAGCAGGTCAAGCCTCTTGCCCACTCCCTATATGAATACCAAGAGTCACCATTTTGAATTCTTTTTTTTTTTTAAGATTTTATTTATTTATTTGACAGACAGAGATCACAAGCAGGCAGAGAGGCAGGCAGAGAGAGAGGAAAGGAAGCAGGCTCCCCACTGAGCAGAGAGCCTGATGCCGGGTTTGATCCCAGGACCCTGAGACCATGATCTGAGCCAAAGGCAGAGGCTTAACCCACTAAGCCACCCAGGCACCCCACCATTTTGAATTCTTAATACTGTTTCAACTAGAAGACCTGTGCTTTCATTTTGCTTTGAGCCCCTCAAATTACGTAGCCAATCCTGAAATAGGGCCATTCCTTGTTTCCAAGGCTGAGCCCACCACTCTCTCTGGATCCCAAAATGCCATCATCCCCCTGTGTTCTAAGCTTCTTCCCTCTGAGGGCTTCTTTCCACCAACGCATGGCTCTGTTCAAGTCCCCTCCATCTGCAAACAATCAGAGGTTCCCTCCACCCCTCCTACTTCTCCCTCCTTATCTCTCTCTCCTTCCCTCCCCAGCCACATTCTTGAAAGCTGTCTGCTCTCTGTCTCCACTTCCTCCCTGCACACCCACTCCTCAACCCTCTCCGTGCAGAAGCTGCCTCACTTCTGCCATGAATCTGCTTTCACCGAGACCGGGCACCATGTTCTGGTCTGTTTCAATCCATACCTTTCTGCCCTTCGTGGTTCTCCTGCTACTGGCTCCTTGTTCCTGTTCAGGCTACTTTCCTAGGGTCTTCTCCTCTGCCCGACCTTTTTTTTTTTTTTTTTTCAAGCATGGGATGGAGAGGGGCAGAGGGACTTCCTGCCAGCATTGAGCCCGACACAGAGCTTGATCTCACAACCCTGAGATATGATCTGAGCCGAAATCAAGAGTTGGATGCTTAACCCACTGAGCCACCCAGACGCCCCTCCTTTGCCCTACCTTAAACATCTGGAGTCCTCAAGCCCTCCCCCCACACCCACACACACACTCCATCGGCAATCTCCTGTTTCCGTTGTGGGGGACGAAAACTTTTCTTATACTCTTCAAAAGTTCTTCTGGCTGGTCTAAGAATTAAATTGATATGAGAAAGATTAATGGGAGGAAAAAAACCCCAAGTTTAATTAGGTACACGTGGAGATCCAATAATAAAATTCAGACCTGAGTAATGACCAAAAGCATGCAATTTTTATATGTTTTAGACAAAGAAACACAAGTCTCTGAGGAATTGACAGGACCAAGAAAACGTGCCTGGGAGCTTCAACTAGTAAAGAGTTCTAAACAAAATTTGGGTTGGGCAATAAAGGAGTAAAAGTGACAAGGTTTGTTTATGCCTCCTTCTTGGCCCTGAATTTCCCACCTCTGGTGTTAGCACAGGGAGGGAACCTTTCAGATGGAAGATTGAGTTCCAGCTTTCAGAGGGACAGAGGAAGGGTCCCAGTGCCCTTCTGGCCTGGGCTGTCTTGAGTAACTTTAATTCAAAATAATCAATATAACAAAATGCCACATTTTGGGTTGCTTCCCCTGAACCCCATCACCGTAGAGTTAACTACCACCTTTAGTAAATCTGGACTGGAGTTTCATAAGGCAGGGACTGTGTGGCCCAAGGTAACACAGTGACTGGCTCATAGAATGTGCTCAATAACATTTGATGAATGAATGAATGAATGAATGGTGTCTTTTAAATATATCTCCCCAGCCCCAGTCTCTTGCCTGAACTCCAGACCCATATATCCATCTCACTTCTCCAGACACTTCCCACATCCTACCTAGCACACATCACTATCTAATGTGATATTTTTAGGACATATTCACCCTTCTATTTCTTACCAGGTCTCCCACATCTTCCCCACTAGAAGGTAGACTCCATGAGGACAGATTTTTTGTTTGGTTGGTTTACTGCTGTATCCCCAGGGACTTAGAGCCCTGTGTGTGGTACACAGTAGGTGCTCAATAAGTACTTTCTGAACACATGGATGGGTCTCCACGTGGATGTCCCCACATCTTAAAATCCGTATATCCCAAACTGAGCCCTTCATCACTCCCCCCAAACCTCCTCCTTCTGGGTCTCAGTTGCTAAAGCTAGAGAGCAGACATCACCCCCCCCACCCCCTGCCCCAGACTGCCCACTTCCTCCCTCCCTACTGAGATGCAGGCACGGGTCTCTCTTTCTTGCTCACAGTGCCTCCTAGCTCCCATTAGGCAAAAGTGTGGGTCACATAGGCTCAGAATAACCCAAGTATAGGACATTTACCCCAGGGCAACCCAGGTGGGGGACACCAACTCCCAGGTCAGGGGGGCCGGGGGGGTGGCGCTAAAACGATTTTAGGTGTTATATGGGTGTGGTGCAAAAGGGCACCAAACCGAGAAGCAATTCCCTTTTCAATTTTCTTTCTCTTCTTCTGACTAGTCTTCCACAGGTTACAGCTTCTCGCTAAGATTGAATAACTCAGTTTTGGTTTCATTTTTTTGTTTTTACAGTTCCCTTCTGTTGATGCTAAAGGATTCTGGTTATCCATTCGTGATGGTGATGATGCTTCCTTTTTTTTTTTTTTAATGCTTCTTTTTTAAAAATAAAATGATTTAAATAAAATGAGTACATCAATACGAAAACAAGTTTAAGTACATAGTGGGGGAGGAAAAGAGGAAAGCATGGAAGGTATAAATCTGTGGCAGTGTGGGTGAGGGACAGAAGTCTGGAAGACACTGGTCTACAGGCCAGAGTCCAAACCCCATAGCAACCTGGCTCCTGGCTCCTCTCAGTCTTTTCAGCCCATCCTATACCCTAGACACCATGACCTGTCACCCCTGGATACCATGACCTGTTGCCCCTGGACACTGTGACCTGTCACCCTGGACAAGGGGACCTGGTCATTCCTAGACACCTTGACCTGGGGCCCTAGAATCTATGAGCTGATATGATGTTCTGATTAATGATAAGAAATATATCTTTGGCCTTTATTCTGGCACAGAGGTTCTAAAACCCTTGGAATTTCCTAAGTGATTAGAACAATGCGTGTCTTTTGTTATGTTAATGAGGTGACCTTTGGGAAGTCCCTAGGTCACCTAAGGATGGGGGCTGGTTGCCTGGGGAACCAACCTTTTGATGGATTGAAAGTGTCAGTCCTGGGGCACCTGGGTGGCTCAGTGGGTTAAAGCCTCTGCCTTTGGTTCAGGACAAGATCCCGGGGTCCTGGGATCGAGCCCTGCATCCGGCTCTCTGCTCAGCAGGGAGCCTGCTTCCTCCTCTCTCTCTGCCTGCCTCTCTGACTACTTGGGATCTCCTCTCTGTCTCTGTCAAATAAATAAATAAATAAATAAATAAATAAATAAATAAATAAAAGTGTCCGTCCTGCGTCCTTGACCTCTGGGGAAGGGAGAGGGGCTGGAGATTGAGTTCAGTCACCAAAGGCCTGGGAGTTAATCAATCACAACTATTTAACAATGTCACCATAAAAACCAAAAAGGATGAAGTTCAGGGGCTTCTGGGCTGGTGAACATGGAGGGGCTGCAAGGATGGCGAGCTCTGGGGAAGCCTGGAAGCTCTGAGCTCTTTCTCTGTATCTTGTTCTAGAGCCCCTTCATGCGTTATATCCCTTCATACAAAACCAGCAATCTAGGAAGTAACATGTTTCACTGAGTTCTGTGAGCCGCTCTAGCAAATTAATCAAACCCAAGGAGGGGATACTGGGACCTCTGATCTCTTGCTGTTCGACCAGAAACACAGGCGACCAACCCAGACTGGAGACTGGCATCTGAAGTGGGGTGAGGCAATCTGGTGGGACCGAGACCTCAGCCTGTGGGATCTGATGTGTCTCCGGGGCGAGGAAGTGCTAGATTTGGGTTAACTGCTTGGTGGTGCGGAGATAAGTACACACATTGAAATTGGTGTCAGAATTGTAACTGGACCCCTCCCAGAAGACCTGGGACCACCGGCCAACATGACCTACCCACCCCTAGATGCCACGATCCAGCCACCCGCAGGCACCATGACCTGGCCATTCTCCAATTACAATGACCTGCCTATCACCCCTTTAACCCCAAGACCCGGCCATTGTACTCAGACCACAATGCACATTTGCAGACCCCCAGATCTATACCCATGGCCTTCCCTCTACCAAGTGTGCTCCCCACTTCTCCGTTTTCATGCCAAAAGACTCTGAGTCTGATAGGGGAAAACTGTACTCTAACATGGCCGACCAAACCAGCAAGGGAATTCCAGTCCCTGTCTCAAAGCCCTTCCGGGTTCTTCTTTCCTACCCCGTTTCCCGCATGCGCCAAATGTACCAAGTATGCGGAAGTAGAAGGGTATAAATCCCCCCTCCTGCTTGTGCTCCGGGCTCAGACCTTTGGAGAATAACCTCCTCTGAGCTCACGGGTGTTCAATAAACCTCCGATCTCCAAAGTCTCCGAGTGCCTCTTGGTTCTTCCACCAGGATCCAGTCCAGGCTCCGCAACGATTCTGCCTGTCCAGCATCTGCTCCTTCCTCTTCTGAGAATGGCACCTGGTCTTCCTTGGAAACCATCTCTCCCTACCCTTAGTTCATGTTGTTTCCATTGGAACTGATCTCGCTCCCAGCTTTCCAATAGGACACAAGACTCAGGCCCGGCCAACCAGAGCATTCCTTCCCCAATTTATAGAGGGTTGGTTCAGGGACAGGCATGTGATTCAGTCTGACCAACGGGGGCCTTTCTTGGCATGATCTTTGGACTATTCGAACAAAGATCTGTTCTTTCCTTAGAGCTTCCTAAGCTGGTAGGTGATAAGCCTGGATTTCTGAAGAGATTTTCTTTTTCCCCCACCACTGAGTCTCACTGAGACCATCTGAGAAGGAAGCCAACCCAGGAGAAAGCAGATCCCAGAGGTTGGGCCTTCCAGTCTGAAGGAATCATTTGGGTGCCTTGATTGATCTGTGCCTGAAATCATATACTTGAACTGAAAAAAAATTTTTTTATGAGCCAGTAAGCCCATTTAGAAAAGCAATTTTCTGTTATTTATAACCACAAGCCTCGGTTGAAAAAGTTTATTTTTTTATTGAGATTGAATTTACATCACCTAAAATTCCCCATTTTAATCATTTAAAAATAAACAACTTAGTGGGTTTTAGTATATTCACAATGTTGTGCGCTCATCACCACTCTCTAATTCCATCACCATCCGCTAGCCCCACCACAAAAACAAAAAAACAAAAACAAAAATAACCCCTAACCCATCAGCAGACACTCTCAATTTTCCCTCTCCCAGCCTTCCAGCAATTAATTAAGTATCATCTTTTAACGCCCACTTTCAGTGGACATTTCCTTGTGAGCCTGTCCCTGACCACAAGGGCAGAATTGTTCTTTCTTTAGCACACATCCCTTTATCATCACCTGTCCTAATTGCCAATTTTATTTTTTGTGTTTGATAATGGACTACTGCAAGCATACAGGAAGTCACTATTGGTGTGTCTCTCCTACCAGACACAGACGACAGGGACTAGAGTCTATTTCCTCTTGTGTCTCCCAGCCCCCCAGCCCAGGGCCTGGCCCAGACAAATGGTTCAGTGGAGACACAAAACACTATAGTGAACAAGGGCTCACTCTCAACTTCCCAGACCCCTTCCAGTCCAAGACATCAGCATCATAGGCTGACTGGCCATGGAAGTGACTTGTTTGCGTATGACGGTGGCGGGGGGGATCAGAAGGAAGGGGGGAGACTACACTTTAGCTAAACAGATCACCTCCCACACAATGACATTTGATTAACCCAAAACTAAACTTACAGATGGTTGCTGAGTCTGGGTACCCCCCTAAAATTTCCCCTTCTGCACCCACTTCAGATACATAGATTTGGTGAATGGGGAGGCAGAGTAAACCAGTGACCGTCTGCACGTCGGCTTACCTTCTCTGGGTCTCGGTTGTCCCTATGCTCAAGGAAGTTAAAAATAGCCCGTACCGCCTAGGGTCACCTGAGGACTCAGGGAGGGAAGACCTGTGCCGCACTTAGTGCTGGCTTGTTGAAGAAGTCTGTTAAACAGGATGCTTTCGCTGGGCTCACCAAGATGTGTGTGAGATCGCTAAAGCCACCACACATGCTGTTTCCTTTGCTTGGAAAGAGCTCCTTTGTACCCCTTAAATACTCCATTACGTTTCAGCTTAAACGCCACCTCCTCCAGGAAGTCCACCGGCTCCCCAGACCCCAGTAAGGTGCCCTCTCCTCTGGGCTCCTTGGCACCTGTCCTTCCCCATCAGCCCAGGAAGGGATGGCCTGAGACACCCAGAATGCCCAGGGTCCAGCACAGGGCAGGTGCTGAGTTAATGAAAGGACAAAGCAGAACACCCATTGAAGAATGAGCAAGTGGTTTTGTTCTTGCCCTTGGCCCTTCTAACTGGGACTGCTGGCCTGCCCTGGGCGCCAGGGCTCTTGCTCTGTCCTCCATGTGTCTATCTCGAGAGAGAAGGTTGTGGATCACCGGTGCTGAAGCTGTGGCTCGCACCAGCTCCTGAGGGTAGACGCCCGCCCTAGAGAGCAGCAAATGCCATATACCAGGCTTTTAGTTTTGTTTCTGGATGGTTCGCTTAGTAGCCCACTGCCAGCTAGGATTTGGCAGGCCAAGATCGTGCTTGTTTTGATCTGTCCAGGACATGCTTCTCTTCCCTTCCCCCCACCCCTCCCCCACCACCACCCAGTTTTGTGCATGGAGCACCCCCTGCCTGGGCCAATCTTCTCCCCTTCCCCCACGGCAAAGTGCAGTTGCCGCAGGGCCCTTGACCTTTCTGTAGGACAAACCCTGTGGTTACTCCTCTCCCTCCTTCCCTGCCTCACGGCACCCAGCCCAGGGTGCGAGCAGCAGCTGTCAGTAAGTGCTTGTTGATTGACTGATGGATGGTTTGGGGTAAACATTTTTGTGAGTTTGACCTTTCCTCTGTGTCAATGCGGGGAAACCACAGCAGCCTGAACTTTCAGTAAAGAGAAGCCTCTTTGAGGAAGGGAGTCTTTGCAGAAACTCACCACAGCTGCCTGGAAACCGAGTCATTGCTGTCCTTCCTCCTGGGTGTGCAGCTCTCTTGGAAGACCTAGGTGGCTCTGGGGCACGGCTCCCTCGGGCCTAAGATGGGACAAGAGGAGGAGGTTCGGGACTTTGGGGCGGAGGCTCTTGCTGGGGCAGGACGCCCTGAGAGGGCTGGGGGATGGGGGGCTTGCACACATGTGTGCACACACACCAGCATATGTGGGGGTGTGCACAGGTCTGCAAATGTACGTCGCATCTGTCATTTGGGTCACTGTCTGCTTTCAGATGGAGGCTCGGGGACCCTCAGAATACAGAGGGTGCTGAAAACTGTCCCCTGCCCTCCAGTCACCTCTTGCCAAGATGCAGGCTGTGCCCTGTGGCCCCTGCTGGAAAGGACACACATGCTCACATGTGTTCAAGTGCGCATCGCGGGGACGGGGCCCCCTCATGCACGGGGCTCAGCTCTGCACCTGACCTCTAGTGAGCACCTACTGCCAGGACCTATAGGATGGGACCATTGTACGTGCATATCTATGCACGCATGTGCCCCCTACTAGAGTACACGCACCGCAGGGACAGCAGCTCTGTTTTCTTCCCAGCGACCTCCCCAGCACATAGTAGGTGCTCAATAAGCATTTGCTCAGATGCAAGTGTGCACGGTTACCCATACATACGCTTTTGCTTGCACGACAGTGTGCGTGCACTTACACTCACGTGAACTTGGACGAACGGCGGTGTTGCCTGCTCTCCGTGAGGGCGCACAAACGGGGCCGTGCACGTTTGTGTGTGTGAACGTGTCTGAAGAGCGTGCGCGAGCCGGCGGGGGAGGCCCTTGCTGGCCCACGTGAGCACACGTGAAGAACCTCACACTGGCGGGATCCCATGCTTCCGAGCATGCGTCGTGTGTGCACGCCAGTGCGTGAGCCACGGCGATTTCAGCCGCGCATGCGCGGTTGCGGGATACACTCGTTCGGAGGCCCACACCGACATTGGTAAGAAAGATCACCACGTGGTGGGTAACAGCTGGCTCTGGAGCCCAACTCTCCAGATAGGAATTCCGGTTTCGTGTCCTCCTACCCGCACGACAGACACGTGAGTTTAAAGTCTTTGTGCCTCTGTTTCTTTATCTGTAGACGGGCCTGCCTTCTAGAGCTGGTCTGGGGACTCAGTAAGGAACCAACCCCCGGCACACAGCACTGCCCAATCATGACACCTGTTGCCGTTTTTATCTGTGTGTTGCGCACACCTGTATGTGCACATCCGTGTCCCCAACATGCCCCCCCCCCCGGCCCTAGAGAAATAAGGACCATCTCTGCTGGGCGCAGAGATTCCCATGTGAGTTCCTGGGAAATAAGCAGGCTCCCAGGCTAAGAGGACCAGAGGAGGGATGGGTGGGGCTTTGCAGCCCCTTCCCCCCAGCCATCCATCCTCCCCACTCACCATGGAGGACCTGCGCTCTCTCCTTGGTCACCTGACTCCAGCCTCCCAGCCTGGCCAGGCCAGGCTTTGCCAGGGGTCTGGAGAGGCAGAAATGAGATGACGGGTGAAGAACTCCCTTCAAAGAATAGGCAGTCCCGGGATGTGTCCACTGTCAGTCCATTTGGCGGTCAAATTCCCATAAATGCCTATAAAATGGAAAGAGCCTTTGAGCATCTGAAATGAGCTGTAATGTGCATGAAGGAAATGTGCCTCCTAGGAAGGCGGGTTGATTCAAGAAGATGGGACTCTGGGAGGGGCTGGAGGACAGGAAGGACCCCGAGCTAATTCTCTCACATCAAGTTTCTTGAGTGTCAGCACTCTTCGAGGCGCTGGGGGATATGAGGCAGGTCCCTGCCCCTGTGGAGCATGAGGTCAAGTATACAAACACTGATAACACATGACGAAGGAAGCAGGGGCACAGAGGAGGAAAAAGTCACACGGATTGGGGGTATCACGGAAATCTTCCTGTAGGAGGTAGCCATCTCCATGGACATCTGAAGGACCGCGCTAGTTTTCCAGGAAACAGCCCAACCTGACTGGAGCAGGTAACGTGAGGTGGGTGAGGTGCCAAAGCCTACAAACTGCCTACAAACATGGCAGTTGACATTGAAAGACTCTTGTCATTCAGAGGCCAGCCCGACTCTGCTTCCTGGGGTGAGTCCAAAGTAGGGGTGGAGGGGGACTGCCTATGAAGAAATAGCCGTTCAATCACTCAAACGATGTTTAGTGAGCACCTACTGTGTGCTGGGCCCTGCTCTAGGGATTGGGGTTTTTGCAGTGAAGGAACCGGCAAATTCCTGCTCTCGGGAATCTGATGTGTGGGGGACAGAGAGCCAAGAGGCGCAAGTGGTGTGACGTGGGGTAGCACTGGGTGGGGTGGGGAATGGAGGGGGAGGAGCTATAGGGGGAGCTCTGGGAGGGCCTGGCCTAGGAGGGGACATTTTGAACACAGGCTTGAGTGAAGAAAGGGAAAGAGCCATGCAGGTACCTGGAGGGGTGAGGGGAAAGGGGAGTGTTCTAGGTGGAGGGAACCGGGAGACAGAGACTAGGTTGGTGAGCTGCAGGGGAGGGCATGAGCGTGAGTTCTGAGCAGCTGCAGGGCCGGGAGGGACTCACTGGCCACAGTGAGGGGTCCAGGTTTATTCTAGAATGGCAGGGAGGTTTTGGAAGTTTCGTTTTAAAATGATCGCTGCCCAAGGAGAACAGAATGCTTTCAGAGGCCTAGAGATGGAAGTGGGGAATTAGCAGCCTGCCTAATCGCCCAGATGAGGGACGCTGGAAGCCACATCACCATGGATTCTGAGCATGCTTTGGAGGTAGAATGGGCAGGCTTCCAGAAGGTGGCAAGGGGGAGCCAGCGCTATATGCCATGCTGGGGCCCCAACCTCTCTGGCCTGACCCTAAAGGCAGGTGGAATGATAACCATCTCGCCCAGGGTCATGCGGCTCTAAGTTTGGGGTCATGTACCCCTCCAGCATGATATCAAACCAGGGGTTCCCTCCAGGGACCATCGGCCGTCACAACTGGGAAAAGGTGCTGTTGGCATCTAATGGGTAGAGCCCCGGTTCTTATTCAGCATCCTCCCATGAACGCAAGACAGTCCCTGCAGCAAAGAATTACCTAGTCCTGATGACGGCCGGTGCTGAGATAGGGAAGCCCAGCTCCCCCTGCCTCTCCAGGGCCTTCCAGAGACCACTTCCACAGCTTGGCAGCCCCTCCGTGAAAGTGAAGTGACCTGTTCCATGGTGGCAGTGGGAGCAGGCAGTGGTGGTGACCATCTTCCCCTTGACAGAGGCTGGTTCCTGGAAGACTTAACATGACACCCTTGAGGCTTTTCTTCTCCTTTTCAGTCAGCCCAAGCATCTGAGCCAAGATACCTCCTCTGTAGAGGGTCTCCAAGGGCCAGACATGCCTCTAGCCCATTAACCTGCCAAGAACCTTCCGCAGCTTCCACTGCCCATGGGGTGGGGTCTTGGTCCCACTCCTTGCAGGGGAGCTCCTTGAGCTCTGGGCACCACTGACCCCTCCAGGCTATAGCCTTACCACTTCCCTCTTGCTGTGACCTCCTCTGCCCTGTCCATCCACACCATGGGGTCACTCTTTCCCTGAACAGGCTGTGTGATCACACCCCCAAGTCTCTGGCTCACCAGTAGCGGACTTGGGGCTTTGTTGGTTCTCTCCAGGCTATGCTTCCTTCCTCTTTTGGTCTGTTTTTATCACAATGATTTCCTTTCTTGTACTTTCTTCTATGTATATCTTGCAGCTCTTTTTCTGCCTTCTTGAGAGTGGTGTTCAGAACATTCATTTTTGTTTTTCTTCTTTCCTGATTTACAGGCTACAAATTTTCCTCTAAGTATTATTTTGGCTGCACCCATAAGTTTTGATATACACTTTTTATGTCGTTCAGTTCAAAATTTTTTCTGACCTTTCCACTCTGGTTTCTCTCATTGTCCCTTAGGTTATTTGAAAGTGTATTTCCTGGTCTTTTAAGATTTTGTTTATTTGAGAGAGAGAGAGAGAGAGGGAAAGCACAGAGGGAGAAGCTGAGGGGAGAGCCTGAAGTGGGGCTTGATCCCAGGACCCTGAGATTATGAGCTGAGCTGAAGGAAGATGCTTAACCATCTGAGCCACCCAAGTGCCCCAACTCCAGTCTGTTTTTGAAAAATTCTGGAGTGGCCACTCCTGCCTTTCCAACATGAAGAACTGCTCTTCATCCTTCCAAGTCCAGTTTGAGTGATCCCTCCCCTGTGAAGCCTTCCCTGGACACTCCCTCCCCACCACTCCAAGCATATAATTAGCAGTTGCCTCCTGTCTGCTCCCATGGCCCTTTGTACCCACCATCGTTGTAACACCAGTAGGCACACAGTGATGCATCTGTCAAGACCTTTTCAGTTTCAAGTGGAAAAAAAAAAAAAAAAACTAATCCAAACTGGCTGAAACCAAAAGGGAACTTATTGCCTGATTTCACTAAAAAGTCTGGCTTTCAGGCACAGCTGGATCAAGGAGTCCTAATGCCTGATGATTCAATTCATGTCATGAGTCACTTCCTATAGGTTGATTCTATTCCATTCTGAGGCAAGTTCCTCCACTGTGACATGAGATATATAAAGTAGCTTCAGATAGCATATCCTCTCTGCTGTGAGTCCAGTCTTTGCCCCAATCATTCCATCAAAAGTTTCATGGGGTCTCATGTGTTCTGAATGAGTCGTGCACTCTGACTACATCAATTAATGTGATCTGCAGAATATAGTGGATTGGCTTCAGGCAGGGTCATGTGCTTCCCTGGGAAAGAAATTGAGCATGGAGGAGGGGTGACATCCCCCCCCCAAAATCAGGAAACAATTACCAGGATACAATTCTAGCATTTCCGATGCTGGAAAGCCCCAAATAAGGCCATGCTCCCATTCCTCACAACAAAAACTAAAAGTCACTCTTACCTTGCTGTATGCTATTGTCCCAGTTGCTTTATTTTTAGTCCTGTGTGTCCCTTCCCCACCGAGCTTGAGACCTTCAACAGTAAAGAGAATTTCTGTTCTATTTACTGAGAAAGATCGGAGGCCTCAGGGGATGGGGGGTGGCGGGGAGGGGCCGGGGGAGATGGGCAACTCCTCCTCGACTCTCATGAGCCCACCCTCTGGACCTCAGAGGCTGGTACCCCGAGGCTGGGGTTTTGGCCCCAGGATCCCCCCCCCCCCCCCCCCCCCCCCCGGCGGGAGCTCAGTAGAGGCCCCTGATGTGTGCAGAGCTGCAGTCACTCTCTGTCTTAGTCAGGTCGGGCTGCTGTAACAGAACACCGCAGACAGGGCAGCTTCCACAGCAGACATTTCTTTCTCACAGTGCTGCAGGCTGGAAAGTCCAAGGCAAGATGCTGGCTGATTCAGTTCCTGGTGCGAACCCGCTCCCTCATGTCTAGACGGTCACTCTCTTGCTGTGTTTTTACCCGGTTATTTCCTCCGTGCATGTGGAGGGAGGGTACAAGCTCCCCAGCATCTCTTCTAATAAGGACTTGAATCCACTTCTTGATGACGTCCTTCATGGCCCCATCTCCAAATACAGTTCCGCCAGGGTGAGGGCTTCAATGTAGAAATTTTCGGGGGACACAAACGTTCAGTCCATAGTGCTCGCCTTCCAGGGTAAACCCTCCCATATCTTTCCAGAAATCAGAGTCACACAGACACTCGGCGTGAAAGGAGGCTTCATGGCCCTGTGGTCCAACCACACACTCAATCAATCCAACCATACACCCACATCAACAGGTGGCCAAGCCTTGGTTTGCATATCACCAGAGACAGGAAGCTCACTATCCCTCAATGAGACAGCTCTGACTGCGCTGGTCTGAACCTAAAGGTCAGCTCTCATGTTTCCCATCCTGGATCTTCTCTTCTTCATGCTAAATACTTCGGCTCCCTCATGGTTTGCAAACGCTCTCCACACTCCCTCCCCCTGCCTTCTTGGTTCCCTCTTCTGAATATACCCCAGCTTGCCAGTGTCCTTAAAATGAAGGCCCAGGGGCACCAGGGTGGCTCTGCTGGTTAAGTGCTCAGCTCTTGGTTTTAGCTCAGGTCGTGATCTCAAGGTCATGGGATCCAGCCCCATGTTGGGCACTGCACTCACCAGGGAATCTTCTTGGGACTTTTTCCCTCTCTCTCTCCTTCTGCCACTCCTCCCACTTGAGCACGCTCTCTCTCTTCCTAAAATAAATAAAACAAATATATATTTTTTTAAATGAAAGCCCAGAACTGGACATAGGCTGCTGGTGCGGCCACTGCAGTAAGGATAACCTCCTTTGTTCTGGGCATTACACCTCTATGAATGCATCCCTAGGGAGCTTCAAGGTGCTTTGGGCCGTGACACACTCTTGAGTCTGATAAAAACCTACAAGCCCATGTTGCTTCAGTGATTCTAATCCTCATATCTGTGAAATTGACCGTTTGACCTAAAGTAAATCCATGACCCTCATCCTAGGTCAGTGTGTTTGGAAGGACCCCTACTCACATCTCCATAATTTGTAACGCCTTCCCTCCTTGCTGTGCCCTTTTCCCTAGCACACAGGTGCACGGTGACCTTCCCTTTGTTCATTTCCCAAAATTGAATAGCTTTACTATTGTTCTCAGATTCTAGAAGCCATATATCACTTTTTAAAAATCAGTACAAAAAAGTATAAAACAATTACAAATAAAAACTCCCATGACCTAGAAGTAGCCCCATTAATACTTGGAGCCAGACCATCTGCATTCCAATCCTGCCCCTTATGACTATGATCTATGCTTGTGGACAAGTTGCTTCATCTCTTGTACCTCCGTTTCCTCCGATCTAAAATGTGGATATTGAAACGTGGCCAAGATAGCTTTATACAGTGCCTGAAAGATGCTACACTCCTTAAAAATGTGAACAATTCTGTTACCTTTATTCAGAATAATTGCGTTTGCCAGGGCTCTGTTTCTCCGGAAGGTCCTGACTAATACAGATAAACCTGTCTTAGTCTGCTCAGGCTGCCACATCAAATACCATAGAACAGGGCTTACAGGGTAGAAATGTATGTCCTCGGAGTTCTGGAGGCTGAGAGTCTCAGATCACAGACTCCCGCGGTCGCTCTCCGGTGAGGACCCTCTTCCTTTCTGGTGAGTCTGCACGTGGTGGAGAGAGCACACCCTGGTGTCTCTTCTGGTTCTTAGAAGACCATGGTCTTCTACCTTGGCTCAGGCCTCTACCTTGATGATCTGATTTGACCTCCAGAAGGCCCTGTCTCCAGAGAGTATCACACTGGGACTTAGGGCTTCAACATATGAATTCTGGGGGGATGACGGTGGGGGGACGCAGTTCTGTCCATAGCGGTAATATTAGTATATGTGGTAGCTTCGCGTGGAATGACCCCGCACAGTACTGCCTTCTTTTTGTGACAGCCACCGAGATGAGTTGGCACTTACCCGAAGGTTCCCTCCCTCTGGCAATAGGGACCGGTCCAAGGATTGCCAGGCTACTCATGCTGAGCCGCTGTTGACCCCAGACCCCTGTGCAGATGAGCTCGCAAGGCAATCCAAGGCAACCCAATAATCCCCTGGGATTTTTTTGGCCCGAATCCGTGGGAACCACTGTTTTCCGCTCCCACTGCCGAGCCGGGGAGCTGGGAGTTCTGTCAAGCCCCCCGCGGCATCCCGGAGCAGCTCCACCTTCTTCTCTGCAGTGAACTCCCTGCTTTTGCCAAGCTGGCTTGGTTTGGTTTTCTGAGACCGCAGCTGAAATAATCGTGTTAGTCACGGGCGCTGAGTAATAAAATGTGTTTTGCTTCATTTTCTGGGATATGACAGCGATTTTGAGTTGCCCGCCCAAGATCCGGTTTATCCTTCTTCCTTGGTAACAGACCCTGATGTCCATCTAGCCATCGGTCAGGACTGTCTCTACATCGCCGGCCCTGTCTGTGTCTACACCCGCATGCATATCGGAGTCTGCATCTGCCAGTATGAGTTCAGATGTGAGTTCAGTGTCACGTACAGAGCCCCAAGTTGGCAGGGACATAAATAAGAGAGGCTCCTCTCCCATGTCTTGGTGCAGAGGGAGTTGTCCAGTCCTCCTGGGGACCCACGCTCTCTCGCTGCTCTGCCCTCCCCTGGAGCTGTCTCGGTCTGCACTGCCAGGGTACCCAACACCAAGCCCGTGTTCCAGGCAGCAGCGAGATGGGCTTTACCTTTTTGATTCATTTTATCTCATTAGTTTATTATATTATTATTTAGTGGCTTTAAACAACTGTTTTTCCACAGTTGTGGGTCCAGCATTTGGATGGGACGCAGCAGGGATCGCGTATCCCTTCTCTGTGATGTCTGGGACCTCAGCTGGGGAGATCTGAAGGCTGGGGGGTGGCGGGTAGTTAACAGCTGGAGGCTGGAGTCACCTCATAGTTCATTCATCCGCTTATGGGACACTTGCGTGGGGGCGACTCCAAGACCAGGACAGCTGACCAGCGAGCCTGCCATGACTTCTCTGAGATGCGTGGCTTCCTCACAGCATGGCTGCCCCAGGGCACGGATGTCTTCCATGGTGGCTGGGAACACCCAACGGGTGTTCCAGAGTCTTTATTTGTTTATTGTTTGTTGTTTGTTGAGAGAGGGGGAGAGGGTCAGAGAGAGCAGAGAGAGAGAGAATCTTAAGCAGGCCCCACACCCAGCACGGGGCCAATGTGGGCCTCGATCTCCACCCTGAGATCACGACCTGAGCCACAATCAGATGTTTAACCTTCTGAGCACTTTTTTTAAAGCATAAAGTGCCTCCCTGTAAAGGTATGACTCTGAGAATGAACATGGCACTTTTACTCACATGACCTGATATTCTCACTTAATATATCATGCCTTTTGATTTTATTTATTTTTTAAAGGTATTTAATTTATTTATTTATTTGACAGAGATCACAAGCAGGCAGAGAGGCAGGCAGAGAAAAAGGAGGAAGCAGGCTCCCTGCTGAGCAGAGAGCCCAATGTGGGGCTTGATCCCAGGACCCTGGGATCATGACCTGAGCCAAAGGCAGAGGCTTAACCCACTGAGCCACCCAGGAGTCCCTGATTTTAAATAATATGGGCTATTTCTATTGTCACCAATGTTTATGGACAGATTATCCATTTTTAATATCTGCAGAGTATTCCATTTTATGGAGGCTTTATATATTATTAATTCAGTCCTCTTCTCCTGGTTCGTTTTGACTTTTGTTGGTTTCTGGGGAATCTGACTGAGACACCCCTCATCCTCAAACAGCAATCAGTGTAATCAATGGCTGGGGTGGTGGGGTCTGATCAGCCCACCAGGGAGCTTAATTTGGGGCATAGATTTACAAAATCCTAAGACATTCTTACCTTCTTTTTGAATAGCATAGCTACTGCTCCAGAGCCTGATACAAACCAGAGTCTTCCAGGTAGGATGATCATATCCCTTCTGTGTCATTTGTAACCAAGGGTATGATTTATTCATTTTTCCTTTATATCCAGCCATCACTCTTGAAATGAACCCAATGGATCAAGTTAACTGAGTGGAAAGAGAGTTCCCAATCTCAGCCACATGTGTGTACAAGCCAGCCCTCCTGTCATGACCCTCTAGATGTTGCTTTCCTTTCTGGTGACTTCCTAGGGAACCACTTCCTGCCCTGCTTTGGCTGTGACCTCTAACAGACCATCAGATCCATCTGAGGAGCCCCACAATGCTGGACCTCAAAAGGGAAGGGATGAGAAAGGAGGGGTCTGAAATAAATTTTAAAAGACCTAAATAAGTGGAGGGCAAGTCCACGTGCGTGAATCAAAAGACATATTTTTGAGGTAAGAAATCTCCCCAAATTGTGCTGCATAGATTCAACACAATCCTTGCAAAATTCATAGCAGGAATTTTCGCAGGAATTAATAAGCTAATCCTAAATTTTTTATGGAAATGCAAAAGACCCAGAATAGCCAAAACAATTGTAGAAAAGCAGAACAAAGTTGGATGACTTTCATTTCCCAGTTTCAAAATTTACTTTGAGGCTACAATTAAGATATTGTGGCACTGGCATATGGATAGACATAAAGCGATGAAACAGAACAGAGGGTCCAGAAATAAACCTACATATTTAGAGTCAATTAATTTTCAAAGTAAGTGCCAATATAATTCAGTGGCGGGGGTGGGGGGGAGAGGATAATCTTTTCAACATATCATGCTGGAACAATTAGATAGCCACAAGCAAAAAGATAAATTTAGGTCATTATCTCACACTGTACACAAAAAATTAGCTCAAAATAAATCATATTCTGAACAGAAGAACTAAAACAATATAACTGATAGGAGAAAACATAAAAGCAAACTTTGGTATCTTGAGCTAGGCACAGTGTTCTTAAATATGGCATCAGAAGTGCAATTCACACACACACACACACACACACACAGGTAAATTGGACTTCAATAAAACTTAAAATGTAAGGAACTCCAACAATTAGTCTTTCCATTAAAGCAACCATTAGGCTGGCAGAAATAACAGAGTCAACTTTTTTGGCATTCTGGAATCTGATCAAAGCCATACAGCAGCTAGGGTAGTTTTTGAGGAAGAAAGAGATTGCTAAACTTTGGTTTAAAAAAAAAAAATGTTGTGGCATTTTTGTTCATCTTTCTACCATCTCTCATTCCCCAGATCAGTGGTGGCTGTGGGAACAGTAGCTACATTCTTGGTGTCCCTTGCTAGTATCAGAAAGGGCAATGCTGACCTTGTTTTCAAAGAATTATAGTTGTGCATTTTTGATCTGGCTGGTAGTTTCCTGAGGCATTTGTTCAGGCATCCGTTTTGTCCCCATTAAAATTCTTCCAGGACTGGAGCTGCTTCCTAGTATCTGTAGAAATAATTTAAAGACATATACTATGCAACTGGGGCATGGGATGATGGACAGAGCCAACAGCGGGTTGACCAGAAAACCTGGAAAGGAGGAGACTGAGGAGGAAGACACAAAATCTTTGCACGGCTTCCACCTGCACCAGAGAATCTGGAGTGCAATGCATATGCCCAGGGCTGAATTTATGCACAAGAAAAAAAAAAAAATCTAAGAGGGCCCTAGGTTTATACCCCCAACTGATCTTTGAGCTCTTCACAAATAGGTGAAAAGCTAAGCACAAAGCTAAGACAGAGTTGTAGACAGTTTGGCTAAATATTGAAGAAATGTCCCAGCTCAGAGCCAATCTATAAAGATTGAGAAAATACATTTTTGTTTTGTTTTCATTATGGCTCCAGGTGTCCATGGACATCTCTATCAGATCACTAGCTGACTGGGGAGTAACGGAACAGAGACTTCAGTGAACATACATGACAAGGAATACAGTTTTGCAAAAAATAGTTTGGAAAAGTCACTAAAGGAATGGGTGTCTATGTCTCAGAGCAAACAACAAATCAACCCCTGTTGGGGCAGAAGGGCAGGAGAGAATATGATTTCCAGAGTTATCACATTATAATATTCAAAATATCCAGTTTTCAACAAAAACATATAAGGCATACAAAGAAACAGGAAAGCATGGTGCATTCACAAAAAGAAAAAAAAAAGGAAAGAAATGGACAGAACTGTCCATAAGGAAGTCCAGACATTGGACTTATTAGACAAAGACTTTAAGTCAGTTGTCTTAAATATACTCCGAGAGCTAAAGAAAACCATGGATGAAGAACTAAGGAGAACCAGAATGATGTGTGATCAAAAAAAGAATATCAATAAAGAGATAGAAATTATGTAAGGGAATCAAAGAGAAATTCTGCAGCTGAAATGTAAATAATGAAATAAAAATTTTACCATGGGAGTTCAACATCAGATTTAATGCAGCCAGATGAAAGAATCGATGACTGGAAGATAATAAACTGTTATTACCCAGTTGGAAGTACGTAAGGCAAAAAGAATGGAGAAAAGTTAACAGAACCTAAGAGGCTTGTGGGCTACGATTACACGTACATCAACATTATGAGAGTCTCAGAAGCAAAGAAGGGGCCAGAAAAAAATATTTGAAGAAATAATGGCCAAAAATTACCCAAATGTGAGGAAAAACATGAATCTACACAGCTGTGCAAACACAAAAGAAAACAGAAATAGAAGAATTGAGAATTTAAAAAAGGTATGCCTTGTAAAACAATAACAAAATGGCAGTAAAGGGGGCTTCACTGCTAAGTTCTACCCGACATTTAAAGAATTAACTCCAATCCTTCTCAAACTCTTCCCCAAAATAGAAGAGGAAGGAACATTTCCTAAATCATTCTGTGATAAAGACACCAGAAGAAAAGAAAACTATGGATCATATCAAAAAATGAAACAAAATTAATTTAGGGAAGAAAGAAAGAAAGAAAAGGAAAAAAAAAAAGGAAGGAAGGGAGAAAGAGTGGCACCTGGGTGGCTCAGTGGGTTGAGCCTCTGCCTTCAGCTTGGGTCGTGATCTCAGGGTCCTTGGATCGAGCCCCATGTCCCCATGTCGGGCTTTCTGCTCAGCGGGGAGTCTGCTTCCCCCTCCCCCCACCCCACTTTCTCTGCCTGCCTCTCTGCCTGCTGGTGGTCTCTGTCTGTCAAATAAATAAATAAAATCTTTTTAAAAGAAGGAAGGAAGGGAAAGAGAGAGGAAGGAAGGAGGGAAGGATGGACAGGAGGGAGAGAGGGAAGGTGGGAGGAAGGAAAGAATAAAGAAAAAAGAAAGAAAAAAGGGAGTAAGGGAGAAAGAAGGGAGTGAGGGAGGAAGAAAGGAAGGAGGAAGGAAGGAAAAAAGGAAGGATGTAGGGAGGAAAGAAGAAAGGGAGGGAGGGAGGGGGAAAGAACAAATAGACAAATATCCTTCATGAACATAAATGCAAAATTCTCAACCAAATATTAGCAAACTGAATCCTATTGCATGTTAAAAGGATTATATTCCATGACCAAACAGGATTTATCCCAGGTAGGCAAGGGAAGTTCAACATAAGAAAGAGAATCAATGTAGCATACCACACTAAAAAATTAAGGGGAAAAAACCACATGATCCTCTCAATTGATGCAGAAAAAGCACTTTTGTGAAAAACACCCTTTTGCAATAAAAACGCTCCACAAACTAGGAATAGAAGAGACATCCCTCTACATGATTGTTGTTATACATGAAAAAACCACAGCTACCATCACACTCAATAGAGGAAAGACTGGGGATTTTCCTCCTGAGATCAGGAGCAAGGATGCCCACTTGTACCACTGCTAGTCAACATTATACTGAAAGTTTTAGTCCGAGCAATTCAGCAAGAAGAAGAAATTGGCAAGGAGGAAGTAAAGCTACCTCTATTTATGGATAACATAATACTATATCTAGAAAACACTTAAGGATCCACAAAGAAATTATTAGGGCTAGCAGATTCATTAAGCAAAAGGCCAGGGTGCCAGATCAACATAAAAACAGCTGTGTTTCTCTACCCTAGAACAATATGAAAAGGAAATTAAGAAAACAATTCCATATGCAATACCATTGAAAAGAATAAGATAGTTGGGAATAGATTTAACCAAGGAGGTGAAAGACGTACACACTGGAAACTAAGAAACATTGCTGAAAGAAATGTAGGATATAAATAAATGAAAGAACATCCCATGTTCATGGAAGAATTAACACTGTTAAGGTGGGAATATTTTCAAAGTGACTTATGGAGTGAATTGCATCCCTATCAAAACCCCAAAAGGCTTTGGTTGGCTCAGAAATGGAAAAGTTGATCCTAAAATTCATATGGAATTGGAAGGGACCCAAAACACCTGAAACAGTCTCTAAAAAGAATAACAAAGTTGGAGGACTCAAACTCCCAATTTCAAAACTTACCGCAAATCTACAGTAATCAAAACAGTGTGATACTGACATAGGGTAGAAACAGAGATTGGGGCATCTTGGTGGCTTAGTTGGTTAAACAGCTGACACTTGATTTTGGCTCAGGTCATGATCTCTGGGTCCTGGGACAGAGCCTCATGTCAGGCTCTGCGCTCAGAGGGGAGTTGGCTTAAGGACTCTCTCTCTCTCTCTCCCTTTTCCTCTGCCCCTCCCCCCACTCATACTCTTACACTCTCTCTCTCTCCCAAACAAATAATCTTAAAAAAAAAAAAAAGAAAAAAGAAATAGATATCAATGGAATTGAATTGAGAGTCCGGAAATAAATCTATGCATAGATGGCCAATGATTTTTGACGAAGATGCCGAGACAATTCAATGGGAAAAGTGTCTCTTCAGCAAGTGATACTGGGACAACAGGCTATCTACACATAGAAGAATTCTCCCTCTGTCCCTTCCAGCCCCACTAGTCTGTGCTCTTTCTCATTTGCTTGGAGATGTCTGATGCAGTATTATCTATGATAAAGACAAAGTGACCATAATCCAAATGTCCATCAACTGATGAATGGATAAACCAAACGTGGCATGTCAATTGGATACATTGTTGCAAAATTCACATTACTTTACATTATAATACTATTATTGCAGTAGAATGTTATTCGGCAACACATAGGAATGAAATGCACACTACAACACGAATGAACCTCAAACACATTACACTAAGTAAAAGACACCAGACACAAAAGGCCATGTGCAAAATTCAATTTATATGAAATACCCAGAAAAGGAAAAGGAAGTCAGTATAGACAGAAGGAAGATTAGCTGGGCCAGGAGGGGGAATGGGATTGATTACAGATGGACACAAGGGATCTGTCTGGAAATGTTCTAAAACTGGGTCAGGGATCTTTCTGGAAATGTTCTAAAACTGGGTCGTGGTGATGACGGAGTCTGAACTCCCTAAAAATCATTGATTTGTGCACCTTCAATGACTAGAGTTTATGCTATGTAAATTATGCCTTTAATAAGGCTGTTAAAATTAAAAAAGAGGAAACGAGCTGAAGGAGGGGTTCTCTCAATTATTTTTTTCCCCAGTAGGTCTTTGGCTGAAATGCAAATTTAACCACTTCCTCCCCATTGACCAGCTCTGAATACTAGTGGGGGCTGGGATGGGTGTCCAGAGGTCTTATCACACCTTCCTTCTGGGACTTTGGGGGCCATGCTTGTAAGCTACACCCAGACCCAAAGAGCCCCCTCAAGGGACCCTTCCCTCAACACAGATCTAGATCTGAGGGGGGTCATGGTCATGGACAAGGCAGCTTCAGTTTCCACTCCAAAATCATCTACTTTTTAAACACAAGGAGTTAAGTGACTTCCGCTGCACCTGACCTGCTCCCTAAGTCACCGCCCCGAGCACTTTCTTGAAAATGTACATTGGATTAAGCCACCCCTTTGATGAAAACCTCAGATGACTTCCCATATCCCCGGGAACCAAATCTACCTTCCTTGCCGTCCTGCCAGGTCCCACGCGGTGCGCGCGCACTCTGTGACTTCCGGCCAGCCCCCTGTATTCCTTAGCTTGGTGGCTCTGCTCCACTGCACTGCTCCCAAGGTCCTGGAGCCAGCCCCATTCCTTCCTGCCTCAGTGCCTTTGTACTTGTAGTGCCTTCTGCCTAAAATGTTTCCACGACAGCTGGGTCCTTTCTGTCCTCCAGCCTGCCCCTAAATGTTCCTGCCTTGACCTCACATTGGTTTTCTATGACACTTAGTACGCTTCACATTTCATCTGTCCGTTAGTTCTTTTTGTCTGTCTCTCTCCATTAGAATACAGGCCGCACGAGGGCTGTCACTTGTGTATATTTCTGTGGGGTACCCCGAGTACATAGCCAAGGGCTGGCTCAGTATTGTTGGGCAGAAGGCAGGGAAGGGGAGAGGGGCTGGCCTGCTGGGCGAGTGGATAGAAGAGTGGATGTGTGGGTAGGTGGGTGAATGGGTGGGTGGAAAGAATGGTGGGGAGGCAGGAGGGATCGACTATCCTCGGGTTAACGTACATCCAGAAGCAGTGTAGTGAGCCATTAAGAATATATGCTTGGGATCCCGAAGTCTGAGTTCAAATCCCAACTCTACCACTCACCAGCTGTGTGACCTTGGACAAGTCATTTGCCCTATCTGAGCCTCAACTTCCTTCTCTGTAAAATAGGGACGAGGACAATGATGAGGTTTTTCAAAAAACCTTATTTATTTATTTAGCCAGGCAGAGGGAGAGGGAGAATCTCCAGCAGACTCTGTGATCCACACCCAATGTAGGACTTGATCCCATGACCCTGAGATCACCACCTGAGCCGAAACCAAAAGTCAGATGCTTAACTGAGTGTGTCACCCAGGCACCCCCAGTGATGAGTTTTGAGTGAGATGATGTATCTTTAAAGGCTTTAAAAATCCTGGCACAGGAGCGCCCAGCTGGCTTAGTTGATGGAGCATGAAGCTCTTGATCTCAGAGTTGTGGGTTCGAGTCCCACGTTGGGGCTTTCATTTTATTAATAAAATAATTAATAAAATTAAAAAGATTTTAAATTTAAAAAATGGGCTTTTATTTTTTAAGATTACTTAAAAAATAAAATAAAAATTTAGAAAAAGGAAACAACCCCGACACAGAGTAATCTCAGCAAATTTTAGCTCCATTGTATTTCTCCTTGATCGTTCAACCACCCAGATTCCTCTGCAACAGTATCATAAAACTCACCCTGAAGTTCAAGAGAAAGAAAAGAAAAACAAAAGCTGGCTTCCTCCCAGCACTGGTTCTCTGGAGAACATGAGATATTTCAACAGTGAGGGGAGAGAATTTCTATAGGGCAAATATCCTTCAAATCAGCCACAGGGGAATTTGTACCAAGTTCCTCAAAAACAGCTAGAAAAAGGAAAAAAAAAATAGAAGAAATAGTAGCAAGATGCTTTCTCTTTTCCTTTGGAGCACTCATGTGGGTTAGCTGTAAATTGTTTCCCAAAAATGAGTCAGCTGGGGAGAGATGGCTCGCACGTTTGAGCCAACCTGTATCATCCCAATGGTGCAAATGAGTCCCCCCCCCCGTAACATTTTGTCCTGGTTTGGCCCCATTTTCACAGCCTGGTGCAGGCTTAGGAATGAGATAACCCCAGGATCCAATCCCCACATGGCACTTCTTAGCTTGAAGTCACTTCTGAGCTAAGAAGCTTCTTAGCCTCTTAATGATGTTTCCTTTCTCTGAGCTTTGTTTTCTTCATCTGTAAAATGGGAGAACAGTCTTGTTTGCCTCAGAGGGTTTGTGGGATAAAATGAGATCGTGTAGGTGCTTTAAAAATGCAAGATTGTAACAGTAGTGATGGTAGTTAAGTTCTCTTGCTCGCCCTCTGAGGCTGCTGGGTATGAGTTTGCTGGATTTTCTCTCCTGATGTCTTAAATATCCGCCAGAGAGAGACATCTAACCCTTTCATGGGCCCCTCTGGCTTGTCCTCAAGATGGAAACTCTTTTGGGAATTTCTTTTATCATGTGCTCAAAAAGGCTGCCCTCTCCTCTGGGCTAGATGTCTGCGCTTGACATCTGGGGGAGAGGAAGCACTCGGAGAGGTGATATGAGGTGCCCGAGGGACTGTCTTCTCAAGAGCATGGAGTCAGGGTCCTGCTCCCTGCAGCCCTGGAGCAGGAAGCTAGATTCAAATGAAAGGGAGTCAGGGGAGTCTGGGACGGAGTTCCAAGTTCAGACCCCTCCTGTGCCAGGCAGGCAGTGTGCCCACGTGAAGCATGGGACCTCTTCGAGTCTCTGCCCTGGGCCCTCGGTCTTCTCTCTGAGCTGAGAGTTGGGCTCTGAGAAACCCCGGGGCCCCCCTGGGTCCCCTTACACCACCCCTGCACCCCTCTGAGCCTTGGCGTCCACATCTGTGGGAAGCGGTGGCTCCCAGGCCCTGCCTGCCTCTCTCATAGGTCATGACCGTGAGGCATCGAGGCCTCGTGGTGGCCCCAAATGTCTTCCTAGCAGGTGACCTTTGGTAATCAGAGCGCTCTGCCTGGGGCGCGGCCCCCTCCCACTGCTTTCTCACTCCCCTGGGGCGGGGCCAGCGGCTCTGTTGGGCGGGGCCTGCGGGGAGCCGCTCACCACATCCTCCTCTTCCTCCCCGCCCTGCACACGAGGCCGGGGAGGCAGCTACACTCTGACAAACCCACCCGGGCCTCTCTGCCGAGTGAACCACGGGCTCCGGGGTCTGACTGCTGGCTTCTCCCTGAGCGGGACTGACAGCCACAGGACCGTCTGTCTGCCTGCCTGCCGGCCTGGCCACCAGCCGCTTTGCTTGACTTCCCCCATCTGTCTGTCTGCCTGCCTGATCAGCCCTTGTCGCCGTGTGTCCCCTCCCTGGTGCAGCCGATTGGTCTCTTACCTCAGCCTCTGCCTTCTGATCTCTCTGGGATGTGACCGGCCTTTGCCCCATGCTGGCTCCCTCTGTGTGGCCCGCCTGCCTGGAGCCTGGCTGCCATCCCTCAGGGTGACAGGTCCTATGCTTGTCTGGCTGGTGACTCCGGGCCAGGCTGTGGATCCCCACCCCCTAACCCTGCCTGTTCCTGCTAACTCTCGTCCCCCACCCCCACGCCGAGCCTAACTGCTACCCCCTGGGAGCCCACTGGATTGCCCTGAGCACACAGAATGGATTTCTGAGGGAGAAGCTGGAACAGCAGGTAACAGCTCCAACCATTGTCTTCTGTGGGGACCTGGCATCTTCTCTGCCCGAGGTGGGAGGTCCTGGAGGGGTTTCACCCTCATCACAGCTGGGAGAGTGAGACCAGCAGGGTTGGGGCTGAAGTCTTCTGTTGTGCACCACACAGGATGACCACAGGGTCTTTCTGTGGGTCTGCAGGGGGTCTGGAGGTAGGGACATGGCTGAGAGGACCCCCTGAGCTGTCTGTGGAAACCAGCCTCCAGAAGGGAGGGGTTGGGGAAGGAAAGCCGATCCCAAACATGGTTTTGGGCAGCTGAGGAGGGCAGAGTGGGTACGGGTGAAATGATGGCATGGCACGGCACCTCTAGGGGGCCCAGTTTTGGGGGAGAGAGGTAGAGATTTTGGACTGGGTTCCATGTTTTAGCTATTTTATGTCATCGAACCCCTCAAAACGGGTTGGTGTACCCATTTCATAGAGAAAGAATGAGGTCTGGATCTAAGAGGCAGAGCGATTTTCCCAAGGTGACTCACCCGTGCGTAGAGGGGTGGGCAGGCAACTCGGAGGCTGGCCTTGTCCTCCATACTGTCTCTTTCTCACGAAAGCCCAGGGGATGGACCCACGGAGGAGAGGGGAGCTGGGGGCAGGGGGCGGTGGTGAGGCTGAGCCTGGAAGCATGGGTTGAATAGTGACCTGTGGAAAGGAGGGGAGGGAAGGAACAGACAGACACTTTCCGGGCAGAGCAGGGCAGAGCAGTGGGGGAGTGAAGGCTTCTGGTGGGGATGTTGGACCTGCGGAAGGAATGGTCAGTGCTGCTCAGTGGGAGCAGGGACCCAGGGCAGGGGGCATTAAAAAGCAGGGGCTGCTCCTGGGAAGACATCTGCGTTCCCCTGGGGGAAAAGAAGCATGGGGATTTTAGAAGCACATGGTGGAGTGGGGGTGGGGAGGTGGAAACCTGGCGGGTTCAAAAGCCAGCCACGCGACTCCCTAGCTGGGTGAATGCAGGCAAGTCTCTGGGCTTCATCCAGCCTTGTGGAGTCTCAGTTTTCTCATCTGTAAAATGGGGATGAAACATTTCTATTCTCGTGGGACTAGTTGTGAGGATTGGAGGGCATAAGAACATAAGAGATGGAAGTCTGCCCAGGAAGGCAGCCTGTAACCACAAGGAACCTGGAGCCCATGGCAGAGAAGGGCCAGTCTCCAAGAGCGGAAGAGGGTGCAGAGACATATTCAAGAACCTGCAGTCTTTCCTCCTGCAGCCTCTATGGTTCTGTTGTCTCCCCAACCCCAGCCCCCGCCCTAGGGCTCAGCCCGCTGCTGACACCTGAGGATCTCCCACTATCCTTACATCAGCCGAGAGCCTCATTCTGCCCATTTCACAGATGAGAAGATTGAGGATCCCAGGTCACCTGTGGCCATGAGATGCGGAGTTACGTTTGGTCCCCCGGTCTACTTGGGCCACACATTCCGGGCAGGGTCACATAGAAGCAAGACTCTCAGCCTTGAGGGCCCTTCTGAGAGGGGGTTGGGCAGGCTTCAGAGGGACAGCCCGGATCACCTGCTCCCCGTGGTGGGCTCAGCAGAGTCCTACCCACTCCACACCTGGCACGGTGTCTGGAATCCTCACCATCCCACAGGGAAGGGAAAATCCAGGGCCAGGAGAGGTGGGGGGAACAAGACAAGGGCCGAGCCCTGGGCTCCCACCTGCCCAGTGAGGGGTGGGGGTGGGGGTTGGAGGCCATAATGGGCTTGCGGGGCAGTGGGTGGGGGCAGGGGGAGGAAGTGGAAGGAGGCAAAGGCACCAGAGGCTTTGGGAGGCACCACTTTTCTTCCTGGTGCCTGAAAAATGAATGAATGAAAGGAAGAAGGCATCCTTGACTCAAGGGAGGAGAGCCAGTGCCTTCGAAATGTGTGCAGGCAGGAGTGATGGCTGGGAGGTCCCCGTGGTCAGGTCAGGGGCGCGGGACCCCGGGGTACCAGCCACACCGCTGGTGGGATTTGGGCCTATGGAGTCAGCCAGGACGAGACAGAGACCCAGATTCACCCCATGGTTCCTGTGTGACCTTGAGTGAGCCACACAACGTCTCTGAGCCTCCCTTTCCCCATCTGTAACATCCATTTCCGGTTTGTTGTTATTCTACGTGTGTTTTTTTTAAGCATCTGCTCTTGTAGCAGGCACTGTCCCAGGTCCTGGGGAGTCAGTGGCGCAGATGCACAGGACCAACGCTGTGAGGAGGGGAAGGGGGCTCAGCCCTGGCTCACAAGAAATAGTAGCAATTATGTTTTACATGAAATGTTGCTGGTAATAGCCGTCTTGTTATTCGCCAGAACACAGGGCATGGTGTCTGGCTCATGCTAAGCCCTCGAGGAGTGAAAGTTCTTATGGTGATCCTACTCTCCCTTTCACAGCTGGGGAAACAGAGGCTCAGAGAGGGGTAGGGTTTTCAGGGTCACCCAGGGAGTCTTTCACAAGCAGAGGGAAGGCGGCTGTGAAGATAGGAGGAACAAACCCTTCAAGGAGGAGGGTCATCTGCTTCTCCCATCTTTGCCAAAATGTGGGGGTGGGGCCCCTCTCTGCCACTCCCCCCCCGGCCCCACCTCCACCCCACCCCCGGCTCACAGGTGCCACCGCCCCCACTCCTTGCTCTGGCGTCTGGCCAAAGGGACTTTTTACGACAGCTCATATGCAAGATCTGAGTAAACTTGGAACTTCTGAAACGTCCTGAGAATATTCCCCAGGGTGCAGGCAGGGGCCCCCCCCCTGAGGTCCCCCAGTGGCTGGGACACCTGCTGCAGGGGCCTAGCCTGCTGGTCCCCCCAGCCCCCAAGAAGGGTCCAGCCACTCAAATGATCCCCAGCCTGGCTCCCTGCTCAGGCGCTGGTCCTTCCTCACTGAGTGACCATAGGCAAGGCGCTGGACCTCTCTGGGCTTCTCCTTTCCTCATCTGCCAAGAGGGCTTGAGGATGTAGATTGGGACCAGGGACTGCAGACTTCTCCAGTAGGAATCCATAACACTCAGCCCACTTGGCTAGCCTGAGGGCAGGCTGGCGGGGTCCTGCTGGGTGGTGGTGGAGGGAATAGAAGGCAGGCTGCCAGCCCTGTCCCAACCCCCCACCTCATGGCTGCAAGCATTCCTTCTTCCTCTGCCTTCCAGTTAGCCCGTCCTGGTCTGGGGGTGAGGGGGCTGGAGGGAGGGGTGTCTAGAGGAGCCAAGAAGGGCTGTGCAGGCTGGGAGAAGTCCCCGTAGGCAAGGCTTGTTCAGGCTAGGGAGGGAGAGACAGGTGTCACAGGCTGAGGTTGGGATAGGACATTCCCTTCGTGTTCAACCTCTACTGACTAAGCTCTGACCCCACGGTCCTGGCTCACGAGGGCTCAGACACCCACAATCCACCCCTTGCCACTGGCAAAATAAAAAAAAAACACTTGTAAGAAGCAAGTAACCTTCCCCACACACCTGCAGTATGCCCGCCTCATACTCCCTCGGCCAGGCCAGGGCACTGCCCCGTTCTATAGGCGAGGAATACTGAGCCCCAAACAGGGAGAGATACGCCTAAGGGTCCACTATGGGTTAGTGGGAGAGCCTCCTTTCTGATCGAGGGCTACCAGGCTGATTCTTCCCCAGCCTGAGAGCTCTTGCTTGGCTAAAAAGTTTCTGTGCGACCCCGGGCAGCCCACTGTCCCTCACTAAAAGTTCCTGTTACTATTCTGATGACAGCAGTCATGATTGCTCAGATCCTTGGAGCTGAGGGTGTTGCTTGGGGTGGAGGGAAGTTCCTGAGGACTGTGTGTGTTGGAGCTGATGGGGAAACTGAGGTCTCTCGGTGGGAGTGGGGGGCTGCCTGTGGGCCTTCTCCTTGTATGACTGAACACAGCAATTTTTTTTTTTAAGATTTTATTTATTATTTTGAGAGAGGGAGAACAAGCAGTGAGGAGGGGCAGAGGGGAAGAGAGAGAGAGAAAGAGAAAAACAGACTCTCTTCTGAGCAAGAAGCCCGATGCTGCGGGGCTCGATTCTACGACCCGAGCCAAAGGCAAACACTTAACCAACTGAAGCACCCGGGCGCCCCAGGACACAGCAGTTCTTAGCTTTGTCTGTTCATTCACCATTCCCCTAGCTACTCACTGAGCGCCTGCTGCGCTCCAGGGCCCACTCCACGCAATAGGGATACTTTCTTTTGTGAGTGAAACAGACAAATTTCTCTGCCTCTGGGAGCTCATGCTCCATGATGGAGACAGATCATAAACACAAACACTTACTAAACTAATTCCAATGTCACAACTGCGAGGAAGGAAGCAAAGGGATGTGTGGCCCAGAGAATTGCAGAGGACACGTGGTGATTGCCTTTTTTTTTTTTTTTAAAGATTTTATTTATTTATTTGACAGAGAGAGAGATCACAAGTAGACGGAGAGGCAGGCAGAGAGAGAGAGAGAGAGGGAAGCAGGCTCCCTGCTGAGCAGAGAGCCCGATGCGGGACTCGATCCCAGGACCCTGAGATCATGACCTGAGCCGAAGGCAGCGGCTTAACCCACTGAGCCACCCAGGCGCCCCAGGTGATTGCCTTTTTGAGAAGGCGACATAGAAGTCGAAATCAGAGGATGAGAAAGCAGAGAAGCACAAGGAAAAATGTTCTAGACCGAGGGAATGGCATGTGCAAAGGTCCTGTGGTAGAGCAGTGAAGCTTTTATCCTTATCAAGTACATCAAGATCCTCAGTGCACCAAATTTAAGAAAGAGGAGTCAAGAAGAATAACATTGGCTAAAACCCATTGCATGGGTTTTAACATTGAAAGTAGGCTTCAAAATCCATTATGATAGAAAGCGTCTGCTTTCATTTAGTCAGTCATGTAACAGAAGCTTTGTGCATCTGCTGGGTGTCAGGAGCTGGTTAACCACTGGCGATTCAGCAGTAACCAAGAGACACATGGTCCCCGCCGGGCTGTTGGTCAGAATGTTGCTGAAAACACCCCGAGCAGTGTGCTCTGGAGGAGGGATAGACCCCAGAGGAAAGAGTGACTCATACTCTTTGTTCGGAGAGCTTGAAGACTGACAGAAGAGACGTCATTTGAACTTGATTTTGAAGACTGAGTGGGAGGCTGGCTGGCCACCACAGGGAGTTCTGGTGGCTGAAAGGACACGTGCTAAGGTGTGGAAGCGGGGTGAACGGGGACGTTGGGGAAATTGTCGGGCATCTGGTGTACCTAGAGTCCAGGATGGGTCCTGGAGGTCAGAGGGAATGTTGGGGGCCAGATCCTGAAATGTCTTGAATGCTAGGCGAAGGGATTTGAGGTCTTCTCTGAAGGGCAGTGGGGAGGCACAGAATGACCCAGCTGCGATGAGGACTGGGTTGGAGGTGCCCAGCTGGACACTGGAGAGATCAGGGAGGAGACAAGGAGGAAGGCAGGTGGGCAGAAGTCCCTGAAGATCAGGGGTAAACTGGGAGCCCTTTCTTCTGAGTTCCCTCTTGGGAAGTCCCTCAGTCTTGACACTTCCCCTTCTGGCGACCTATTGGCTCTTGTTTCTGGCATGGCTGGGGAGTCCCTCTTCACCCACCTCATTTCTTCTTGGTCCCTGTGGGAAACAGGCCATTTTGTTTTTACCGCACTCCTGCCTTACCTTTCACTTTCAAGGCCCAATCCCCGCCAAGTCCCACTGGAGATGATGATTGACCTGACACACTCAACATTCCTGTTCCTGAATCATCCTTGAGGGAAAGAAGACACCGGGTAACCAAAGCTTGGGTTCTTTCCAGTTTGGGGTGGTTGTAAATAAGGCTGCTGTGAACGCCTTGGCACACATCTGCTTATGTACAGATGTATGTGTTTCTTTTCGATGTGTGGCCTGGAAGTGGGATTCTGTTCAGCAGAAGTGTTCCAAACAGTTACACACGGAGAATAAATTTGCATTTTCTTGATGAGTCATGTTTTTAAGCACCTTTTACTATGTTTCTCGGCTATTTGGATGTCTTCTTTGGTGAAATGTCTCTTTAAGCTTTTCATCCCTCTTTTCAAAATTGAGTTTGGTGTTGCTTATTGTTGTTTTGTAGGAGCTCTTTATATATGCTGGATACAGATATAGATTTAGATATAAATTTTATATATATTACATATATATATAAAATCTATATATAACATATTTTATAATTTTATATATATTATGTATATTATAAAAAACTACATAAAATATAGGGATTGCATATAGTTATATAAAAGAAACACACAGGCATAGATTTATAGAAACAGATACAATCTCTTCCTATTTCAGTTTCTTTTCTATCTTCTTAATGAAATCTTTTGGTGGACAAAAATTCTTAATTTTAATGAGGTTCAATCTATCAGACTTTTTCTTTACAGCTCAAGCTTTCTATGTGCTGTTTAAAAAGTGTTGTCTGCCCTAAGGTCATGAAAATATTATCCTCTGTTTACTTCTAGGAGCTTTATTGTTTTACCTCTGACATAAAGTCCACAAAATATCTGGTTGGTTTTTATGTGTGATGTGAAGCGGGGGGTCAAGATTTCTTTTTTCCCATATGAATATCCAATTAATCTTACCATCTTTTTTTTATTTTTTTAAATCATGCTTTCCCCCATGACTTCGCAGTAGTGCCTTTGTTGAAAATCAAGTGAGGATAAATGAGTCTATTTCCGACCTCAGTTCTTTTCCATTGCAACAATGTTTATTTTTCCTGGCAACAATGCCATATTATTTGTCTGAATTCATCTCAGTTCTTTGCATTTCACTATACATTTTCACACTGGCTTGTCAGTTTCCACCAAAGGAAATTTTGCTGGGGATTTTCTTGAAACTTGAAATTTCTTTGAAACTTCAATTCTATTTGGGGAGAACAGACACCTTTAAAATATGAAATTTTCTAATTCATGAACATGTATGTCCCTCTATTTACCTGTCTCTAAAAATCTATCTTACTGGCGTCTTGTAGGTCTGTGCAGAGGTCCCGTGCATCTTTCACTAGAGCTCATTAGAGCATTTGATTTTTTTATGCTAATGCAAATTGTATTTTTTTTAAGTTTTCATGCTTGTTCTTGGTATCTAGAAATACAATAGATTTTCTTCACACTTTATTAACTTTGTTAGCTCTTTCTTTCTTTCTTTCTTCCTTTCTTTCTTTCTTCCTTTCTTCCTTTCTTTCTTCCTTCCTTCCTTTCTTTCTTTCTTTCTTTCTTTCTTTTCTTTCTTTCTTTGGCAGAGAGATCACAAGTAGGCAGAGAGGCTGGCAGAGGGAGAGGGGGAAGCAGGCTCCCCGCTGAGCAGAGAGTCCTATGCGGGGCTCCATCCCAGGACCCTGGGATCATGACCTGAGCCAAAGGCAGAGGCTTTAACCCACTGAGCCACCCAGGCGCCCCTAGCACATTTTTTCAAGCTGGAGTTCCAGATATAGGATGAAATACCTGCAAAACCCAGTTCACTTCAACTGACCACCAGTGGGAGACTTCCTACCTTTGCTTTTACAATGTTTGAGACCCCATCATCTGCTAATCTCATGAGTGCAAGGCAGAGCAAACCCAGCTGGGGACTTCATTAGCTAGTAAATATTTTTTTCTCCTCTTAGCAAGTTTTGCAGGGACAATACAGAATCGTACAGTATTGCCAAGTGTATGCACCGTATTGTACAGCCGATCTCTGAAACTTCTTCACAACAGAAATTTCATACCCATTGAACAACTCCCCATAACCTCCTCCCTCCATCCTCTGAAAACCACCATTCTACTTTCTGTTTCTGTGAGTGTGATGACTTCAGATATGTCATGTAAGTGGAATTGTACAATATTTTCTTTTAGTGATTGGCTTCTTTCACGTAGCAGAAAGCCCTCAAAGTTCATTCATGTTGTAGCGTTCTTTCTTTTTAAGGCTAAATAATCTTACTCTGTATATATGTATGCATTTCCTTTATTCATTCGTCGGTCGGTGAGTTTGGGTTGCTTATGCATCTTGACTGTTATGATTGACGCTGCAGTGAACATCGATGGGCAAATATCTTTGAGATCCTGTTTCCAGTTCTTTTGGATATCCACCCAGAAATGTTACCCAGCAACACTGTGTTTCCCTTTTAATTTTTTTTTTAAGATTTTATTTATTTATTTGACAGACAAAGATCACAAGTAGGCAGAGAAGCAGGCAGAGAGAGAGAGGGAGGAAGCAGGCTCCCCACCAAGCAGAGAGCCCAATGCGGGGCTCGATCCCAGGACCCTGGGATCATGACCAGAGCTGAAGGCAGAGGCTTTAACCCACTGAGCCACCCAGGCGCCCCTCCCTTTTAATTTTTTGAGTAACCTCCATACTGTCTCCCATCGTGTCTGCACCACTCAATAATTCCACAAACAATGCATAAGGGATCCAGGTTTTCCACACTATCACCAATACAATATCCATCCTCATACGTGGGAAGTAACAACTCATTGTGGTTTTGATTTACGTTTCCCTGATGATTAGTGATGTCGCGTATCTTCTCATACGCCTGTTGGCCATCTTCTCAATCTTCTTTGGAGGACTATCTCTTTAAGACCTTTATCTATTTTTCTTTTTATTTATTTATTTTTAATGTAAATTTGAGCAATTAATTAACCTGCCATGTTACAGGGGCAAAGTTTAGTGATTCATCAGCCGCGTATAACACCCACTGCTCATTCCATCGGGTGGCCTCCTGAAGCCTGTCACCCAGTTACCCCATCTCCCCCCACCCACCTCCCCTCCAGTAACCCACAGTTTGTTTCCTATAGTTAACAGCCTCTTGTGGTTTGTCTCCCTCTCTGACTTCATCTTATTTTGTTTTTTCCTCCCTTCTTCTACATTCATCTGTTTTGTTTCTTAAATTCCACATATGAGTGAGATCATATGAGAATTGTTTTTCTCTGATTGACTTATTTTGCTCAGCATAATACTCTCTAGTTCATCCACGTCTTTGCAAATGGTAAGATCTTCTTTCTGAAGCCTGAGTAATAGCCTTCAGAATATGTGTGTGTGTGTGTGTGTGTGTGTGTATGCACACACACACCAGATTTTCTTTTTTTTTTTAAAGATTTTATTTATTTATTTGACAGACAGAGATCACAAATAGGCAGAGAGGCAGGCAGAGAGAGAGGGAGTCGGAACCAGGCTCCCTGCTGAGCAGAGAGCCCAATGCGGGGCTCGATCCCGGGACCCTGGGATCATGACCTGAGGCAAAGGCAGAGGCTTTAACCCACTGAGCCACCCAGGCGCCCCTACCACATTTTCTTTATGCACTCATCTGTCGATGGACATCTGGGCTCTCCTTTACCCACGTGTCCATCAAGCTATTTGTTTTGTTTTGTTACTGGATTGTAAGAGTTCTTCATATCGTCTGAATATATTCAATATTTGGTTTTTGAAGATTTTTGACATCCTGTAGGTTGTCCTTCCACCCTATTGACTGCTTCCTGTGCTGCGTGGAGGGACTTAATGCAGCCCTGTGTGCCTGCATTTGCTTTATGGTCTGTGCTTTTGGCGTCATATCCAAGAAAGAATTGCCAAGCCCAATGTTCTGAAGTGTTCCCTTATGTTTTCTTCTAGAAGTTTCATAGTTTCAAGTCTTACATTGAGATCTTTAATCCCATTTTAAGCTAATTTGTGTATGATGTAAGAGTCTGTGCTCATTCTTTTTCATGTGGATTTCCAGGTTTCCCAACACCATCTTACCTTTGGGGTATTATGGTATTTTAATTTTGCATACAGTTTACACTTCATAAGACATTGTCATTATTATTATTTTAAGCAATTATTATTCATTTATATTTTTAATATTCTCTACTGCTTTTATTCCTTCTCATAGTACCTTGCTTTCCAACTGGTGTTATTTTTCTTTTGCCCCCAAAACTCACTTTAATGTATCTTTTGATGTAGTCTACTAGCGACAAATTCTCTCTGCTTCTTTTTTTGGTTTGGAACATATCTTTATTTTGCCTTTATTTTAAAAAGCGTAATTAATTCACCTACCATGCAATCCACTTTTTGAAAGCATACCGTTACGTGGTTTTTGGCATATTCACAACATTGTGCGACCATCACCCTTGTTAACTACAGAACATTTTCATCACTCCAAAAAAAAAAAAAAAAAGGCCCAACCCACCATTCCCCCTCCTTTCAAACTCCAGCTCCCGTTAACCACCCATCTACTTTCTGTCTCTGTGCATCCTCCTGTTCTAGAAATTTCATATAAATGGAGTCATGCAATATGTAGATTTTGGGTCTAGCTTCTTTTTTTTTTTTTAAGATTTTATTTATTTATTTGACAGAGGGAGATCACAAGTAGGCAGAGAGCGAGAGGGGAAAGCAGGCTCCCTGCTGAGCAGAGAGCCCGATGCAGGACTCGATCCCAGGACCTTGGGATCATGACCTGAGCCGAAGGCAGAGGCTTAACCCACTGAGCCACCCAGGCGCCCCAGGTGTCTAGCTTCTTAACCTTAGCATAAATTTTCAAGAAGCGCCTGTGTTGAAGCATCGATTGGTATGATCCACTCATCCGTATAACTGGATAATATTCTGTTCTATGGATATTCTATGTTTTGTCCATTCAATTGGTGGACACTGGGACTGGTTCCAGTTTGGAGATATTATGAATAATGTCGCTATGAATATTCATGTGCAAAGATTTTTTTTTTTTTAATGGAGATATATTTTCAGTTATTTTCACTATATACGTAGAAGTCAAATTGCTTGGTCATGGGCTAACACTATATTAACTTTGTGAGAAACTACAAAATTGTTTCCCATAGCAAATGTACCATTTTACATTCCCATCAGCAATGTATAAGGATTCCAGAACCCTACATCTTCACCCACTTTTTATTTTTCTATTTTTAAAATAGCCATCTAGTGGGTTAGAAGTGATCTTTATCTGCATTTCCCTAATCAGTAATGATCATTAGCACCTTTCCATGTGTTTATTGGTCATTGGTATATCTTTTTGAAGAAATTTCTATTCAAATATTTTACACATTTAAAAATCAGCTCGTCTAGGGGTGCCTGGGTGGCTCAGTGGGTTAAGCTTCTGCCTTTCGCTCAGGTCATGATCCCTGGGTCCTGGGATCGAGCCCCGCATCGGGCTCTCTGCAGGTGGGGAGCCTGCTTCCCCCTGCCTCTCTCTCTCTCTCTCTGCCTTTCTCTCTGCCTACTTGTAATCTTTGTCTGTCAAATAAATAAATAAAATCTTTAAAAAAAAAATTAGCTTGTCTTTAAATCTTGAGTTGTAAGAGTTCCTTATATATTCTGATACAAGACCTCTTACGAATATATAATTAAAAATATTTCTTCTTGGGGTGCCCGGGTGGCTCAGTGGTTTAAGCCTCTGCCTTTGGGTCAGGTCACGATCCCAGGGTCCTGGGATCGAGTCCCGCATCAGGCTCTCTGCTCAGCAGGGAGCCAGCTTCCCCCCTCTCTCTCCACCTGCCTCTCTGCCTACTTGTGATCTCTGTCTATCAAATACATAAATAAAATCTTTAAAAAAAATTTCTTCTCATTCTGTATATTGCGTTTTTCCTTTCTTGGTCATGTTATTTGATGCACAAAAGTTTTAAATTTTGAAATAGTCCAATGTATTTATTTTTTTCGTTTGGTTCTTGTGCTTTTGGTGTCATTTCTAAGAAACGACTATGTGATACAAGGTCACAGAGGGTTAGAGCTGTATTTTATGTTTAAAGTTTAATATTTCTACCTCTTACAGATAGGTCTTTAATCCATTTTGAGTTAACTTTTGTATATGGTGCGGGATAGGAGTCCAACTCCATGCTATTGGATGCAGATATCCAATTGTCTCCAGACCATTCATTTTAAAGATTATTTCCCCTCCATCAAATTATCTTGGCAAATATCAGCTTAACGTAAATGTGTGAATTTTGACTTTGAATTTTATTCCATAGATCTATATATAGGGTAGTATCATACTGTGTCGATTACTGTAGCTTTGTAGTAGACTTTGAAATGGAGAAGTCTGAGTCCTTCAACGTTGTTCTTCTTTTTCAAGATTATTTTGTCTGTTCTGGCTCTTTGCATTTCTATATGAGTTTTAGGATCAGCTTTTTAACTTCTGCAAAAGAGCCAGCTGGGCTTTTGATAGGGATCACTTTGAATCTGTAGATCACTGGGGAAGACATCCTAACAATACTGTATCTTCCAATCCATGAACATGGGATAGGCTTCCATTTATTTGGGCCCTCTGTCATTCTTTCAAAAATGCTTAGTAGTTTTCAGTATACACGTCTTACCATTTGTTAGATTTCTATTTCATTATTTTTGATATTATTGTAAATGAAATTCTTTTTTTTAAGCTTTTTTTTTTTTAAAGATTTATTTATTTATTTATTTGACAGACAGAGATCACAAGCAGGCAGAGAAGCAGGCAGAGAGAGAGAAGGAAGCAGGCTCCCCGCCGAGCGGAGAGCCCGATGCGGGGCTCGATCCCAGGACCCTGGGATCACGACCCGAGCCGAAAGCAGAGGCCTCAACCCACTGAGCCACCCAGGCGCCCCTTTTTTAAGCTTTTTTTAAAAAGAGTTTATTAAGGAGGGCATGTATTGCATGGAGCACTGGGTGTGGTATATAAACAATGAATCTTGGAACACTGAAAGATAAAATTAAATTAAAAAAAGATTTAACTTATGTATTTGTCAGAGACAGAGAGAACACAAGCAAGGGGAGTGGCAGGCAGAGGGAGAAGCAGGCTCCCGCTGAGCAGGGAGCCCAATTTGGGACTTATTCCGAGGACTGTGGGATCATGACCTGAGCTGAAGGCAGACACTTAAATGACTAAGCCACCCAGGCGTCCTGAAATTACTTTCTTAGATTGTTCATTCCTGTTGTACAAAGATACAATTGACTTTGCATGTTGATCTTTTGTCCTGCAACCTTGCTAAACTTACTTATTAGGCCTAATAATAGGCCTACTTTTTGTTTGTTTTGTTTCATTTTGGCTTTTTGGTGTGGATTCTTTAGAATGTATATACAAGATCATATCATCTGCAAACAGAAATGCTTTACTTCTTCCTTTCCAATCAGGATGACTTTGATTTCTTTTTCTTGCTGAATTGTCTTGGCTAGCACCTCTAGTACCATGTTTACTAGAAATCATGAGCATGGACATCCTTGTCTATGATCTTAGAGGAAAAGATTTCTGTTTTTTACCATAAATATAATGTTAACTGTGGAAGTTTAGGAGATCTGTTTTTTTATATTGAGCTTGCCTTATATTTTTGAGGGATATTTTTTTCTGGACGTAAAATTCTAAGTTGGCTTTTAAGTATATATTTTTCTTTAATTTTTAAAATAGTTCTTCTATGATGTGTGTAGGTGTGTCATTGTTTGTTGTTGTTGTTTTTGCTGTATTTGTCCTTCTCGAAGTTTGTAGGATCTCTTGAATCTGTAAATTAATGTCCTTTCCTAGTTTTGAAAAATTCTTAACCAGTATTTCTATTATCGCTTCTGAGTTGTTCTTTCTCCTCTTCTTATGCTCCAAATACATAGAAGATGGACGTCTTCACAATATATTTTGCTCTTTTCTGTGTTTTTAAATACTTTTTCCTTTTCATGCTTCAAGCTGAGTACTTTCTATTCCAGCTCAACATTCCTCTCTTCTAATGTTACTAATCTGTTGCTAAATCCATTCATTTCTTATAAATTTCAATTATTGAATTTGTTAGCACTACGGTTTCTACTTTTAAATAAATTCCCTATTTCTGGTGGAATTCTTCACCACATTCATTTGAGTATTTTTAAATCGTGTTAGATACTACCACTTTTGGAATCACCTGTGTGTCTGTTTTCCTCTTGGTTTTGGTCATCTGGTACTGTTTCCGGGTTTGGCTTGTCCATTTGATGGAATGCTGGACATTGTGCATGAAAAATATAGAGGGTTTGGGTGAAGCTGATTTTTTCCAGATAGGTTCTGATTTTCTTCTAGCAGACATATAGCATGTAGACAGATCATCTTGTTATAGTTACAGCTAAACTGGTTCTGAGTTTTCCTTGTTCCAAAGGTATAACCTTTCCTGAATAAGTGATTATTTACCAGGGCCCATCTTCCTTGCCAGGGCTTGAACTCATGAAACTACAAAATCTCTTTCTTAATTTTTAAACTTGTTGCCAGATTCTTTTGGCTGGGTTTCTTGGGATGGGATGCCTTTGCAATGACTTGACACATGATTGGAGGGGAAATTGCATGCAGAATTTCACGGCACTTTTTTCTCTCCAGAACCCTGGCCTTCCAAGCCCCATCTAACTTCATTGCTCTCTTGTGTCCTCTAATTTTTTTTTTCCTGCTTTGTAGCTGTTCTGAGCTACTAGTTCAGTCTGAATCAGCTACTCCACCATATCCAGAAATGGAAGTCCCCCTTCAGTTTTAATTTTGGAAACATAAGATTAACTGACATTTAAAATTTTATGAAATGGTTTGGGCATACAAAAAGGTATATCGAATAATATAATCAACACCCAGGGTAACTTCAGTCAGTTTCACCCAAGTGTGGAGACCCCTGACCGCTCCCCCAATCCCATTCCCCTCCTTTTTCTACTCTATTCAAAATTTTGATTTTTTTTTTCCTATCATCCCCTACAATTTCTGTATACTTCCAGGACACACATATGTTCATCTAAACAATATAGAGAGCTGTTTCACCCAGTGTTCAGTGTGCCATAGATGGTATTACTATGTGTGTGTTCTTTTATTTTATTTTCACTATGCATTTTGTCGCGAGAGTCATTTGCTTGGCTGTGTGAAACCGTGATTCATTCTCACATGGTGTGATTATCCCCCAGTCGATCTTTCTGTTCTCTTGTTGATGGATACTTAGGTTGTTTCCACTTTTCACTGTTAAGATCAACACTGCTACAAACATTGCTGCGTGTGCTTCTTGAACACACACGCCAGGGTTTCATCAGTGGTTTACATGGGAGTGAAATGGCTGGGTCTTAATGAAGGCACCTGCTCACACTTATCACACCATGCCACACTGTTTTCCAGCCCACTCATTTCCATTCCCACCAGCCGTGAACGAGAGCGCCCATTACACCATGTCCTCAGCAACACGCGATGTTGTCAGACTTTTAGTTTTTGCCCATCGCGTAGAATTAAAACGGCAAGTCATTGTGGTTTTAATTTGCATTTCTTCATCAGCTGTGAATTAAGCACTTGGTGTTCTCCTCCAGCTCCTACTTCAATCTGACTTCCTACCCCCAAGCTCCTTCACTTCCCTCGAATCTCCTGAAATGCGGCTTTTCATCTGAACTGCCACGACCTGTGAAATCGCTCCTTGGCACTGGAGCCTGGCAGAGAACACCTCTCCCCCAGATCCATTCCTGTGCAAGACCGTGCTGGACTGCTTCGCAAGCAATGATGTATTTGGTGCTTCCAACAAATCCGCAGCAGAGTCATGAGCACCATGGTATAGATGAGACCACAGAGAACCAGAGGGGTTAGGAACTTGCCCTTGACTCTTGACTCTTGACTCCTCTGGAGGAGACCACAGAGCTAGGGGCTGCCACAGGGGACCCTGTAGCAGGAAGGTCTTTAGGATACCCTCTGCCCTTCCCGCAGATAGCATACCTGGTGGTTTGGTGTGCACCTGGGGAGAAAGGGCTGTTGCCTTCAGGAGTCAGCCTCCGTGTGAAGACCCACAAAGGGACAGATGCGGGGCTGGGAAAGCGATGGGATGGGATTTCCGGCTCGGTGACTTTACCATTCAAGGCTGCTCTTTCCAGAATTGAGCGGCTTGTTTTAGACAGTGTTCAATATCTCCGCACCCCAAAGAGTTAGATCCTTTTCAGTCTTCTTCCAGTCCTCTGATGCCAGTGAAAATCTCGGTTTGGTGCTAGTTTGCCTCAAACAACCCTTTAATCCCCCTTTTAAATGGACGCAAACTGGATTTCCCAACTTCTCGGTTTTAAGCGGGAGAGAGCATCTCACTCAGACTTGAATATGGCCTTTTGTTTGCCTCCTAGTTTTACAGTTAATCGACCATTTCATTTAAGAAACACAGTATCTATAATCACGTTGGGCGTTGTTCCCAATGCTTTACAAATACTGGCTAATTTACTTCTCCCAAGGACCCCCCCAAGGTGGGCACTGTTACTAGTATGTCCATTTTACAGATGAGGACTCTGAGGCCCAGAAAGGTTAAGTAAACTTCACTGATGTCACACAGCCTGTGAATGGCAGCGCTGGGATTTGAGCTGAAGCAGACTGGCCTGGAGTCTGCCTTTTAACCACTGAAATGCATACAATCTCCCCATTTCATACTAGTTTCCCGTTGATTGTAGGGATATATTTTCTTTTGAGACATGTATATTGGAGTAAACAGGGAAGGCAAGGTAAAGATAAATAGCAAGTAGATGATAGCATCAGTGAAAACCTTGAAGGCAGTAAGTGGCCGGAGTTCTGGAACATTCCAAAGTGGCTTCATGGGTGGAAGGATAGAGCAAAGGGGCCATGAAGACTGGGTTTAGAGGGATGGGGCGGGGGAAGGTATTCAAGGAGAAGACTCAGCACAGGAATTTGCCTCATGCAAAGGCAGAGACGCATGACAGGGCCTCAGGTGCTAGGGGGAGCTGAGTAATTCAGAACAGCTGGCCAGTAACAACAAGAACCCAGCATCCTTGTATAGCACTTTCCGGTTCACAGAGCACAGTCGCATCTGCTTTCCACTGACCCTTCTTAACTGCCAGGTGCAGTGGGCATGATTGTCCCCGTTTTAGAGATGATAACCAAAGTCAGAGAGAAGAAATTCCAGAAAACAAATTTGCTATTTTTTGCTCCAAGCTACTCTGACTTCCAATTCTGGGCCTCTTGCTCTATTCCACTGTATCAGGTAACTTTGGTGGCAAGCAACAGAAACATAATTCACATGGTTGACCAAAATAGGGTGGGTGGTGTTTTTTGGGGGGAATGAGAGGGCTTAGGTAAACGAAAAGTCCAAGTGTGGACATCAGGTACGGCTGGATCCAGGTCCTCAAATAATGCCATGGGGACTCTGGGTCTGTATTTCTCAGCTTTTGAGAAAAGTTCAGGCAAACTGTCCCTAAGAAGTGACAAAGATGTCCACCAGCTTCTAGCAGGCAGCCAAAAAAATACCCCTTTATTGGAGTTCTAGGAAAATGCCCAGACTGTTCTCATTCACCTTGCTTGGGTTGGTGTCCATCCCTGATCTATTCAATGTGGCCAGGCCGGTGGGGAGCTGTCTTGGCTAGGTCTGGGTCAGGTGCTCACCTGAAAATCAGGGGTTCCAGTCCTCTCCACACAGACCACACAGGGACAGCGCCAGTCTGAGAAGCTCTTCCCAAGAGAGGAAGAGATGTCAGGCAGACAGAAGCAGCAGGCGCATCCCCTCTATCCCCAGGCACCTGTGTGTCATATGTGCTGAGCTGAGGAATTTGGACGGATGGAGAGCCTTGAATCTGGGCAAGGGAGTTGGTGCTTTATCTTATGGTCCAGATAGAGCCTCTGGGGAGTGACACAGACAGAGCTATGCCAGGCCTGGTGCTGGGGCGGGGATAAGAGTGTGGACCTGCCCATTGAGGGGCAGATATGAACCGCACCTCCCATGATGGGAGATGAATCCTCGAAGGGTGGTAACAGGACTCCTGCAGGGCTTGGCCAGGAAGATCAGTGTTCCTAAAGCAGATTTAAAAAGCTGTTGCTCCAACATTATTTTATTTTAATGGCGATGTTATTCATTCCAAGGTGTACTGGGGAAAAATATGCAACTATGAATATTATTGCTTAGGATGATGCTGGAGTTGGATTTTTCTAAACGAGCTCATTTATAGAAAATGTTAAACAAATGATTGCACACACACTCTATAGATATGGCCAAAGTTTTGAAAGTGAGAAATTTAGGGACCTCTCGGCTAGATCATTCTGGGGCCCCTCTACGTCTGATGCTTTAAATTGTCTGTCAGTCACAGCCTTTTGTTGAGTGTTTATGTGTCAAGCGCCTTGCCCAGGGTTTTCTGCAAAATGCTTCCTCGAATTCTCACAAGAATCTGCAGGGCTCAGAGAGGGGAAGTGACTGGCCCAGAGCAACACAGCTGGTGATCTGACCTCTCAGGGTGTTTTGCCACTGTTTGCTGGGTGACTTATTAGGGAGCTCAGAGGGAGGGCTCAGTGGGGCCAGAGTAGGTTCTGGGGAAACCTGGGGTGGGGGGTCTTCCCCTTGTGGGCTCAGGGATGGTGTCTGGAAAAAGCCATGCCTGCAACTTGATTCCTGCATGGGGCGTCCCTCTTGGCTCCAGTTCCGATTATGATCCTGCAACCGGGGGCCAGTCTGGGTGGGGTTTCTGGGCCTGGGCAGGTGGATGCCCCACCCCCTGGCCTCTGGCTGGTGCCTCCCCAAGTAGGCACAGAACTGTGGTGCAGTAGGTGTTGCCAGCCTTGGGGGGGGGGGTGGTCACTCCTTTGCCCAAGACACCAGCGTCTGCTCCTCCTGGGTAGACCCCTGACGTTCTCCAAAGAGGGCTCTCCTGCATCTCATCCAGATCAGGAAGTCAAGCTCACCTCCACAGGGACCGGCCTGGGTTCCCCGGATGCTTTCCAGTGTGCTCGCTAACCTGGGCTCTGTGACCGAGCAAGGAGCCTGGTTATTGGGCTAAGCTCATCTTAGGCATCCAGTAGGGGTCTTCTTTGTGGGCCAACCTTGGATCTGTTATTCAGTAAGAAGAGGGGCTAACGTCAACCCTTGTGTTTTGTGGAAAGAAGGACACAGGATCTCTGCTTGTCAAATACCACTTTCTAACCAACTTCCCCTCCCTGCCTCCCTGCCTCTCTCTTTTTCAGATAGGTAAACGCCCTCATTTAATCTCATGCATAAGGCTACATCCGTAGGCTTCCAGGGGTGGGAGAACAGCTATCTCCTCCCTCTTGAAATTCACCTCTCATTCGGGATTGTGTTAGGGGACAGGAAGAAGGTGGGAGAAATGGGGTTCCCAGGGGTGAGTCATCCGCTTCTAAGGGGCAGGAATCTTTGGGAACATCCACGGGCTCCTCCAACTCTTGTTTTTCTGAGGCAAGACTTCCAAGGGAGGGAGAGGACCAGGGGGAGGCTGTTCAGGATCCCTTAGTCCCCAGGCCTGGGTCCGCCTGCTCACTGTCGGTCTCTTCCAGGATCCCGAGAGCCAGCATGCCTTGCGGCTCAGTGGCCTCTCTGCTCCTGCTCCTGCTCCAGGGTGGTGAGTAGCTGCCCCAGGGTGTGTGGGTGGGGATGGGCAGGCTGGCCTGTGTTGCCCCAGGACATGGCTAGAAGCTACAGGCCGGGGCATGTGGCCTCTGTTCACTTGGGGTGGACTAACCAGCTCTCCATCAGTTAGAACCCTTCCCACCAGAGTGCCCTGCGGCTCATGTGACTCCCATGTGGACCAGGCCACCAGCTGTCTTCTTATCTCATTGCAGGCACGAGAAACTTGAGTCTCCCATTTCCACAGCTCTCTGCCTTGGCTGGCCCTCCATTCTCAGAGGGAGGAAGTCCTGCCTTTGGTCTGACCTCAATTTCTCTTCCTGCAATGACTGTTCTAGCAGATGTTTATGGACAATCACAGAATTAGCAGGTCCTGGTGGTCCCCAGCAGGGAGAGGAGAGGGGACGTGGAGACAGAAGTAGCCAAACCTTGAAAGGTGCCCCCAGGGGACCAGAAGGTGTTGGAGTCAGAGAGAGAGAGAAGTTAGAGACCGGAGCTGGGAAAGGCCAGGAGTTAGATGTGGACTCAGAAATCCGGGAGGCCTTCCCAGAGGAGGCAGGACGGAGCCTCTAGGCTCAAATGGGGGTTGGACTAGAGACAGGGGTCCCTCAGCCGCAGCTCTGCTGAATCTGCTTTTCTCTCTGGTTTTTACCGAAAGACCCAGAGCCTCAAATAGCTTCTCCAGGAAACAGATGTCTGGCTCTTTTATTTTCCCCTTCTGAGTGACCAGCACTCTGTCCTGGGTCATCCGCCACGGTGCCATGCCTCGTGGGCACAAAATTCTGCTGCGTCCTGGGTGCCAGGCTTCACCTCAGTCCGCTCCCCCAATGACCCTATGTGGTCTGTGCGGCAGTGACGCCCGGGTCTCCCTTGAGGACACCAAGGCTCAGGGAGGTTAAGGGACAGGCCCACGGCCACACAGCTAGGCAGTGGCGGAACTGGAACCCCAAATTCGCCTCCTTCCTGGAGACTGAGCTGCCTTGCTCTGATGCTTTTACTGAGTGAGTGCTCGGTGCCAGCCACGTGGTCCACACCGGCATGCGGTCACTTACATATCCACCATGCCCTCCAAGGAGCTAGTGTCCCCAGGTTTCAGGGGCTGCTATCCCCTCTCCAATGTTCCATTTCAAGATTGGGGCCAATCTTGTCAAGCCCTTGACCTAGGTACGGCAGCTCCTCCCCCAAGTTCTACAACCCTGAGCTTGAACAACCAGGGTATAAACTGGGGGAATACCTACCCACATATGGCCCCACAGCCCCGGATTTAGGCCCCACCAAAATCAGGCCTCTTTTCTCCACCAAGTGTCTGCACCGGCCTCCTGTGCCCACCAACAGGCACTGTGCTCCCACCTAGGGAAGGCTCCTCCCAGCACAGGAGGAGCCACAACTCAGATCCCTTGGTGGTGGTTGCAGGGAGACCTGTGTTAAGGAGGATTCTGAGGGTCGCCCGAGGGAGAGAGTGCTGTGATCGATTAGTGATGTCTGCTGTGCACGCAGAGCGTAGCACAGATGAGATTTTTCTTTCCTGGGTGCAAGTCTCAGCCGCCCAGACCCAGACGGACAGGAGGCGTGGTCCCATCTCAGAGCCTCTGGGTCCTTGTCTATAAAATGGCAGGGGCAGCCAGCTAAGGATGCTTCCAGCAATGGTCTTCTTGGCTCCGAATCCGGCTTCTGACCTAAAGTGAGGGCCAGGCAGGAAACATACCACCACCCCTCGGTTCTTCATTAGTCAAGGAAAAACAGAACAAAGCCACTAAGAATGCATCCACTTAAAAAGGGGAACAAATTTCTGGTAAAGAGTTGGGAGGGTGGGCGGGGGAGAAAGCGCGTTGGTACTCGATCTTACAGAACAAAACCAAGTTCCAGTTTACTACATTTATTTTGTTGCAAATTTAGAGTATGGTTGCATCTGTATTTTTAGAACAAAGGGGAGCAATTAATGTTGGGGGTGGGAGGGCACAGGGTCTCCCGATGGAACCGCCTGGGTGAGCAGTCCCCATGTCACTTGGCTGGGACGGTGGTGGTTTGGGCAGTAGGCTAATAAGGACATTTTGGCAAAATGGGGTGGAGGGGAGGGAGAGTAGTGAGAGGTGGGGACTGGCTTAGTTTGTCACGTTTGACATTCAGAGCGATCTGTCTGCATAGCCAGCCTTGAAACTTGGGGGTCAGGTGGCAGGGACACCCTTCCCCAAACCCACATCTTAGTGGCCTCATGAGTTGCCATATTCATCCTGGTCCTGGGGACCCATGCATTCACTCATCCTCCGGCACCTTGAAGAGGTGAAGGGGTGAGGCATTGTGCAAACTCCAGCCAGCCCCCCACCACCCCTGCTCCATCGCAGCCTCTCTCTCCCCTAATCTTCTAGCCTGGGGTTGCCTAGACCTCGTCTGCTACACGGATTACTTACAAACAGTCACCTGCACCCTGGAAACCAGGACCCTCCCCCTCGGTGTGCTCACCCTCACATGGTAAGTGGTAGCCGCTGGAGGGCTGGGGTGAAGCAGGACCGCTGGGGACCATAGACCAAGGGGGACCTACTATGGGTCCCACAGATAGTTCAGCAATCGACATAATAGGTCCGCTTCCTGAGGGCTCTCTCAGCAAGTTCACCAACAGCATTTGGTTTTGCCCCAGGAAAGACGGTTTGTTAGTGGGGAGCTGCCCGGCCCCCCTTGCAGACGGCTGTGCCGGGCTCACAGCTCCCGTCCGGAGCTCTGTCCACCTCCAAAGGCCATACTCTCTTGCCCACCCAGCCCCAAAAGTGGGCTTTTTTTTTTTTAAAGGATTTATTTATTCATTTGAGAGAGGAGGGGGGAGAGGGGCAGAGGGAGAGAACCCCAAGCCAACTCTGAGCTAAGCATGGAGCCCAACACGGGGCTCGATCCAATGACCCCAAGACCATGACCTGAGCCGAAACCGAGAGTCGGCCGCTCAGCCGACTGAGCCACCCAGGCACCCCCAGCCCTAGCAGGTTTTGAGACCTGAGGACCGACCAGACTCCCACGCGACTTTTATGAGCACTTCGTACATCCCTGACGCCCTGCCGTGAGCTTCCTATGAACAAATGATCGCTTCCCATCCTCATAATTATTACTCCTGTTTTACAAATGAGGACACTGGGGTTCAAAGAGGTTATACAACTCGCCCCGGGTCACACAGCCAGTGAGTGGTGGAGCTGGGATTCAGACAAGCCTGATTCCAAAGTCCACGGACCCCTGTTCGTTCACAAGTGTTAAAGAACGGTGAGGGGAAGCTTGACTCGGGAACCCTGCCAGAGACGCAGGGACCCTGGTGGGACTTTGCAGTGGGGGGAGAGATTGGGGTCAACCCCAAATACAAGGAAAAGGGGGGATTTAGAGTCAAGGAGCAGGGTGGGGCCAGTGGGTGGAAAATTACCAAAAGGACACGTCACGGGGAAGGGGGAGTGGTTCCGGCTACATGACGTCACAGGGTTCTTGCTGATGGCAGCCCGGGCTGGTCAGACGTCACCTGGAGAAGGAGGTAGAGGACAGAAGAGATGACACAGAAGCCCAAAGGTCAGGGCCTCGTCGAGGAGAGCGCTCAGAGGAGCCCAAGCAGGACTTGTTCAAGGAGAGAACTTTTGTTCCTAAGCTGCTGGGATTAGGAAAAGCCGGCTTTCATCCAGAACACATTTACGGACCTCCTGCCGACACTTGCAGGCACTAGGAGCTCCGCAGAGCCCAAGACCAAGGAGGTTCTCCCAGAAGGTCTGCAGAGGGGAGTGCCTGGGGAGACAGACAATAAGACAGACACAAGCAGCCATCAGGATGCTTTTTGATGACAATGAGTGCTACAAAGAACAGGAACCGGGTCCAAGGGGTCCAGAGGGAGTGACGTGGGGGCAGGTGGTCAGGAGAGGCCTCTCTGGATGGGAAGGAGGCAGCCAGTGAGCTGGAGGTGGAGCATTCCAGGCAGAGGGCATTGCCCGTGCAAAGGCCCTGAGGTGGAGAAGAGCTGGTGAGTTTGAGGAATAGTGAAGAAGTCAGTGGGGCCAGAAGCGACTGCATCATTGTGAGGGAGAATAACAAGCTAAGAAGGTGAGAGGGAGGTCAAGGCCAGATTGCCCTGAATGGGTGGTGAGAAGTCACTGGAGGGTTTTTTAGGCATGGAAGCGAAGGGGAGTTTTTAAAGGCCCCTGCCAGCTTCCATGCAAAATTGCACTGAGCTTCTATTCTAACAGATATTTAGCAGAAAACAGAGTCTACACATCTGTATTGGCCTTGAAGGATAGTCATGTTCACAACCTGAAGGTGTTTGTAGGGAAATGAATAGCTGTCAAACTCCTATACATACTTCAAAACCCATCACTTAATGCATAGTAGGAGTAAAGAGGCCAGAGCAGTGCTTCCAACCCCATACCAACAGCCTCTCTTTTCAGCCAGAGCGAGGATGAGGTTCATTTGGCTTTTACCTTGGCCTTTCGCCCTGGTACTCCCTGGGTATTCCGTGGCTGCTGGACGGAAAAAGGGCAGGAAGGGGACCCCAGGTGCTTAGCATCCTTCCTAAGGGACTGGGGTCCAGCTGATGGGATTGACAGGGACAGACTGAGGCTCAGTCTAGGCAAGAATGGCCTAGCTGAGAATTCCAAAGTTGAAAGTCGCTGTCCTATGTAAGGTGGTGAGTTCCTGGTTCCTTGGAGGCACATAAGTCAACCCCAGACGTAACCCATCAGGAATGCTTCAGAGGAGGGAACACCTTCCCTGGGAAATTGTTGGTGGACCGTGACTTCCCCGCAGCCTCACCTCAAATCCCCCCCAGCCCTGAGCTTCTGGCTGTGTGCAGGGAGCCCCACCGGCCTCCAGGCATGACTGGGTGCTCTCTCCTTGAAGGCAAGACCCATACGGAGACCTGGAGGATGAGGTCACCTCCTGCAGCCTCCTCTGGTCCGCCCACAACGCCACGCATGCCAAGTACACGTGCCATATGGATGTGTTTCACTTCATGGCCGACGACATTTTCAGTGTCAATGTCACAGACCAGTCCGGAAGTTACTCCCAGGAGTGCGGCAGCTTCCTCCTGGCTAAGAGCAGTGAGTATCCCCGGGACCTTGGAGCAGAGGGGAGCCCAGGCCGGTGCTGAGCCCTACACACTGTGGGCCGGCTCGCCCCACGTCAAAACGGACCTGTCCTAGGTGCTCATTTCTCCTGAGAGTGTGTACTGTAGAAGCACGACTGAGGTGTGATGGGTTCATACTTAGGTTTGGGCCTTTAACCAAGGAGTGGCAGCAGAGGCTGGCAACAGAGCTGGACCAGGGCCCAGGACTTGCCCATCTGTGACCCCGGACTGGCTCACTGTAGACTGATGGCCTTCTGCCCCCATTTTGAGGCAAAGCAGGGGAGGCCATGTCCCAGGAGAAGAACTTCCCTGAGACTTCTCCCGTTTATTTGCTTCGCTGAGGCCCAGACTTTCCCTCCAGCCTGGAGGAAGGGAGGCGGCCTGGCTGGGTCCAGGACCAGGGCAGGGCTGGGAAGGGCCCAGGAGGCAGCTCCCAAAGCAGGAGGTGAGAGGCCCATGCCCAGAGGCATGCAAGCAGACCATGAAGAGAGGCCTGCCCTTGGGGAGGCTTAGCTCTTGCGGCCTGGGAGGTTGTCCCCAGATTCCCAGTGGTGGGTCAAGAAGATAAGAGGGTATCTGCCATTCACACTCTGGGGGTCCAGGTTCACGCCACTTTGCACACAGATGGGTGTGAGCAAAGCTTCACGCAGACCCAGACACACCCAGACTCATGCGCGTGCACGCACACACACTTGTAAATACCCCTCAGAGGCACCGATGTCTTACCAGCAGCCAGTGGCCTGGACAGCTTGGACAGAGAGCACTTACGCTCTGTGTCAGACAGGTGCCAATGTGGACGCACGCATGCGCACACAAGCTCTCTTGGCCACTGGACCCAGGCGTGGCAAACCCATGGAGCAGGGCCACCCTCCTGCCCCGGGGGAGCGCGGGCAGGTAGCGTCCTACCCCTTCCTCTCCAGAGCAGAGTGCAGGGCAGAGAATGAGCTGCTTTGCCTTGCAGGGGGCTCCAGGTCACGGTTCCCTACCCCGCCTCCCTTCTGCCCTCCCTGCCAGGGTCTGAGGCCTACCTATGCCCAGATGTGATAAGGAGATGGCTTTTGGCTCCCCGCCCACTCCGGCCCCCTCCTCCTGGCAACAGGCTCTGCAAACACCCGAATCCCTCCCAGAGTCGGTCCACACCGCCCAGCCCCGGCCACAGGGAAGCAGAGAGCTCCACCCGGCCCCGGGGAAGACAGAAGAGGGTTTAAGGACGAGTCCTGTCCAAACAGATTCGTGACTCAAAGAGAAAAGCCCTCGATGGGGTCCCGGGAATGGGCACCTTCTCCCAACTCAGGCAGAGAAGTAAGCGGCTTTAGGAATTCCTTTTTTGCAACCCCTGAAAGGTTCATTTGTTGATTTAATATGCCTGCTCTGCCCGGGGAGCCGGGAGCCGTGGGCACAGTGTTGACTCAGGAGAGCAAAACCTCAGCCCCAAGCAGCTCAGACCCCAGAAAAGGTGCCAGTGGTGAACAAGATCACACAGGGAAATGCAGAAAATGTTAGATGTTGGCAAAAAATAAAAGGTGGAAGAGGAAGAGAAGGCAGGAGCTGGGGGACAGGAGCCTGTGGCTTCTCTATCCCCGAAGGGACCTCCTTCTGCTACTGAGTTTGATCCCTGAGAACTGTGACCCCATGAATGGGGAGCTGGTACCCTTTTATAAGAGAAGAAATGAAAGCATATAACATGTTGTATCCTGATCACGATCATGAAATGAATTTGGGGTAGAGCGAAACAGGAGGCCTGGCTTTGACCTTGGCCTGCGAGGCACCCAGGAGGGTGTGGTGTTGTGACTCAGGCCTCTGCTGGGCTCTCACTTTCCAGAAGTCTCAGAGCTCAGGGCCACTTGAGGAGGGTCAGACTGGTCTGCACACAGTCCTGCAGGAGCTCAGTAGCCCTTGCTTTTTCATTAGCATAAATGAATATTAATGTAGCTTATTAGCATGAATGCTCATCAGAGTCTGGCTTCTCTGGGAAGTTGCAGCAAAAAAAATGACGTCATCATTTAGAACAGAAATGCAGAACTGGTGCCTCTGAACCACACACGTTGCTTAGCAAGTTTTTGGATTAGGAGCTATTTTTTTTAAGATTTTCTATTTATTTGAGAAAGAGCGTGTGCATGCACGAGAGCGAGTGAGAGAGAGGGCACCAGTGGTGCAGGGGGAAGGGGTGAAGGGAGGGGCAGGAGAAAAGCAGACTCCCCACTGAGCAGAGAGCTGGGCAGGGCCTCGATCCCAGGACCCCGGGATCATGACCTGAACCAAAGGCAGACGCTTAACCAACTGAGCCACCCAGGCACCTGGACTAGTAGTGAACTCTAATGTTGGAGAGAGCTTTCCCCCATCTGGGGTTCCAGGCTGTTCTCTGGCCACCCTGATCTGCAGTCCTGCCTGGCCTGACTGAGGCATCTCCCTTCCATGTCCTCAGACCCCAAACCAACTTTGCCCACTTCTGCTACCCTCCCGCCCCTGCGGCGGCAACTCCAGTGCGGCCTGAACTTCTCACTTCTCAGACGCACAGACTGAGGCCCGGAGACAGGGGCTGCCTCGCCCAGAGTCACAGGGCGGGGTACGGATCCCGCCGACCCCACAACCAACACGGGGTCAGGCGACAGGCAACTTCCTGCCACTACATCTTTCTCAGTCGTGGCCCGATCTCACCCCTTTCTTCTCTTTCTGGCTTTTCCCTCCAAGTCAAGCCGTCCCCGCCTTTCAACGTGACCGTGACCTTCTCAGGACATTATAACATCTCCTGGAGCTCCAGCTACGATTCCTATGCGCTGAAGGGCAAGCTGCAGTATGAGCTGAGATACAGGAAGCGGGGAGGACCCTGGGCCCCGGTGAGGCTCCCAGAGACCAGGGGCGGGGCGGGGGGGCACCACGTGGAGAACATGGCAGGGTGGGACTCTGGGGGTGGGGAGGGGTATCCAAGAGACGGGTGAGCAGCTGACTCACAGCCAAGACTGGAACCAACAATCCACCGAGGCTGGAAGGTCCCCCTTCCGCCCTCCCGCCCCGTGCTGCCTCTCCTCATTTCTCCCTGGGGTGGGAGGCCACTCAAAATTCTGTCCTTCCTGCCCCTGGTTCCTGGGTCGGGTTTCCTCCCGGAGTCTAGTACATCACAGCAGAGGACATTCCAGAGATGGGGCCTTCTGGAGCCTTCCCGCCTGGCTGAGGATGAAGCTTTAATCACCAAGGGAGTCCAGTGTTAGACCATTGTTTCCAAGGTGCAGGCTTCTAGAGCTATCCTCGTTTAGAGCACTGGAGAGTTCCCAAAGGGCCCACTATTCAGAACAGTCAAGGCTGAAGCCTTCTAGAATGATCCAGTTCTTCAGAGCAGACCCCGTTGAAGAATTCCGTACATGCAGTTGTTTGGAATGTCCACCGGGGAAGGCTTCCAGAGGTTATCTGTTGCTGAGATGCCTGTGGTTGAAAGCTTCCAGAAATGCCCGCTCTGGAGAAGTCCGACTGTGGAACAATTCCGAAAGGGACCACTGTCTGGAACGCTGATGGTTAGAGATTCCCATCAAACAGGCCATTGCTACTCCTGGGCCCGTCCTGGTCCTCGAAGGGAGGGCACCCTGCCAGGACTGTGAGGGGAGATCTGGGGTCAGAGAGAGACCAGGTCAAGGTCAAGCCGAGCCTGGTCTTGTGGCAGGAGTGGGGACTTTGCTGGAGACACTCAACCCCTTTCGTGGAGGTGGGTAAAGGGGGCTTCTGCTGGAGGCTGGGGCTGGCCTCGGTGAGCCTGATCGGTGCCACCTTTCCCCCTGTCAGCAGCGTCCAAGGATCAAGCTGATCTCCGTGGACTCGAGAAGCGTCTCTCTCCATCCCTCGGAGTTCCTGAGCGATGCGAGCTATGAGCTGCAGGTGCGCGCAGGGCCCCAGCCCGGCTCCTCCTTCCAGGGGACCTGGAGCGAGTGGAGTGACCCGGTCACCTTTCACACCCAGCCGGGGGAAGGTAGGTGTGGCTCCTCGCGGGGCATTCAGTGTTCCCAGTACTGCCTGGGGTGGGGATTGTTACCTCCCTTATGCAGATGGGAACACGGAGGTCCAGAGAGATGAAGTCGCTGGCTTGGGGTTCGGGGGGTGGGGGTGCGGGGAGTAGGATCCCAGACCACCTCACTTGCAGGCCCCCGCGGCCCTCCTGTGCCCTCCACAGCAGACCCGTTGCCCACCACACCCGCCCCACGGGGCCTCTGGGAGAGGTGGATTCCCCCTTCACCCGGTGTCTGCTTCCTTTGCAGAGATCAAGGGAGGCTGGCAACCTTCCTTGCTCTACCTCCTCCTGGTCGTCATACTCCCCATCCTCGTCTTCTTAGGCCTGAAGATCCACCTGCCTTGGAGGTGAGACCAGGGATTCGGGGAGGCGGCGGGGGGGGACGGGGGAGTCCTGGGCCACAAGCTGTCATCGCGACCGCGGCAGTGACAGGGATGGTGATAAGAACAAGCTCCTGTTTCCTGGGCACTGGGCAGCGCACCCGCCTCTCCACACCCGCCGTGGGAGCGGGCCCTTGGATGCGTACCACCCCTGGACAAATGGGACAAGCAAAGAGGCACAGAGCTGGCGATGTACTTGCCCAAAGCCGCCCTGCTCTGAAGTGGAGGAAGCGCCCCTGCGCTCTCACAGTGACCCAGGCCCTGACCTTGTCGGTGGCGTTTATGCTTTGAATCCCCGGGGTGGGGGAGCACGCTGGGCCGCCAGATGGGGGTGAAGACTGGATGTGATAACCCGCCCTCCTTTCTTCTGCTCCAACCAGAGCTTTTACTTTTACTTTTATCCTTTTATGTGTTGGGTTCGGTCTTCAGGAGAACTGCTGGCGGAGGCAGGGGCTGTGGTCAGGGTTTGCTGAACCCCGAGGGGGTGGGAATCTGCACACCCAGCTCGATGTGTGCATCTGTACCCAGAGGCTTTGCCAGAGTCAGAGGCAGTGAAGCTGGAGGGGGAGGGAGCACTGTTTGGGTGCTGGGGTGCTGGGTCACTGTGTATACACCCTCCGAGTGCTCCCCGCACCCCTGTGAACCGGCCCTTTGCTTATCTCTGGTGGCAGAGGAGGGGTGAGGGGCAGCATTTGCCCGGCTCGGAACAGGCTCGCAAAAGGCAGCCGAACTCTTAAACTCCAGGCACCTTCGCCAGACTTGCTGCCCCCATTTTACGGATGTGGAAATTGAGGCCCGGGGGCAGAGGGGCCGAAGGGGGGGTGCGTGGGTGTGCTTTGGGAGGGGCTCAGTCTCCTGCAGGACAAAGCCGGGGAGCCCCTGAGCGGGAGGCTGGGCTACCCTCTGGGGGATGGTTGAGGGCTCACTTCGTCTCTGTTCTCCCAGGCTGTGGAAGAAGGTGTGGGGGCATGTGCCCAACCCACAGAAGTTCTTCCAGCCCCTGTATGTGGGCCACAGTGGAGACTTCAAGGTGAGTGCCCTCCAGCCCGTGACAATGTCCCCCAGCCTCTTCTCCTCTGGGAGCTCACCTCTGCCTGTGCCCCAGGAACCCTCCACCTGCCAACCAGGCTCCGGGCTCCCCAGTGGCAAAGTGCAGGAAATAATTCGGGTGGGGCAGAACTGGTACGAGAACAGACACAAAATCAGGCAGCCTGTCCCAACCCCTGGGCCAGGCTGGGGGGAGGGATGAGCCAGGTTCCTTGAGTCGAAAACTGGCCTCCTGCTCCTTTGTCAGAGGTCCTTGAGATGGAGAGTGGGTTCCGGGAAGGGCGTGGCCCCACCCGCAGAACACACCAGCCCCCCAACCCCCCCACACTCCCACCAGGCCCCAACCACCCGTCACCCGCCAGCGCCCACAGTTGTCTGTGCCCATTTACCGCTCAACACCTACCCCGAGGGGGAGGGCAGACCGCAGAGAGGATGTGGTGACTGGCGGGGGCGGGGGGAGGAGCCCACCCCCTCCAGCGGAGCGTGGATGTCAGGAAACCTGGACCAGAGCCTGGTGCTGCCCTGAGCTCCTTCCATCTTGATCGCGGCCCCTAGGGGCGGGGGGTGGGGGAGCGCTCCATGGTCCATAGGGCGCCTCTGGGGAGACCGAGGCTCTGCGTGGGGAAGCGGCTTTCGTGAGGCAGGGGAGCAGCCCGAACCCCCAGCCTCACGGAGAGGAGACCTTCCTCCTTCCTCTGCACCTTCCCTGAAGCTCAGAGGCCACACCTGTTTGGTATTTACTCACCTGGGCTGCACCTGTGTGCCAGGCCCTAGGCTGGGAGCTCCAGAGATGTGAATGCATCTCCTCCTCGCATAGCTATGGCGGGGGGATGGACAGGGAGGGCATTACTGGCAGATGGAGGGGCCTCACCCGGGTCCCAAGATGTTTTCTGAGGCAGCAGTCTCACAACTGGGGGACTCAGGTTCTCGGGGGTTTTTACCATCATTCAGGTGGGGACCCTGTGTCATGTGTGGGACCCCAGGCCAGCGAGGGCGGGGGCGGGGATTGTGCTCAAAGCTTGGGGCGGGGCGCTGCCTCGGTCCGTCGTCACCCCACATCCCTTACCCAAGGGGCATACAGAGGCCTTTCCAAGTGGCTTGTCACTGATTCCCCCTGCGTGTTCATTTAGTTAATACACATTTATTGGGCACCGACTGTATGTGAGGCACTGTGTGAACCTCCGGGGATACAGCTGGGACCAGAAGAATCGAGGCTTCTGCCCTGGCTGAGTGTCCGCTCCAGCGGGGACACCAACAGGAGAATGCTTGTTTCCTAGAAGCATCGACTTCTGTCACTCCCGTCCGCATTGTCCATACAACTCAGCAGTCTCCCAGGCTCTATGCAGACCCCAGGCCGCTGAGCACTGGTTGTCTGGCAGGCTGCTAAGGGCAGTGGCTCCCTCCGCAGGTGGGGAAACTGAGGCCCAGGAAGGGAGGGACAGCAGTGCGGAGCGTCCCTGGATAGGGGTACACCATGGCTCTGACCCCTGGTGTCCTGTATCCTCTCGTGTCTCTTTCTCTTGCTATCTCTGTCTTGTCTCTATGTCTGTCTGTCCATACCCGCCTTGCCCCTGTCCTGTCATGACCGTCTCCCTCTTCTCTCTCTTTACAGAAATGGGTGGGCGCCCCCTTCACTGCCTCCAGCCTGGAGCTGGGACCCCGGAGCCCCGAGGTGCTTTCGTCCCTGGCGATGCACAACCATTGCCCGCCGCAGAGCAGCACCAAGGGGCCGCAGTCCATGCAGCTGCCCGAGCCCCCCCACCTGGTGGGAGCTGACGGGGTGCCTGAGCCAGGCTCCTGGGGCCCGGCCTGCTCCCCTATCGGCAGTGTGGGTGGCTCGGCTTACAGCCAGGAGAGGGACCGACCGTATGGTGTGCTGGTGTCCATTAACACCGTGACCGTAGCAGACATGGAGGGCCCGTGTGCCTGGTCCTGCACCTGTGGGGATGACGGATACCCGGCCCTGAACTTGGACGCCAGCCTGGAGCCCGGCTCGGGCACTGAGGACCCGCTCCTGGACCCTGGGACCACAGTCCTCTCCTGTGGCTGTGTCTCGGCAGGTGGCCTTGCCGGGCCAGGAGGGCCTATGGGCAGCCTCCTGGACAGGCTGAAGCTGCCTCTTGATGAGGAGGCGGGCTGGACCCCAGGGCCACTGTGGAGTGGCGGGCCCCCCAGAGAGGCATCTGACAGCGAAGTAGGCTCGCCTCCCGCCGGCCTGGACATGGACACTTTCGACAGTGGCTTCGCGGGCTCTGACTGCGGCAGCCCTGTGGAGTGTGACTTCACCAGCCCCAGGGACGAAGGGCCCCCCCGGAGCTACCTCCGCCAGTGGGTGGTCATGGCGCCTCCGCCCGAGGGACCCGGGCCCCAGGCCAGCCAGTGAGGCTGACCCGCAGTCCGGAGCTGGCCGAGCCATTCCGCTTGGAGTCAGAGCTGTGCTCACCTGGGCCGTGGGGTGAAGGGGCCTGCGACCTTTGTGCCCCCAGATGAGGCCCCTGAGCCCAGTTGACACCTGGTGTGCCTGTGTGATCCCGGAGCACACGGGTGTGTCCGTGTGCGTGAGCAGCACACATGCGCATGGGCGCAGAGACGAGACGCATGTGTGTCTGGGACCGTGTGCACACCATGACAGCCGTGGACTGTTCCCGACGTGGGGAGGCCCCGGGGTCGTGAGAGGCTGGTTCAGTGTCATCCGTGGGGCCTGCTAGCATCAGTCCCTGCCCTGCAGGTCCTGCCTCCAAGAACCGTGAGAAGTCCCCAGGGGTCCTTTTCACTTCTCAGGGGAAGGGGATGGAGTGAGCCTGCGGTGACCCTGGGTGTGTGAAGGTTTGTGGGGGCCTGTGGACTGAGGTCTGAATCCCAACTGTGATGCCCCTGGGCTGTACCACCTTGGGCAAGCCCCTTCCCCTCTCTGGGCTGGAGTTTCCTATCTGGACAAGGCGGGGTGGGGGGGCACGGGGAGCACGACCCACTTTGGGGAGAAATTGGTGAGGTCACCCACTGTACAGGCTGGGACCAAGCAGACCGTCAATAAATTCAGCTTCCTTCCTTCTGGGGCCCAGACCAAGGCTCGTGCGTGCCGGCAGTGGGCGGCGGTGAGAACGCAGCCACAGCTCTGGCACTTGGGGCGGGGGTGGGCAGGGGCGGGGGTGGGCAGGGGTGGAGGGTGTGTTCCAGGCTTCAAGCCAGCCTGTCCCTTAGAAACCTTCCCCACCAGCCAAGATTTCCTTTGCTGGCTCCTGCAAAGGAGCCACTTAGTTATTCCCGCTGTGCTCCCAAGAAATATTTATCGGGCACAAGGACACGTGCCAGGTTCTGGGGTACGCAGGCCGGGGGAAGGCGGGGTAGGGAAGGGGAATGGGGAGGGGAGTCCTCCTTCGGCACTCATGGCGGGGGAGGGGCAGGCAGGAATCTGCAGTGGGATCTTATCTGCTCACCCCTGGGAATCGGGGAAGTCAAGGTCTTGTTGATTTCTGAGACAGCCCCTTCAATTGTGAATTGAGAAACTCCGAAAATCCCCTTGTGTTTGAAGGCAGGCACCTTACCCATCATCAGTGCCACAGACTGTTTGCAGCTCAGGTTTTAAAAAACCAAAACAAAGCCCAACACAGCAAACAAGACCTCGGGTTGTTTTCCCAGTCGGGGGCGATCACCTTTAGAGCCATCTTTTTCGAGGCCGCAGAGCAGGGTTAGGGAGGCCGAGAGTCTGATTCAGCCGGGCCAGCTCTCAGAGCCCCAGGGACACTCCCACCCCTGCCTGGAGCTGTCAGGCCGGGTCGGAGGCCCAGCTGAATGAGAAAGCTCTGGTTTTTCTCTCCTCTTGGCTGAGTCTGAGCTCCCAGGTGGTGGAAGTCAGTCCTGCACAAAGCCTCACTGTGACTCATCTGTAAAATGGCATGGTTGCGGGAAGACCCCTAGGGAGTCTTTGGTAAGGAAAGTTCTAGAATATGGATGATTTCAACTGTGGCACTGTTGACCTGGGATTGAAGTGAGGCTCAGCTGGGGGCTAGAGCTTGACACCAGAGCTCCTGCACAAGTGAGCAGCCCTCCCCACCGCCGTCACCCCCACCCCCCCTCCCACCCCCCCCTGCCCGGGAGGCTTGGGCCAAGGTGTGCTGTGGTTTTCACATCCTCCTGGGGGCAGCGGGTTCCAGGGGCCACCTGAGCCGCTGGCTCCTGGGGGGAGGCAGCTCAACTCTGCAGCACACAGAGCTCTGGGACTGGGGCGGGGGGGGTGCAGGGTTGGCAGGGCAAGAGGCCAGGGCTGGGGCTTGGTCAAGGGCTCTGGCCTGGGCCAGACATGGCTCTTCACCACCTCTGTCTCTGGAGGGGACTCAGCCTGTAAGCAGGCTGCATAGCGGAGGCAGGAGCCAGCCTTCCTGGGAGGCTGGATTAGCAGGAGCTGGGTGGCTGGACGACAGAGGGACGGGTGGCTATGTTGATGGGTGGACGGACGGACGGAGGAAGGGATGGTGAAAGGCTTCAGGGAAGAACGTTGCTGGACAGGTAGAAACACAGCTAGAGACCCAGCTCATAAGTCGAATATAAGCTCCACGAGGGCGACAACTATCTCTAGTTTGTTCCCAGCCCTACCTCCAGCCGGGCACACAGGCACTCGAAAAAGCCCGATTTGCAGTGCATTGTGTGTGCTTTATTCCCATGGTGAAGACGCTTCCCCGTGGCCGATTTCAAGATACCAACCGGACAACCTGAAGTGGGATTGGGAAGAGAGGTGCGTCACCGAGACCCTCCTAGGTGGTTGGAACCAGCCTCAGCACTCCACTGACGGGAGCCCTAGGGCACTGGGAGGGGCTGGAGGGCCTCAGGGAGGAGGTGGTGTTTGTTGGACTTTGAAAAAATGAATAGGAGTGGCTAGATGTTTGTTTCTTCCAGCTAGAGCAAGGGCCAGGAGGGGTGACAGAGCCCTGAGTACCTGCAAGTGGGGAAGGTGGCCCCTGGTCACCCAGAGTCCAGGCCACAGTTGCTAATGACTCTGGTAAGAGAGTCAGGAGGATTGATAGCAATACCCCGTGCACGGAAACCACCTTCCCCTTCTGGGCCAGACTTTTTCCATCTGCAGGGTCAGAGAGAGCAGGGATGTCCATCTGACAAATGAAATGAAGGTGCACAAGGGGCCAGGGGCTCGCTTGTCTGAGGTCGCACACTGAATTAAAGGTCATAGTCAGAACTTGAACTCTAGTCTCCTGATCCTAAATGCAGCTCTTCCTCCCCTTGCTCTGCTGGGAGGGACTTAGGTCAAGAGGGAACAAACCCTGAGCAAGCACCTGTGAAGTGCCTGTTGCTTTGTCCTCGTGGGGCAGCTGACCCCAGCTCTAGGAGTGGTTGACAGAGCATTCCATGCCCCACCCCCGCCAAGCCACACTACTGGATCTGGGACATATATGGGACCCAAACCAGTCCATGTGATATTTCTGCTGGGACTGTCGAGCGGTAGGGTTGGACTGAAGCCTGGGGCTGTGGGGTGAGGCCAGCACACAAGAAAGCAGAGCTGGGATTGGAGATAGATTCCTGGTAATATCTCCTGAGCTCCTGGATCCAACCATGCCTGAAACCACAACCTCATGGACTTTGGAGGTACACGAGTGTGGAAGTCATTATGTCCCCCTGGTATGAATCACATGACCAGGACTGGGCAGGGAGTTACAACTCTGCTTACAAGCAGAAGTGTTAAGTCTCGCTTTTGGACCACAGCTTGTACAGGCCAATTGTGATGCTCTCCCCGAGTGTTGATCCTTTCTGCCACTGTGAGCTGAGACAAATGAGCTGGTGGCTGCTCTATCAGGCTGGGCCCCTGTGTGAGGAGATGTGGAGAGAAGAGCCTCCAACTTACCCAACATGGACATGTGTCATGAGCAAGAAATAGATCCCAGTTGTAACCCATCGAGATCTGGGGGCTGTGCGTTAGCACGGCCTTACCCAGCCTGGCCCAACTGGGCTGAGGAGCTGGGAGGTTCCCCGTTTGCTTAAGTGGGTCCGAGATGGGTTTGTGTCACTTGCGGTGGGAAGTGTCCTAGCATAACGAGGACCCTCCTCTCGACCTGAGGAAGGACTAACTACATTCAAAGGGGGCAGAGGACCAGGCTCCATCCCTTCTCACCAAAGACTTGGGCAGCCACGGGCTGTCTCTGAGCCTCAGTTTCGTCTTCATAAAGCAGGGGCAGCCATCAGCCTCTCAGCTTGCTGGGACGACCTCCAGGTCTGGGAGGAACGGCTCCACTGGGATGAGACCCACACAAAAGAAAGCAGAGCTGGGTGTCTTCCTTTAGGCTCCCTGTTGGAGGGGAACGCTCTTCCCCCTTCTCTACTTGGGACTTGGTCTGGGGACGGGCCGTTGGCATCACGTGGGACACATCCCAACTGCGGCTGTCTGGACGCACCATCGGAGAGCCAGGGACAGGAAAGACAGAGCAGTGAGCACATATGTGCACTTGGCTCCCAGAAGCCCACCAGACTTCCTAGAGAACAGGAGGGAGAAGTACACGTTCTCGACAGGGAGGAGATGGGACAGAGGCTGCCCGCGGTCACGAAGCATCAAGCCACAAAAGGGAAACAAGAAGAGCCAGGTCTCTGCTCAGACGTCACCTTCTCAGCAGGACCTCCCCAGGGCACCCCCCTACTTAGTAGTTTCTTCCCCCTGTAACATTTATTAAGCTCTAACCTATGTCTTTTACTGATTAGTCGTGCTTACTGTCAACCCCGCTAGCATGGGGGGTTTTGTCTGTTTTATCCACCACTGGTCTCAGAGCCCAGAATGGTGCCTGGCCCGCGGCAGGTGCTCAGCGAATGCTGGACGCACGGGTGACTATGTGGATCAATCTGGTAATGGCAGAGCAGCGGCTGGCAAGGCAGTGGGCAGAGAGGACGCAAGGGACTGAGCCCAGGAGGGAGCCACCTGCCCTGGACCCGGAGATGCCACAGAACGGGACAGGGAGACGAGGACATGGGCCTCTTGTGAAGTCTGTAAATTGGGCAAGAGACCCTCTCCCTTTGCTCACCCCAGGGGGCAGCGAGGGGTCTTTCCCCCCACCCCTAGGGGCCAGAGATCTGATAAACGGTTTTTCTTTTAACATTGGTGGCCCCAGAGGGAAAAAAACCTCTTTCTGCATTGTAGGGGGGTCTCCTGGAATAAGGTCAGCTGCTCAGCCCGAAGCAAACCCCGCCTCTGGCAAGCGGCGTGGAGAGGGACGGCTTTGAGGCAGCACAGCCCAAGCTGGCCCACCAGCAGATCCGCCCACTAGCTACCAATCTGCAGAAGCTCTTTTCTCTCTCTGTGCCTCAGTTTCTTTGGACACCAAATGGCATAATGAAGGCCTGTACCTCTTTCTGAGGCTGCTATGAGTTGATCTGTGTCAAGTGCCAAGGATGGTGTCCGGCAAGCGGCAAATGCTCAGGAAGTGTTGTTTCATCACCATTTTTGTGGACAAGTCATCCTGCCCCCCCGCACACCCTCTTCTCCTTGCCCAACTACTCTAGCAACCTAGTTCAGAGCCGCAAGACCCCTGGAGAGCAAGAGGAACCAGTCGCCAACAGCGCCGGCGGGCTGCTGCTGCCACCTGCTGGTGACCACGGGAACGGGCCGACGTAGCCTCCCTCCCGCCAGCGGCGCTGTGTGTCAGGTGGCTTACACGGGCAGCCCTCTGCCATGGTCACCGCAGCCCACTGCCCTGGGAGTACAGTGATGAGGACACAAGGTGAACTGACTTTTTTTTTTTTAAAAGATTTTATTTATTTATTTGACAGAGATCACAAGTAGGCAGAGAGGCAGGCACAGAGAGAGAGAGAGGAGGAAGCAGGCTCCCTGCTGAGCAGGGAGCCCGATGCGGGGCTCAATCCCAGGACCCTGGGATCATGACCTGAGCTGAAGGCAGAGGCTTTAACCCATTGAGACACCCAGGTGCCCCCTGACGGGCTTTTTAATCAACCACGGCGGACTTCTGGTTGGGTGGCGGGATGTGCACAGGGCACGGGACAGTGGGGGTGGTGAGGCGTCACCGGGAGATCACACGTGTGCACGCGTGCCCACACGGACACACACATACGTGCAGCACCTAGGCGCACAGACACGTCTATACACGGAACGACATCCACACACAACTGGAAAATCCCTGGTAGAAGTGGGTCAAGGGTCCAAGGGAAGGCTGGGTAGTTGGGGGAAGTCAGAGGGCGGAGATCACTCTCAGCTGAGGTCAGAAGGGGGCAGAAGGGGAGCAGGGGACTGGGGAGGGGGGCCAGCAGAGGGCAGGACAGGGTCTGAGAGGGCTCTGGACAGGAGGTTGGCGGAGTCTGGGAAGGCAGAGGAGAAGGCTCAGAGAGGGTAGACCAGGAAGAGTGGTGCTTACCTGGAGGGAAAGGGAATAAATTCAGGGACATGGCTGGTAGCAGTGAGACATTTTATGGAAAAATGGCACCACAGGCCCATGTTTTCTAGGAGTGCATGAAATGTATGTAAATGGAAAAAAAAAAAAAAAAAGGCTTATGAGGGAAAGGAGCCTAGAGGCTTGAGTCTTACTTGTAGTGTTTTAAAGAGAATGCATTCCCACGTTGCTGATGTAGGTTAAAAGGAATAAGAACCTTTAAGAAAGAGTTGGGTGTGGGGTGGTGACATGAAGGACAGAGGCACGGATGTCCAGGCCGTATAGGCCTGGCCTCCTGCAAGTGGCAGGCCAGGGTGAATGGGACCTGCACCCTCTGGGCTCAGTGTCCCTCCTCACCCTCCCTGCCTTTGGTTTGGAAGTCAGTCTAAATGTGAATGTTCACACCCATCACACACACTTTAGTTTTCCACACTCTCTGCCACTCCCTAGTATTTATACTTAACACAAGGCTCCTCTTCTTCTCATTTATGTGACCTGTTTGGCCCCTGAAGGCATCTGTGCTCAGACCTTCTGGTCTGTGCTGTGGTTCTTGGAGCCCTCTGTGCAGAGGTTGGAAGGGCTGACCTACCTTGGATGGATGGACGGATTGATGGGGAGATGGTTGGATGGATGGGTAGGTGGGTGGATGGATGGACAGATGGATGCATGGACGGATGGATGCATGGATGGGTGGGGAGATGGACAGATGGATGGAGGGACTGAAGGATGGATGGGTGTGGATAGATGGATGTGGGGTTATATGGACAGACGGACATGGACAGATCACAGGTGGGCAGAGAGGGGAGAGGACAGGTCACCTTCGCACAGAGTGGCTGGCTGTGGGATGTGGAGCCGTGGTCATAGAAGTGCATCTCTCCACGGAAGGGCTACACCCTCGTCTCTTTGTCCTATCTCGCAAACACTGGCCTGAATCATTCCTCAGGCACGGGGACAGAGAGGGAGATAAACGTTGCTGAACCCTACCACGTGATTGTACTTGGTGTCCTTGAGTGCCTCTGGTCCGCCCATGAGGGAGGCAGTCCGTCCCCATTTTTCAGATGAGAAAAGCAGGGCTCTGAGATGGGAGTGTTGGGACCGGGTGCCCGTAACCCCACCTTTCTTCCACCGCATGATGCGTTCCCAAATAACTAGCATTTATGAAGTACTTTTTGTTCATAAAGCTGATCACACCCCTTTTTCCACTTGAGCTCAAAAAAAAAAAAAAAATCCCCCCCAAACACTTGTTATTTTTACACTTGAGTAAAAACGAGAGGGGAAAAAAATGATGGTTAAGACTTGGCCGGGTCTTGGCTCTGCTGGGGGTTCCCCCCTCAGGCTCCCTACCCCGTGCTCTCTGTCCTGCCCTCATCACCCTGGAGTCTGGCCCCAGGACGGAAACATGGGGCCCTGAGCTGGGCCAGGCCAGGTGCTGCACGTCGACCATGCCCAGACGGGCTGCTTCTGTAAGGCGGAGAAGCTGGTGGGTGTGAGGCTGGACCTGGGGCAGCGCTGACTGGGGGGCCTGTCCCTAGTGCCCTAGGCGCTATCGCTGGAGCTCTCCAGTTTTCAGCAAGATGGAAGTCTGCATTTTTTAAAAATGTGAAATGTCCATTTTTAAAAAAAACAGTAGCTAACATACACGTGTGAAAGAAAGAGAAGAAAGAAAAAAGAGAAGAGAAAGAGAGAAAGAAAAGGAGGGAGAGAACATCCACCGCCCAAACCCAGGCCACAGGCCTGTGACCCCTGCGGTCTCCGGCCCGGTCCTGGGCCAGCGCAGCACGGCACACCTGCCGGAGCGTCTCCGGGAGACCCAGGCCTGCGCCAGCGGAGGGCAGTGGGCAGGGCCGTGGCGCCTCCTCCTCCCCTCGGTTTAACTGGAGCCTCCATTCCCAGCTGCACCAGCCGAAACCAGGGAGGCCCCCAGGGGATCAGAGATTCTTTAGGAAACACACAGAACTACATGCATTTTACTTCACTTTAATTACAAAATAAATAAATACATGCCAAGGGTTTTTTTTAAAGAGAGAAGTGAAAAGAACAAACTGACCCCAGGCCTGTGCGGCTCCTCAACCCCAGCCCACGGGAAGGGCACCCCCACCCCCCACCCCCCACCTCCCGGAGGCCGCCGCGTGTCTTGCCAGGCCAACAAGGGAGCCCCAGGCTCTCCCCGGGTCTGAGGTCCTGCCTATAGAGCGGTCAGTCCCTGCCAGGGCCTTCGGTGGCAAGACACACAGCCCTGTCCCGTGATGCGCACCCCGCCCCCCCGAGGTCCTGCCGCTTGGGGCACTGGGCCTTTCTGCCTTGGCACCCAGAACCGGCAACGCAGTGCGAGCAGCGCCAGCTCCTGACCCCTCACGGCCACAGGACGACAACGCTGAGGTCCGCGCGGAAGGCGCTCTGCTCCCTGATGGCGGACGCCCTTGGAGGCCTCTCAAACTCACCACAACCCCAGGTCCGCAGCGAAGGCAGGCAGCGACGGAGAGCTGGGTCCTTGCCTGCGGCCACGGCTACGACGCCCTAGGAACAAGAAAGGGAGAGCAGGGACCCAAGCCTTCAGGCAGCTGCTCCCTGACAACAGCCGGCGGGACCCAGCAGGGCCCTCGGTCCGGCAAGACCCCCAGAGCGGCAGGGCGGGAGGCTCTCCTCCGAGGTCCAGGCCAGAGGCTTGGCACAGACGTGTCCCTGCGCACCAAGCGGGGTGCGGCGCACGCGGGGGCCAGGTGGAGCCCCCCTGGGGGAGTCACGCCCTCCTCAGGAGCCAGTGGTGGAGAAGGGGCTCACGGTGACCGCATGTGCCTCATAAGTGGACCCACTTGTTCCAGTTGACCTCGTGGGGGAACACACGGCCCAGCCGCAGCGTGCAGTCCAGCGTGGGCTCGTAGAACACGGTGGCGCTCTCGCTCGGGCTGGAGGGCGCCTGCACCTCGGGGACCCGGGGCTTGGAGAAGAGCGAGACGGCCGCTGGCTTCCTCAGCAAGCACTTCTTAATGCAGCCCAGGGACTCCAGGCCCTAGAGACAGTGGGACACCCAGGGTGACGGGCGCCCTTGCAGACCAGGTCCTCCGTCCTGTCCTACCTCAGGGGCTGCAGGACTCCAGGGCAGGGGTGGGGGCTGCAGGGGCCCAGGGAAGACGGGCAAGGGGCTCAGCCGCCAGCCTGGCAGGCTCGGAGGGCAACGAGCACGCCGCTCAGGGTGGCGCTGCACAGGGGGTGACGGGAGGAAGCGACCCACGGGAATAGCCTGGCTCTCAGGCCGGGCCTAGACCTCTCCGGCCAGTCACACCCCCCTCCCCCTGCCCTGGGAGGCTGCGGCAGGGGCCCAGGCTCGGGCCAGGCTCGGGGGGAGCCGCACCTGCAGCAGCTCGAGCACGGCGATGGGCTGGAGCGCACCCCGGTAGTGGCGCAGCAGGCAGCTCTCGGGGACGCCAGGCCGCGTCATGATGTGGTAGAGCATGGCCTCCATCATGCCCTTGCACACCGGCACGTTCAGGTGGCCGTCCACGATGCGCCACGGCCGGGCGACGAACGAGATGTTCTCGCAGTCCCTGTGGGTGTGGCACGTGGACATCAGGCTCGGCGGGCGAGGGGACACGGCTCCACGGACGAGACGCTGACTCTTGGGGCAGTCGGAGACTGGCCCACATCATGGGGCCGGAGGTCCTGCTCCTCCACTCCTCCCTTCCCAGCTGGAACGAGGGGTTCCAACCCCTGGGCCCGGGGCCGCTGGCTGAGGGGCCCCGCTCACACTCAGCCCTAACCACGGCCGTGGGGGAGGACCCAGCGCTGACCTCTGGATTTACCAGCTCCGGCCCAGCCCCCGGGCCATGGCTGACTCCACAGGAGGCCAAGCTCACAGAGGTCTCCATGCAGATGCTCTACTTCTGTGTCTTAGACAGCAGTCCCCCTGCCCCCCAGCGGCTGGTCTGCTACATAGGCTCCAGGCATGGGAGGGCCCAGGACCAGTGGGACACTTGGCTCCGACCGCTACGACTGGGGCCTGGGAGGGCTGCATATGAGCCGGGGCTCACGGCCCCAGGCAACCGAGGGACATGGGCACACGCGTGGGAGGCGCCCCCACACCAGGAAGGCTCCTGTGAAGCCCATGGTTCCAGACGGACCCACCCACTGCCGACGTCCACACCTCTGGCCCTTACCGCTCCTGCCTTGTTCCCCCAGCAGGTGGGACAACCAAAGTCCCACACGTTCCCAGGTCCCTGGGCTGAGAGCCACCGCGCCGGACTATGGAAGATCTCCACGTGACAATCACTGCTGGGACCCCGGGGACAGACTCCCCACCCTCGCACCCACGCACCGCGCCAGGCCGCCTGGATCTGGGCACACACTCACTTTTCCCATGCTGCTTGGGAGAGGCCACAGACCACAGAGCTCTCGGCCGAACCTGACAGAGGAGGGAAAGGACATGAGACCTAAGAGGCGGGAGTCCATCTCTTCCCGTTTCGTTCACACGATGCGTCCTTCCAGGTTCTGGGGACAGAGTGATGAACATGGGGACAGCAAGCCCATTCCTCACAGAGCCCTCCCCTTGAGGGGGCCAGAGCCAGTGCAACCACAACCAAATTGGGCTGGGCCACGGTGTGCAAGTGTGGGGGGGCGTTCCCAGGCCCCAAGGCAGCCCCTCGAGGGGAGGCAAGTGAGCGCCCCACCCTCCACCCAGAAGCCCCAACCCCAGAGCTGCACGCATGAACCCCTAAGGCAGAAACAGCCCCAAGGAAATAAAGACGCCTTCAGAAAACCTGGGAAGAGGCCAGCGTGGAGCATAGGTGAGAGCGTCTACACCGCGGGAAAGGAACACAGCAGGTCTCAGTCCCTGCAAGTCTGCCAATCCCGACAGGGCACGACACCCCGTGTTCCTGCCACGGCGCCCTCTCGCGGGACACAGCAGGAACAACGCCTTCCAGAACCACCCCTCCCGTCCTGCACTTGTCACTCACAGACCTACTCAGGAGACCCTGAAGCCCTCTAGTGGAAAAAGTAAGTGGAAAGAGGCAAGCCTTCCCCCAGCCAGTGCTGAGGCTAAGAAAATCTGGGCTTCCCAGTCTCAGGGAAGGCATGGGTGGGGGGGACACACTCAGGACAGAGAATGGGCAGGAGGGGGAAGGTGGGATGGGAGACCAGGTTCATTCGGTACCTCTGGGGTCTTCAGATCCTTCTGGAAGCTGGGCCTGACAGCTAGGCTGCTCCCGGCCTAGAGGGCTGGGAACCCCGCCATCCTCTTGGTCCTCCAGCCCGGCCCCCCGTACTCCGGGGGGAGGCTCCTCCACACCCGAGTCCCCGGGAGCTGCTGGCAGAGCAGGCACTGGGAGTTCTGGCTCCTCTTCTGCTTGGGCCCCGGGGCTGGGGGCCAGGCGCACATCCTGGAGCGTGGGCCTCTTGGCAGGGGGCTTGTGGGTACTCTCGGGGTTGGCCTCCCCGCCCTGACCAGCCATGTCATGGCTCGTGCAGCTGGCACGCCTCTTGGTGCTCCGGGGGCCCTGGGAGGGCGGAGCCGGCCTCCCCACGGGGCTGTCCTCGCGGGCAGGCCTGTGCGGGGGTCTGGCCTGGGGGTCTGTTGTTGGAGGGCACGCATCCTCCTCTCTGCCTTTCAGCCTCACCGAGTGCAGGAGCCAGGGCTGGGCAGAGGCCATGGCCACCAGGCGAATGGTGTTGCCACCAACTTCCAGGACCTGGTGGTGCTCCAGGAGGTCCTAGGAAAAGCAGGAGACACGCTGGGTCTGCGTGGGACCGCGGGGTCTGCACGCTTGCTTCCTTTGCCTGATGCATCTGAGCGTCCCAGGTAGACAGGAAGCCCAGCACCATCAGGACAGATGGCTCGAGGACGAGGTCTGGCTTCCAGCCTGGAGGGCGCCCGCTGGCCCTGTGGCCCTGGGGCAGCCCTGCCCCTTCCAGGCTTGGGGCGAACTTCTGAGAGCCGAAGCTGCGTTAGTGAGTCCTCCCAGGGAACTCAACACCCCGAGTGCTCTCGTGTCCTGCAAAAGCCACAACTGTCCCCACAGGAATGACAGTAACTCCTCTCGTCCTCACACCAAGCCCTGCCTCCCAGGTCCCTGTTCTGATCGAGGCACTGCACCGACACTATCACCTTTCTTTTCATTCCTAGCTTAAAAACCCACCAACTGGGATTCAAGAAATTTGCCCCAGTTCACATCCTGGAAGCAGGACTCATACCCTGGTCATGTGTGTCTGGGGAGGGCTCGCTGTAAGCGCTTGTCACCTGGAGCCCCCGGCCAGGCTGCAGGGAGCCTGGGGAGCTGCCTGCCCATCTCGGCTCACCTCCTAGGGCTCCCGAGGCACCACAGGCACAGTCATCATGACCCTGCTCTCGTATCCTGCACTCACGAACACTTGTCTGAAAACCCCAGTAGGTGATGTGTCCCCTGCTCCAACTACAGACCCCGCAGAGCTGGGCTGGCCGGCTCCCAAGGTACTCGCTTTAAAAGGTCCGTCTGTTACTACATTCCTTGGGTTCAAGGGTCCCTGGTGAAAATGGACCCAGGCAGGTAAAGTGGAGAGTCCCGTGGGCCCAGCAGATGCCCTGCTTGGCTCCATCCCACTGTGCTGAAGAAGCGGGGACCAGGGTGCCAACCCTTCTAACGTCCCAGAGAAGCTGGGTTTTAGGCAAAGTCTCCCATTTTTAATCTTGGCAACTCATTTAACTTGGGAAGAAATCACACTACATACCCCAAACCGAACCCCTCTTCGGCAGCGTGCGTCCGGCTGGTGTGGGGTACCCTCCGCGTACCCCACGGTACTCCAGAGCATGGCTCACCTGCACGTAGTCTGTGAAGGTCCGGGTGCGCTCGGCGTCGGTCCTCTCGAAGGCGGAGAACCACCGGCTCAGCTCCACTCTGTCCACCCCGAAGCAGCCCGCGGCCGCGATGACCCCGTGCACCTCCAGGACAGCGCACACGTCCCCTGGCTCGTACCCACACAGCTCCACCTGCTGGACAAACTCCTCTAGGCTGCAGGCGGTCCCCTGGCTCTGGATCAGCCTGGTGAAGGTGGCCGGGAGGCAGGATATACCCACGGGTAGCTCTTCCAGAGAAGGGACTGTGAAGACGAGGACTGAATCAGCCCGGCCCGGGGCACAGTAATACTGAGGAGGAACGCGCTCCAACACCAACTCAGCACCGCCCAAACAGGGAGGGGTGACCTTCTGGGTAGAAGGGGCATGGGCCCCCGGCGGTGGGGATGTGCCCCTTGGGCTGGGATAAAGGGCAGGAAGGTAGGGCTGGGGTCCAAGGACAGGAGCCCCAGAGCTCTGGAGGGGGGTCCTCAACTTGGGCTGTCCGGGCCCTGCCTTCCTGCTGCTCCTGTGTTCACTGCTCCTCAGACCCTGGGGGACCCCCGAGACCCCACCCTGAACTCCCACGTGAGCTTCCACGAGCCGGCGCTGCTGTGCGTGGCTTGCTGGGAAAGCCGGCTCTGCTAAGACCATGGTCACAGGTCTGGCCCGAGCCAAACTCCACACAGCACAGAACACCAACTGGGCCTTTGAACCTAAACTGAACACCATGCACCCCAAAAGGTGACGGGAAAGCAGAGGCAGGAAAGGGGTGGGACAGGGGAGGAGACGCGCAGGGCTGGGAAGGGGCCCGAACATTCTCATTTCATGTAGAGGAAGGAGACACCCTCAAATCTGGGGTATGGGAAAGCAAGGTTTAAGTAAGCTACTCAGAGTTTCGGAGGTAACCCACAAAAGGGCTAGAGAGTGTAAAACCGGAAACAGGTGAGGGCCTCTCTTTCAAAGCAAGAGGGCAAAGCCACGCTCAGCAGTCTGGGGCGGCGTGTGCTCCCGAGTCCTGAAGGGGAGTCTGCGCCAGCCCTGGCCCACGGGCGGCTCCAGGGTCGGCGGGCGGCACTCACCCGTGGGCCAGAGCCGCGTGGGCAGGGGGGTGCGGCGGAGCTGGAACGTCACCCGGCAGGAGTTCACCACGATGCTGTCGTTGGGGTTGAGGTTGCGGGTGCTGACGATGCCGGGCGCGCAGTAGCCCCGCATGAGCAGGTAGTTGGTGTGGGAGGCCTGGCGGGCTTTCACCTCGATGGCCCGGCGCTTGCTTCCTGAGCCTTCGTCCAAGTCTTCCTCCTCATCGTCGTCCTCATCCAAGCCCCCGTCCTTGCCCAGACTAGGAGAAAAGCATGGACCTGGGTGACGGAGCACAGGCTGAGCGCCTCTGCCAGCTCAAGAGAGTGGTCACCGTGGTCCAACCTCAGCAATGGCCTGTGGTCACTGCGGACCTCCTCCCCGGACCCCCGGCGTCTGGCTAGGAAGGGCAGGGTGGACGGCCGCTCCAGATTCAACTCCTCTGACCATCTCCCCACAGGCCATGCTCACCAGTGTCTTTGCAAGGGATGTTCCTTCTGGCAGGAAACCCTTCCAGTTTCAATCCCAAAACTGCCTGCTGTTCCACTAAATCCCAGCTTAGCTATTAGGCCCTCAGGGAACCTCTGCCAAAGCTACCTTCCCGCCTTACCCCTCCTCACCACACTGTGCCAGGTCCCTCTCTTTGGCACAGCCAGGTCTCTCCCCAACTCTGCTGCTGCCTCCCCCGCACCTGGAGGCACCAGCACGAGGCACTGGACTGGTCCCTAGTCCCCAGATCTGAGGTCCCGTCCCTGGGAGCTCCCTGCCACATTGCTGACATCTGCTGTCTCACGTGCCAGCCGTGATAGACTCAGCATGTGTTTGTGGAGTGAAGAAAGACCAGGGCGACCGGGGGCTCTGCCAGTTAAGTGTCTGCCTTTAAATAACATCTTAAGAAATAAAAGACCAGATGACGGAGTGAATAAAAATGCAGACACCATAGGACACCGCGGTGCCCGAGGCCCCCAGCTGCACTCAGAGCACGCGTGAAGCCTGGTGACAGCCCTGTCCTTACCTCTTCATGACCTCGTTCTCTACCATGGAGCTGTCTACCACGACAATCTGCTCCGGGATCCGGACGTCCACAGAGATGAGGCCCAAAGAGAAAAGGGTTAGGGCGGCCACGCAGTGTCCTCCAGGGTTGTCCAGAGAAAACGTCACCAGATGACTTGTAGACTTGTTAGTATCCTGGTCTTGGAAGGAAAAGTTATCAGGCTGGTCCAACTTGCCGGCGGCCAGGATTGTGCGGAGGAACTGGAACGACTCCGTGCACACGGTGCTTGGGAAGCGCCATGTAAAAATCCTGCATGGACACAAAGGAGGTAAGGTCCAAACCGAGGATGGGACTTTGGAGGCCTTCACGTGGATGGGCTACGGGCTTTGCTGAAGATCTGAAGGCCCGCCGAAGCCCTCTTTTCCACCTCAACATTCGCTATAGACGGGAGCCAGACTGGGGAAGATGAATGCACTTCCTGAGACGATCACCTTTTCCCCCAGGAAAGCCCTGAACCTGTGCAGAGGTGACGGGACGTGTACGTCCACGTCACTGTCTCCGCAAGGCAACAGCAGAGTCAAGCCTGGCCTGTCCAGAAGCCTGATTTTCCACAAGCCTCTGACAGGGGCCTAGGTCTGGAAGTCTTCTGGATGTGAACGTCGCCCGTGGCTCACAGTCAAGAATGCTGCGGTGGAGAAATGGTCAAGAACGAGCTCAAGGTCAAACAGTCTTGCCAGACCTGGGCCCTCGTCTTCTGCTTCCCGGGCCACAGCTCTTTTTACTATAGCCAGCTGTGCTCCAGGGAGGCAAGGAGACTGGCAGTGGGGAGGGTGTTTGAGAAAGGCGCAAGTGGCTACACTCACAGGCAAGGGATGTGTGAAAAAGCAAAAGCCCCCCATTCTACTGTTCTGTTCCTGACCACGGCCCCAGTGTAATCAGAGGATTGACAAGGAGAACGGCCTGGAAAAGAGGAGGCCCGTCAAGGCCAAGGGTTGCCAAGGCCCAACCCCTGAGACTACCCCACAGACTTCCCCTTTGTGTGGTCAGGGGGCGGCGGCACGACATGCCGAGCGGGTAACAGAGACTGGCCGCGCTGGTGGCTGGTGTGAGGGTCCCGTGACTTGGGGCTGCGGAGGGCAACTTGCGGCATCCCAGACCACCGCTCGGACCACTGAGGGGCTGCAGACAGCGTCTGGAATCCAGCCACGGGACAGCTTCAAACCGAACACATGGCTCGGCGTGGCCCTGAGCCTTAAGAATGCCCAACGAGGCCCCACCAGGACGCTGTGCCTTTTGCTGGGCTCATGGGTACAACACTCACTTTTCCCCGTTTGACAGGAGAAGAGAAACATACCACCTGCAGAATGGTACATGTCCCCAAGCTACCGAGGGCACTGCCCTTGTCCCCTAGCAAGTGGCACAGGCATGGATGGACACCTGCTCCAGAGGTGGCTCGCCCTCCAACCCAGGGCCCCGCCCTGCCCTAGCCCCGCCGGGGGCTCACCTGTAGTAGGTCTGGGAGAGCTGGTAGGACATGGGCACGAAGGGCAGGGCCCGGTTCTTCTTTGGGCCCAGCATGTGGTTGACCCGGCGCCGGTTAACCAAGCTCCTTTTCTGGCACTCCATGAAGGCCTTCACGAGGATGTGGTCCTTGTACTCACGGTATAGGCGGAAAGTCTGCAACACAGCGAGGCCAAGGGTGAGCAAGGCTCTCTGGCAGCTGGGGTGGGGGAAGGAGCAGAATGTGGGGTGCACAGAAGCGGGAACTGATCATGTGTGCTGGAGGGACTGATATGGGGCCGATGGGATGGGAGGCTGGAGCAGACTCCTGGGGGTGCAGGGCGGGAGGGCCTGCCATCCGCGGTCAACTTTGATCCCTATCAGAGAGAAGGACACCCAGACAAAGACAGGCAGCTGGAGACAAAGGATGACTCCATCTGGGGATACAAGGTTGTGGGAGTCAATGCAGAACCACCCGATACCACTCGCTTCCTGAGCCCTCGCCCAGCCCACCAGGAGGTCCAGCTGGCCATGTCCACATAAACCGTGCTTGATGCGGTCTACACCATCGCTCCTCACGGAGCCTCCACCCAACTGCTCTCCAGGCCCCCAGGCCCTGGCCACTCGCCACACAGCCACAGGGAGCCCTGTGCCTCCATCAGACCACACGTGGCTTCCCTCTGTAGAGGGAGCACCCAGTGCCCACTCGACCTGGCAAGGACTCCCGGGAGCACAGCCCTGCCCACCACTCTGGCCTCGCTGGCCTCCGGACTTTCCCAAAGAGAGCCTCCGTGCCACTGGGCCTGGCGTTTGCGACTCCCTTTCTTAGACCGCACCTCCCCCTAAATTTCACAAGGCTGACTCCTCAACTCTCAGCTCCGCCATGTCCCCTGCGGTCAAGTGTACTGAAATGACCCCATTCGCTTACTCGTCTCTCACCCACCAGAAGGGAAATCCCACAGGAGCACATGTTCAAGGTTTGTGGCTGCCACGGCAGGGCCTGGCACAGAGCAAAGGTGGACGGCAGTGCCTGGCCTGCCGCAGATGCTCCTCCGGCCGGCCACGCCACCCGGCTCTGTGGCTTGGATTCGGACCCGGCCCAGAGGAAGAGCAGCTCCAAGGCCTGCGGGGCCAGCAGGGTCCCGAGGACTTCCGTTTTTGGAAAGCACTGGCTCCATCGGCCAGCTGACCGAACGGCGGATGTCTAGCACATGCCAGACCACAAGGAAGTTCCTGCCAGACCTGTCTCCTCAAGATCACTGGCAGGAAAATGTGTGGCCGTGGTCTGAGGACTTTAGGCTTGGGAGGTTCTCTGACACGCTGGCCTGAGAAGCACAGGATGAACGGCAGAGAGGACGGAGGCTCATGGACTTCAAGGGATCGTCCAGGGCCACACCGCTGGGCAGGGCTGGGACCAACAACAAGGCCTTGCCCTCAAGCCCAATGACCTCACCACTGAGCCACTGCAGAGGGACACAGAGATCGGAAGCCAAAGTGGCAGTCAGTGGGGTGCTGGGGCAACACCGGGTGTTCTCCTGGAGCCAAAGGGGGTCTGTGCACACACTGCACCTCGTCGGTCTGAGGCCCGCACACCGCCCTCAACTTCTCTAGACAGCGCTTGCACGTCAGCTGTGGCACACAGGCCCGAGGCAGGGAGCACTGCACGGGGCAGAGGGCAAGAGGCTGGAGACTGGCCGTGACACCCCCGCTCCTGCCCTGTGGGCACGTGCAAGCTAGGATCCAGCTTCTCGTGGGAAGCCTGGTGTCTTCCGCTCTTCTCGTCCGTGTGAAGGTAATGACAGGAGGGCATATTCCCCTGACAGCTGCTGGTGTGGCGCAGGAGCGCTCACACTACGGACAGGGCAGGAGGGAGTGCGGTCCAGCCCGCCAGATGGCCACCCACGGCCCTGCACCGCACCTCTTGGAAAAGTGGGGCTGCAGGGAGCCCAGACGGGATCCTACATACAGCCTCTGACCTTGTGAGGCCTTTGACTCCCCCACCAAAGCCCAGACACCACCTGGAAATGGATCTGGAAGAATGACAAGCAGCAGCAGGCCGCAGGGGACAGGCCCTGGGGGCAATGCAAGGACCTGGCTTTCACCATTAACTCTGGGGCTGGGCTCTCTCGCGTGGTGGGCAGTTGGACTACCTCCCGAGGTCCTGTCCAGCTCGAATCCTTGCTAGGCAGCACAGCTAGAAGGGCCCTCCAGGGCCACAGGTAAAGTCAGAAATTGGGATTTTTATGGGCAATGGTGGCAGTAAGTTAAAACAAAATTTTTTTTTTTTTTTTTTAAACAAGCTCAGGTCCAACAAGACAGAGCCAGGGGCTAGACTAGGGACTGTCGTCATGGAACTTCTGGCCCACCCCACCTCTTCCAGTCTCATTCTCTGGCATGTTCAGACTCACACAAGGCTCTGGGCATGGAGAAGGGGGCGAGGCCCCACGACCAGCCTCCCCCTAGGAAACACACACGCTTCATGTGAGTAAGTAGGGTTCAAGGACTCCGTGGCACCAAGGGTGGCAAGAAAAAGACGACTGCGTGGCCCCCCACTAGACTGTCCCAATCGTCACCGCTGGACAAGCACCTGCACCTCACGGTGACGAATTCAAAGAAGAGACATGAACACTCAGTCTCGGATCTGCGGGTCCTGGCCACTGCTGTACAATGACTGTGGTCACACCTGGCCATGGACTTTCCCGAAATCACTGCATTTCCCCCCAAGTCTTCCTCATCTCCCTTGTGGCCAAAGTAAGAAGCACCACCTGCACAATGTGGGCAGTGCTGAGGCTGGGTCTGCACCCCGCTGTCTCCCCCCGGGGCGCTCTGCTGTCTACACCGAGTCTGGAGACCAGCAGCACACTTGCCAGGCTCCCACCCGCTCTGCGGCCTCTGGGGGTGGGCCCCGGGCCCACGTGTTGACCAATGTGGTCGTTAAAAACAAGGGAGGCACTGGCCCCAGTGAGGGGGGCAGTGTAGGCCCTCCTCAACACCTCTCCGCGGGGGCCAGGGAGCCACAGTCTCAGGTCTGATGGAGAGTGCTGTGAGGTCACGGGCTCTTGCTTCTTCACGCCTCTGAAACGCAAGTTTCCGTGCTCGTGAATGAGTGCTAATACCAGCAGCTCCCCAGGCTCAGGACAGGGTTGAATGAGAAGCACCTTCCTCCCTCCCACTGTCACTCAGCCAAGACAGAGCAGTGTTACTCTCTAATATGTGCTCAGGAGAGAGATAAGCCCACGGCCCACAGAAAGGCCGCTCTCCCGCTCAGTGATCTCTAGCTATCAAAACAGCTCGACATCTCTATGTTCTGATAGGAGAAGGTAAGTGGCACAGGTCAATCACTCCCTCAGCTCTCTGTCGTGGCTCACTTCCTCTACAGCCTCATTTTCTGCATTTACAATGGACTCAAAACCTCCGCCGGGAGGGTTTTGGAAGTCACCGGATCCTGTCCCACACTTGGAAGATGGAGGAAGGGGGCACAGGAGTCTCTGGGGAAATCGGGCCACCCTCCCCCACCAAGAGTGCACAGCTGAGAAGACAGTGAGCGAGGGCCGCACTCGGCCCCCGCCCCTGACGGCCCAAGCCCCACAGCACCGCAGTGGGGCTGTCACTGGGTTCCCGTCACCCACCTGAAATGACCGGCAGGACTCCATCTGGCTGTCCGAGAGGGCCAGCGTGCTCTGGACCAGGTTCTGGAGTACGAGGAAGTGGATGTCATCCACGCTGAGGGACAGTGGGGAGAGGGCAGAGCACATGAGGCTGGGGGCCACGGGCACCACTCAGCCTGGGCAGATGCAGTCTTTATTTAGAAAAAGTGATCCCCCCCAGGTGACCTGAATGCCAAAACTATTCACAAATCCAAACAAAAGAAGTGGTGGTTTTTAAGCCTTACTAACAGGTCAATTTTTGCAGGGAGAAACGTTTTTGCTTAGCAGGTAATGGGCGCCGTACCCTGGACACGGGTTTATGTGACAACTGACGAATGCAGTTAGCGTTGAGATTTTTTTCAACCTGTCTATGAGATCAAAAGTCACGTGCCCTATTTATCAGATCAAGAGTTGTATCCTCTACCAACTGACCTAGCCATGTGCCCCACTTTCCTCTAATCTTAAATTTTTCTCCAAAGAAGCTTCTCACTAAAATAGAACTAAATCAAACTGAACACTGGTTTTCCAACATGGAAAAAAACAGCTGAGCTTTCTAACCAGAGCTATGCGCAGAAAGCTCACGGGCCTGGAATTCAAATCCTTTCCTCCTTAATCCAATTCAACCTGCCTTAAGGCTGGGCCACTGATTCACAAGGCCAGGGTCAGCAAGCTTCTCCTGGAAGGGGCCAGATAAGAAAGACCTCGGACTCAACCTGATGCTCCGGGACAGAAGCAGCACGGACGGCACATGGGTCAGGAGTGGCTGTGCTCTAGTAGAACTTTATTTTCAAAACTTTCAAAAAGTTCTAGTAGAACTTTTATTTTCTAGCGGGCAGGCTAGACCTGGTCCTGGGTGGCCCCTGGGCCGGGCCCCTGGCAGCCCAACCAACCAGCTGAAGGAAAGGCCCTTGGTCAGTCTGGTGCTTACCTGTTCAGTTCATCTTCCTGCCTGGTTGGATCCTTTTCGTCTCCAATGGCCAAAACTCGGTATCTGCGTAAGGATCAAGAGACAAGCATGTCAGCAGAACATGGCTGACCATCACTAACCAAGTGGAGGTTTGCTCAGTGTGGCCTTTCACTGCCTGGAGTGTTGGAGGAAATGTAGAACTCATCAAAACGCAAACAGTGCATGTCAGTTACAATGAGAAAAAACTACGTTCTGCTCATCGAAGGAGCATGTTGTTAAAACGGTTGAGGAAATGAAGAATGTTCATTTTACGGACGGTTATCAAATAACATGGTCAAGTATTTACTGGCAGAGAGCCATCGTTAATCATTAAGGGAAGGGGATCTAAAATCGTGGGCCCGTTATGATAAAAAACAAGCTTAAGAAAGACGTCTGGAAGAAAATACCCAACCAAGAGAGTGGTTGTATTAGATAGCAGATTATCTCCCCATCTGTGTTTCTGAGCTTCAAGTAATGCTGCTTCCTTCTGTTCCTACCAAGGAAACAAACACAAGAGAAGTCCAATGCGCTAGCCATCACGCTACACAGCCAAGCAAGGAAATACAAGAAATCGCAAAACTCAATTTTAAAGAAACATGGCTGTTTGTCTGTAAGACATTTCTTTGGTTTCTATGATCCTAATATCAAAATTCATCCTGGCAACAGTAAATTCTTGAAATTTTCTAATAGGAAAAAGCCCCTTTTCAGAAATGGAACGATTTTCAGTCAAAGTAGTTGGATCCATTTCCTTTTTTGCTTGGCCTGCCAGGATGCTTAAGATCAAATTCAGTTTTTTTTTTTTTTTAAGATTTTATTTATTTATTTGACAGACAGAGATCACAAGCAGGCAGAGAGGCAGGCAGAGAGAGAGAGGGAAGCAGGCTCCCCGCTGAGCAGAGAGCCCGATGCGGGGCTCGATCCCAGGACCCTGGGATCATGACCTGAGCCGAAGGCAGAGGCTTTAACCTACTGAGCCACCCAGGCGCCCCTCAAATTCAGTTTTAAAACTGCTACAGCCGTGGGGCGCCTGGGTGGCTCAGTGGGTTAAGCCTCTGCTTTCAGCTCAGGTCATGATCCCAGGGTCCTAGGATCGAGCCCCGTATCGGGCTCTCTGCTCAGCGGGGAGCCTGCTTCCTCCTCTCTCTCTGCCTGCCTCTCCGCCTACTTGTGATCTCTCTCTGTGTCACATAAATAAAATCTTAAAAACAAACAAACAAACAAACAAACAAAAAAAAACAACTGTGACAACCGGATGAGACATCCTCTCCCAGATAGCTCATGAACTCTCCTTAAAAATAGTCTCTATTTTAACTGTATTTTTCTATAACTAAAAGTTATCCCCATAAATTCACTAAAAATATGTAAGGTTATAAATTACAAACAGGTAAAGCGGGTCATTTGAAGGGCTTTTTAAAACTGAATATAAACCATGCCATTTGGAGTTCTGGGGAACAGCTTGCTGCAAAAACAAACACAAAACACAAAAAACAGTATCAGGTGTCAACTCCGCAAAGGACTATAAATTGCTCCCTAGGCCTGGCATGAGTGGGCACGACATGAATTATTTGTTGGTTGAATCAAAGAACGAGATCTCCAACTGCAATTCAGGGAGCTGACTGCAACTGTATCATATGGTTCCCAAACAGGAACAGATCGATGACCGTCACCTCTACAGGAAGAGATTCATGAAAAATCCAGTGGCCAGAGGGACTGTCTCGATGAGGGTGGTAAGAAGGGCTTCACAATTGGATTAAGCCGTGGAAACAGGCCTGGTTCACAAAACTCAAGATTTCCACATTTCACGGCTTCTGTGCTCAAAGCCAAGTATGTTCTCTGCAGGTGCCCAGCGGCCGAGCTGGAAAGAGCTGGGACGCTGGAGTCAGACCCACTCTCGAAATTCAGATCTTGGCCCTGTGGCTTATAAGCACCGTGGCCTTGGGTGAGCTACTTCTAGCTTGGAGTTTCTTTATATGTCAAAGGAGCAATCCCAGCAAAAGCACACCAATGGCTTGTGGAGGCCTGGGATTAGGTCTCCACGGGAGACAGGGCAAGGCAGCAAGGCCTCCACGGGAGTAGGGAGGGGGCGCCCGACGGGGTGCTAGGGTTGGCAGGGGCCTGCCCATTTTCAAATCGCCCATGAGAGGAGGTGAGGTGGTTCAGAGTCAAGAACATGGCAGGGTTACCTGTAAGGCCATGGAATCTCTGACCAGGGGAGATGCCCGAGGCCGATGACGTTTCCGCCTGCCCCACAAGGATCACACAGAAACCTCCCGAAAGAACCTCACCTGGCAAACAGCTCCTGGAGCGTGTCTGGGATTTCAAGATTAGGATTCTTGAGAGACGAACTGAACTTCTCTTTGAGCTTCTCCACAAATTCTTTAAACTCACTGGCACAAACCTTTCAATGTGAGAGAATGAGAGGTCAAGCTCTCTCTCCCCGAAGGGAGGTTTCACTGGTACATCAAGAAAACCTTGTAACAAACTCCCACAGCAGCAACCTCCCGGAAACATGGACTGAGGAATGTGGCCTCCTCGGCCTCCCTGCCTCCCTGCCTCCCCAGCCTAGAGCGCCTACCTGGGAAGGTGACAGACACCCCTCTGCCCAGGGATTTGGGGGCAAGGAGAATGCTGCTGGCCCTCACTCTTGCCCCACCAGCCGCCACTCCTCCCTCCCAAGCCCCAGACAGGAAGAACCCTGTGGGTCCCCCACTGTCCTTGCAGCCTCCCGTCCCTGCACGTGTCCACCCAGAGAACTCAGAAACACTCACGTCCTATCCTATTTGTCAGCTTTCTGGGGGCGTCCAGCCGTTTGGAATTTCTGAAGAGCTGCCTTATTCTCTTAACGAAATAGGCCCAAGGCCCCACAGAATTGCAAAGCGGTGTGTCAAATTCTAACGGTTTCTAAGAACAGATGCTACAGCCCCATCAGAGGAGGGCCAAAGCCCAAGAACTGAGCCGATTTCCCAGACGTGCAGGGACAATGTCCATATCTGTAAGGCCGGCAGCGGGGCTGTGGGACCCAGACGACCAGACAAGAACCTACACCCCCTGCCTTCAGGGTGGGACGGGCTCAGTGACCACACAGGGCCTACCTTTGGGTCTTCATAGTCACCTTTCCGATTCATGAAATCTCCCACAAGTGCCTTATCCTGGTACACCTCAGCGAGGCAAACCCTGCAGGAAGAGAGGACGAACGTGAGGTCTGGTGTTGTAATGAGTCTGTCTTCAGAACCATGGGGAAGACTCCTGTTCTAACACATCTGGCTTCGGCTGACCACAAGGTATGATTTACTTATACACCTGCTGGCTGATCACAGCTCTTAACAAGGAAGGATCTGGGGTCAGCCAACTCTGACTCAAGTCAGGCCTGCTGCTGCTCACGCTTCACACCTCTGCCTTCTCTGAGCTTCCATCTGCCACATGTAAACTGAGAACAGCGACTCTCGCCTGCCTGCCCTCACAGGTATCCAGCCAGGATCAAACAAGATGCCCTATGTGACAGTATACTGTGAGTTTTAACTACCAGCCAGGCCCCGGTGTTCACTATTCGTCAAAGCCCTCCATGTCCACAGACATCTTCATCTCTCTGTGACAAGAGAGCCTGACTTGCCCAAAAACAAATGCAGGGAAAGGCAACAGGTGTCGGCAGGGTTCCGAGGAGCCGGAGACTCCTTCACAAAGAGCCTGCAAGACAGAGCCTATCATCCCATTCTAGAGCTTGGGGAGACGTAGCTCCCCAAGGTCACACATCCGCTGAGGGCTGGGCCAAGTGGGCCAGGGTGGCCATGACTGGTAGTATCAGCCTGCTCCCAGGTGAGGGAGCCACCTCCAAGTGGACACACACCCTGCGCCAGGCCATAGCCCCTCGTGCTCCCATCCCCCAGCTGCTGCTGCAGGACACAAGGAAGAAGGCCAGGAAGCCCAAGTTCCAGAACTCACTGCACTGCCAAGGCCCTGTCACCCTGGCCAACCCGGATCCTCTCTCTGGGTCTGTTTCCACTCTGAAAAGAAGAGGCGCATGGAGCAGGTGACCAGAGCCCTTTTAGATAGAAGAGTCTAAGACTCTAGAACGGGGAAGGCCCCCGCTGTCTCACCCACTGGCCTCGGCAGACCCCTGGAGACACATCTGGCTGCCACGGCTGGGCGTTCGGCACTGGCAACATGTAGCCGGCAGAGGCCGGAAAAGCCACTGAACAGCCTACAGTGCATAGGACAGCTCCGCTCCGAAGCTATCTGGCCCCAAAGGCCAACACTGTTGAGGCTGAGAAAGCCAGCCAGGGGAAGTTTTCTCCACAATCTGGGGCTGGGCTGTTCCTCTCTACTACTCTGCTGACTGCCCGCGGCCTGAGACAGAGCCAAGCTCTCCCACCGACAAAAGGCAGCAACAACCAGTTGGTGGAAGCGGTCCTTCCCAACCCCGCCCTGTGTCCCCTCTGCATGGATGGTCTCTGGCCTTCTGCACTCAAGCCCGTGCCTGCGGAGGGGGCTGTCAGGAGTCTGACAGGGCGGGCAATGACGCTGTGCCCTGGCCAGGTGAGAATGAGGTGGGCGCAGAGGCCTCTGCCCTCACCGCCCGCTGCTGAGGGGATAATCAGTAAGCCACCTAGCTGGGATGGCCCGTTTCTTCCCAGGTAGCAAAGGAGAACGGCACCTACTTCCCAAGGCTGGCCCCAAGTCCATATGACACCGGATACGTGGAAGGGCCTGGAAGCAGGCCCTGCCCTTGAAAAAAATCACAGACCTGAACCCTGGGACAGGCTACGGCTGAGCAAGCGGACAGGTGGCCGCGCTCTGGATTTCAGAGTGGACTCTTAAGCAAAAGGGAGAAGACTAAAGAACTAGAAGCACAGGAGGAACCTTGGCTCGAAGTTCCGAAAGTCCAAACGAGGCTTACTTATAGTTCAGGTAGGCCTGTGGGTTCTTGACTATGTAGCGAGCTCTCCGTCCGACCGAGTGAGAGGTTTTATCCAGAGACTCTTCGAAGGTGGCGTGCAGGATGTCCCGCACAACCTGCCAGGGGACGAATGGGCCCTTCACCTGCAGCAAACACAAGCCAGGATGGAGAGTCAGACTCCTCAGTGCCTGCGGCCTGAACGGAAAGGAGGCGGGAGGTACGTTCTGTGGCTTCTCATTCCAGACTATCGCCATCTACAGACCGCCGCCTCCGTGCCCCACACCAGTGAGCTGCTAGCAAAGAGTAGGCCAAACCCGCCAAGCCCAGGGGGAGAGGATGTCTTCTGGGAAGTAGCAGGTGCTCAGAGAGCGCTGGGTGCAGAGCCTGGATAGGGAAGGGGGCTTGCTGAAGGAAGGAGGTGGCCCAAGAACCCATTACAACGTAAGCAGGTGAGAGGAGGGTCTGCCGATCTTGAGCTGTACAGGCTCTGCTGGCCCCTCCAGCTGCACGGAGGGGCCTCCAACCCGTCAGTGTTGCGATGAAAAGCCATTGCAGAGGGAAGGAACAGGTAGGAGGGACAACGACACATCTTTAACTTGTTCCCGGGAGAAGGGACTGGGCTGCAATTTAGGAAGGAATGGGGGGGGAGCGCATCTGGGAAAAGTGGTCAAGGAAAGGGATCCAGTGAGCCTGCAGGCAGAGGGCACCCGGGGCTGCTCCTCTCGGCCAGCGTGCTTGAGGACAGGGTGCACACACTGGGCTCGGAGGGAGCCGCCCTACCCAGGCCACCTGGCGGCATTACGACCTAGAAGGGGCCCTGTACTAGGCGATGGCAGAACTTGGTCTCCAGTGACTTCGGTGAACCAGCGCGATTGGACATTTGCTATCTCGATGCTCCCTAGGGCTTGCTACAAACTCAGAAGATCCCAATGGCGCCAAGTGGCGGGAAGAGACAGCCTAGGACAGTGAGGCCGCTCTGGGGAGGAGGGTGAGAAGGTGATGCTGACTCGGGCTACGAGGCCTTCTTGGAGGTAGTGACATTGGAGGAGAGAGGGAGCATGGTAGCCAGGAAGTGAGTTCCTCCCCAGCTGTTGGGGCTCGGGGACACGGGCCAGGAGGACCTGTGAGTGTGGGGGACGGTGGCACGGAAGGGGTGGAGCCAGGCCAAGGCTACCATCACCACTCCACACTAATTCAGTATCCGGTGACCGAGCAGTCCCCATGCAGTTGGCAGCATGCAGGGGACCGCAGCCATGAAAACAAATGACAAGCCTCTCTGCCTTGTGAGAAGCAGCCGCGCCAATGGGCCAACAAGGGCCAGAAGCAAAGGCAGCAGCCCAAAAAGTCCATGTCCACGGGGCGCGGTGAGATGTGGTAATTACTTCCAACTGGCAGGACCACCGAAGCCTTTCCAGAGATGATAAGCAGTTAGGAGAGACAAAGAGGGGAGTTTTCCAGGCAGATGAGAGTGGGAGAAGGGGAGCAGGAAGTGCCAGACTCCCGGTAAAGACAGAGAGACCAACTCTGGGCTGGGTTAGCCTGACCTGGGTGTGCTGGCCCGAGGCTGGAAAGAAATGTGCGCAAACGGGAGTATTCGTTTGTAGGATTCTGGGCAATGTTCCTCCCGGTGGCCAGGCCTAACAGCAGAGAGGAGTGCCCTGCGGGCCACAGGGGGAAGGGGGCTCCCCACGGCGGGGAACGCCATGCAGCGGGTGCAGGCCAGGAAGGCACGGGGCCCCGGGGGCTGAGTACCTTGGTGTTGAGGATGTTGCTGGCGATGCGGCAGAGCACGAGCAGCCCATCTTCCTGCATGGACCAGGTGACCCGCAGCCGGGTCATCCTCTGCAGCGCGCTCTGGTCAGCCTCATCGTGGTAGCGCAGGCTGCGGCTTTTCTCCTGGGGGGACTCTTCTGAGAGTACCAGGGGGAGAAGAGAGAGAGCCTCTAACAACCGGTCTGGAGCTGCCCCTTGGAGAGGGGAAGGGCCCCTACTTGGCTGGGGACATCTGATCAAGGGCATCGGGAGCCAGATAAACTAACCGCATGAGACTCGGGCCTGGAGATACATACATACTTTTATTTTTATCTTTTAAATTTTTTTCTTTTTACCCCTTTGGTCAAGTTTCATGGGGACAGGCGGGAGGCCTGAATGCAGCCTGCCAATCTCCAACTCTTCCCACTGTGGGGCTAGGCGCTCTGAGGGCATCCGGGGATCGCTCTGGGCCCCCACCATTCTCCGATGTTGTTGCCTGAACCCTGGGGCACCGTGGCAACAAGGCACAGCCCACAGGGTTGCCTTGAGGCCTGAACCGGACTGGGTATAAAACACCAGGGCGGTCCCAGGCGCCAACGTTTTGGAATATTTACTGTGTGCCAAGCACCGCTTTAAGCTTTTCACATATGACAACTCATAATTAAAAATACCACTTCGCAGAGCGCCTGGGTGGCGCAGTTGGTTGAGCGTCTGACTCTTGGTCTGGGCTCAAGTCAGGATCTCGGGGTTGTGGGATCAAGCCCCTCATTGGGCTCTGTGTTTAGCGTGGACTCTGCTTGGGATTCTCTCCCTTTCCTCTCCTTCTGCTCCTCCCCCCACTGCCCTCGAACACACACACTCTCTCTCTCTACAATGAGTAATAGAATCGTTAAAAAAAGATACTACTTTGCACCAGCCCTAAAAGGAGGCAGGTGTCATCCCCATTTTGTAGCCGAGGAATCTGAAACACAGTGAGATACAGTGATTTGCCCGAAGTCACACAGCCCAGTCGGTAGCAGACATGGGATCTGAACCGTGAGCTCGTAGCCACTAGGTTTTTTCAATATCTCCTCCCCTCGGGGAGACACTGGAGGCAGTTTCACAAGGTAAACACCATATGCTACTGCCCATTCCAAGAGACTATTTGCTTGGGAAGTTTTTCCAAATTAAGGCAAAAGAAAAGTAGGGTGTGAACATTTGGGATTCCAAGGGACACCACCGTATTTTGCCTTGTGATGAATTCAGGCCTCTGTGAGCCAAACTGATCTCATGCGTATCTGGACAGGCTGAGCTGAGGGGGCCTTTCCAATGGACACAAGGCTATTGGTATAAACATCAGCCAAAGAAACCACCAAAACCAGGTTCCCGTTTAAACATCCTGTTCTTGTCTGAAAGCGCTATCGCTATGAGATTGTTGGTACGACACACAGACCACTTAGAGGGTGGAAAGGTGGTCGAAGAAACATGCTGGTCTCCTCACTGTCCTCCTGCCATCCTTTGCTACAAAGACTTGCCCAGGTGAAGATTCCAAAATGGCATCAGACATGCCTCAGGGCTTCCTGAGATTCGAAGAGTTTCTGCAGGCCTGACCGACTCCAGCCTTTCCTCTAATTTGCAAACATAATATGACTTTGGCCTGATTAACGTCATGCAGACATTAAAAACCAAACACAGGGAATGACATGATATCACTGTGATGAGGATTTCTGCCAAAGACTTTCCAGTTTCCTCAGGTGAGGTTAGAAAAATGAAGTGAGAGGGGTTTCCAAGGGAGAAGACCGAGAAAGCACATGAGGAGCTCGCAGATCTGTCTGCCAGCTCGACGCGGGGGACAGATCGGCAACCACGCAGCACGAGGCCCCCAGATGGCGGGGAAAACAGAACCCTGAGTCTGAGGGCAGAGGTCACAGTGGCCGCAGAGCCATGACTGCCTGTCTCCAGGCCGGGGGTACAAGACAAGGCCCAGCAGACACAAACGAGTATCATGAAACCTTTTCTCTTTCTCTTGATCTTCTTTCCAGGGTCCCTCTTCAGCCGCTTACGCTTCTGACTCCGTCCGCCCCTCACTCTCCGGTTCCTGTCCAGCGTGGGCTCTCGGTCCATCTCGAACTGCTCTTCCCGGTCAGCGCAGAGCCCGGCTCCCACTCTGGCTTCCCCCCAGATGTTCAACCTGCCGGTGCCTAGAAACAAGCACGAGAGGTGGGCGTCTAAGGACGAGCCCTGCAGGGGCCAGAGACCCAGCAGAGCCTGCCATGGTCTGTAGTCACGTGGCCTGTGCTGGCCCCACGTCTGTTTCTGGGGTGAACGCGCCCCGCACACGTACCTCCGGCACTGAGTGGCAATGGGCGCTTGGACAGAAACGTCTGGAGCCTCACCATGAGCCCATTTTCAGAAGCAGTGTTCTCCTAAAAGGCAAGTGCAGCCCTGGAATGAAGCAGGGGCTTCCCCGAATCCCCAGGGGTCCAGAGCATCAGATGCTCAGAGCTGTTTAGGTTTCTGCAAAGGCCGGGCTGGGGGTTGGGGGACAGGCTGCTCTAGGAGCTGGGCTGCTTCTGGGCCCTCCCTCACGTCTGACCTCTGTCTCACGTCACAGAATCGGTTAGAATGCACTGAAAAGACCGAGGTTGGGCCAGATCGATACACCTACCATACATGTGAAAATAAATATTTAGGCCTCTGGTCAACTGCTGTTCTACCAGTTCAGAAGCAGTGAGCCAAGTCGAGTGAGATGGAGAGGGATGGGTAGCTCTGGCAGCTCCTGGTGGGGGGAGGGGTGCCCGCCCCCCCCCCAGGACCCACCTTCCTGGCCTTGCTGATGATGTAGCTGGTCCAGATCCAGTTGCGCTTTAGGTGCCCATAGAAACTGGAATCAAGCCCGGCGGCTCCCAGCCCGTCCCCGGGGATCAAGCCTTCATCCACAACTTCACGGCTTCCCCTGAGGGGCAGGAAAAGAAGCAGAAAGAGAGCCCCTCTTGGGAATCGAAAAGGGAACCCAAGACATGGGCGAGGGTATTTTTTCTTTTACCAGTAATACCCAAGAGAAGCAAAGCACTTGTCAATCCGCCAGACAGGTAAAATTCCCAATTTTCACATTTTGGTAACTGATTTTTTGGAACAATATGGCCCATGGACACTAATCTGCCCCACAATCCCAGAGCCTGGGACAGTCCCGGGCTGCCATGCGGAGCCAGACTCAGAGGGGCTGGAGCCCCTGGGGCGCGAGGCGCCGTGTCCCCACACTTGGGGGCAGTGCGTGGACACACTTGTGTGTGGGGGAGGGACGCACGTGGTGTACTCCATCATGGCGCATTTGCGCTCCAGGTTGTGCTTGTCAATGGCACTCTCCTGCTCCTTTTGCAGACTGCCCTCCTCATCCAGGCCCTGGTCCTGCGCGCTGTTCTTCCTGACACGCGGGTAGCGCACCACACCTTGGGAAACAAGACACAGGCATCCCTGACGCCACCGTGCGGTGGCGGCTCTGCACGGCCATGGCGCGTGGCTGTGGCTGAGAGAGAGATCCCGCTCCCCGACTAGAGGACGGGCTCTGAAACTGGCAGAACATCCTCTTCGTAGGAATGCGTTCTCATCGATATCAGAGGGTGACCCCGAGGGAAGGAGCTGTACTCTGGCTGACTTCCGCTAAGCAGGGAAGGTAAGCTGGTAACAGAAGAACCCGACAGGGGTGGAGAATCAGGAGCAGAGGAGCCCCGAGGCTTCCTTCCTCCGGGGAAGCCTGTGGAGCTCCCGGGCACCCGCACAGAGGGAGCGGGAAGGAACACTGACGCACGTGGCAATGGCTGCAGGGTCAGTATCAGCAGGGAGTGGGACCAAGAGCTCAGTGCGGGGCGGGGGGGTCAGTTTCCCTGGGCCCAGTGGGGGCCCGGGGGGCAGCCAGATGTTTCCTGCACACCCAAGAGGTGCATTAACATAGCTGAGAAATCACATGCTGTGAATCCACAATAAAGAACACTGCCTTTCTTGCAAGAATTTCTAAACCACACTCGACTGCTGCTGGAGTCAGACAAAGGCAGGCTACGGAGATTCACAGGGTACCAGCGACCGTCTTCTAACACCCTTGACGGCAGACCTGGGTGGGGACTGGCTGGGGGCGAAGGTGCAGAGGAGAGCCCTTACCCCACAGCTCTCAGCGGAGTCTACATAAGACCCCATGTTCCAGCTGGGCTTCAGCCCATAAGGGGGCGAGGCTGCTGTTCCCAGCTTAGAAATGAAGAGAGGCGAAGTTCACAGAGGGCTTCCAAGGGGGCCTAATGAGCCTGGGAGGACCTGAGGCCATGCTTCTCCTGTGTGTCACCTAGCTGTTGTGTCCGAATGCAGACGGAGGTCATCCCCACACTGCACAGGGCCAGGAACCCGCGCTTCAACGGGCTCCCTGGGTGCTTCCGGCACACGCCCATGCTCAGCAAGCCTCCTGCTCGAAAGGATGCTCACGGCCTGTTATATGGTGCTTTTCCCTCAGTCCTCGGGGCAGAAACTCCTTGAATGTTTGTTGAATGAAAGGACCATCGATGCCTGATGAATAGAGTCTCAGCCTCCCCCATTTCTGCTCATGAACGCTAAAAGGGATGGAAATTCACCAATTGTCAAGCCTCAACAACTCTGGTGCAAATAACATACTGGTCCACAAATTTCTATCTGGGTATAAAATGCAGGGGAATTAGGGCACTCTAAAAATCTGAAATGGTAAAAGCCTAGCTCACTGAATGCCAGAGGCTTCTATGAAACACACAGGTCTAAAAATCTGTCCAGACCCATCACATTAAAGGTTCTACGTAGAGGGGCTCGTTACCCTGCCAGCACTAAGTAATTCTACCAAATAAATGTGGGGCTCCTGCTTTGCAAAAAGCGACGCTCAGGACTGATCTTTTGGCACTGACAGGAGGAAGGGAAGAGGGCTCCTCTCCCAGGGGCAGACTGGATGTGCCATTCCTCCTCCTTGCAGAAGGGGCGAGAAGAGACCAGATGGAATCTGGCTCAGAGGGCAGAGCAAGGATCTATGGCCTTCACACACCCTCCATCTAGTCAATCAACATTTATGGGACGTCGACTGTGTACCAGGCACTTTGGGACACCAGGGGAGGGAAGTCCAATTTCCTGGGCCCAAGGAATCCCGAGAAGGAAATCAGAAGACAGCATAAGGTGCTGGAAAGGCTTTCTCAAGAGTCAATGCTCGATGTAGGCGTGGCCGCTGCCAGGTGGACACAGGTCAGGGGATATTCCAAGGACAGGAAGAAGACGCAAGCTAAGGCCTTATCCCCAAACCCAACTCAACCGACCACCTGATCTGCTCATTTCTTCAACTCCAAAATATCTCCCTCGCCAAATAAACCAAAAAACACAACAAAATAAAAAACAAAAAACCCCGAACAAACAAAAACCAAAACACCCTACAAAATACCTCCCAAGTGCCCCCCTCCCTCATGGTCACCAGCAGATGGCTCTCTCTTAGGGAAAAGTCATGGCTCGGCTTCTGCTCTCGGGCCCTCAGTCCGTTCCCCACCCAGCAGGCAGGGCGGACTTCTCCCTGCTCTTAGGACAAAGTTGGCGCCAAGTTCTGCAAGGCCCCCAGCATCTGACTCGCCCCCACTGCTCCTCCAACTGCAGATGCCACTCTTCCCCCAGCCACGCCAGCCTCTCCTGTCTCTCCCACAAAACACTTGCTGTGGCCGTGCCTGTGGGGCCCATCCCCAGCTCTGGGCTCGGCTGGCTGGGGCGGGGACGGCTGTGATGGGGCAGGCCCAGGAGATGCCAGACACAAGGTGCTCGACAAATTCCTACTGAATGCACGAGTGAATAAGGACCAAGCAGAGTGATCTGGGTGAAATGTGTGTGGGGGTCTGGGAGTCCCCCATTCAGAGCCCACCGCCCTCCTTTCTAAGGCAGCCCCAAGGATACTCTAGGTGTCCGGGGAGTGGTATGAAAAGCAGCAGCCGCTTCTAGGGTCCTCTCACCAGGAACCCCGGCGATGACCCGGGAAGCAGGGGGAGCGGCGGGGTCCCACCCAGAGCCACAGTACCTAATGGGGTGTTGAGACAGACACACTGCAGATCGAACCAGTAGTTCTCCACGTCCTGCATGGAGTTCAGGACGTACAGACGCCTTTCGAAGGGCCGGCTGCTGTGGGCCAGGTTGTAATGCGGGTCACAGATGGTGGTGTCAACGATGACCGCGTTCTTCTTCAAGAAAATGAAGACCTAGAGACACGTGGACAGGGCGAAGAAAGAACCTCAGAACCGCCGCAGGTCAGCCGCCCGGAAACCTCTCAACCATCAGGAACGCCATTCACTCGGGCGTAAGAGACGTTACCTGGTCTTTATCCTGAAACTTTTCCGTGGGGCCGAACTGCAGCAGCCCCATGTGGCACAGCCTCTGAAGGTTCTCCACCACAGAAAAAATGTAACGTCTGGAAAACAGAGGGCGGGGTGGGTTCCAATTGTCACACGCTCGGTGGTGGTCAGAGGGTCTGTGTCTCGGCTGAGGGATGCCACTCGCTCGTGGCCACCCCCTTCCAGCTCGTGGGTGCTGGAGGACTGGCCTCGGGCCGGCCTGGCGAGGAGAGCCCGATTCTGCCCCTTCCCAACACCCAGCCAGGGAAATGGAGCCTCGATCCTACAGGGGAACTGATTCCCAAATGCAGGAGGCAAAAGGGAAGCCCCTCCCCAATACTTGTGCTCTTCATCGGCAGACTGTAGGTTCTTTTAACCTTGAAATGCAGTAATAAAACTCACCAGCCTGCACCTCATTTGCCCCTCTGCTTTATCCACAAGGCTCCTAGGACCGCTGAATGAAGGAGAGCCTCGTGTCTTTACGATCTGGCAGGCAGAACTGTTCCCATTTCCTGGTGAACGATCACCCAGGGCCCTTGCTTCAGGCTGCCTGCCGGACCCTCGGCCAGTCCGCGTCTACCCCAGGAGCCTCACCTCTTGTACAGGAGCTGTTGCCGGACGGGCCTGGGCAGGAAGCGGATCAGCGTGTGCTTCTTCAGAGGGTCGTTCAGAAACTCCTCAAGGTCATCTACCTAAGAGGTCATATTCAGGATCAGCTCACCCTCAAGTCCAGGGTCAATGACAAGAATCACGCAATATACGCACCACTTTCTGGGCAGTCATCTCTGAACCCATTTTCTCCTTTTGCTGTATTTACCAAATTTCTAAAACATACTTTATTGTTAAAACATAATTACTTGTCTGTCTTTCAATCTGTCTGACTGCACTAACTCTAAGAATACGTCTTTCAAGTATTTCCCTTGACCTACCAGGCAACCATACACCTATCCAATCATTTATCTATCTATCTCTATCCATCCATCCTGTCTATCCTCCCTCCCCATCTATCCATCCATCTACCCATCCTTCCTTCTATCCACCCACTCATCCATGCTTCCAATCTGTCCATCTATCCATCCATTCTTTCCACCATCTCTCTCTCCATCACCTATCCTCCCTTCCTTCCTCCCTTCCTTCTGTCCTTCTATGCACCCATCCATCCATCCACCCAACCATCTCATCTCATCTTTTCCTCCCACCCTCCATCCATGCATCCAGAGAACTGCAAGTCTTGAAGTATTTTCCCTTGACTGGGTGAACATAGGTTTTCTGGCCTACAGCTGAGGGACTAGCGCCCACAACAGCCCCAGGAGTCATCAGTACCTTATAACTGACTTGCACAATCTGAACAAAGATGGAGAGGGGCAGGCAGAGAAGAATGTCACTGACGAGGGCCCAGCCGAAGCCAAAGTCCTTGTGGACTGGGATGGGAGGGACGTAGCGTTTCCACGAGGCTTCATCCACATATACTAGGAGAGAATCAGGGTCAGTGCCACAGGAAAGGTCCCAATCATGGCGGAGACATGACATAGTCCCAGCAGGTCCTGACTCCCTCTCATCACAAACTTGGGTGAAACCCTTCTTGTCAGGGTTGAGAAGGTCTAGATTACGACTTTCTTTTGATCAGGGCACTGTGGGGATTCAGCCGGTTCAGATGCTCAGGAGGAGGAGGCACTAGGACTCCTCTCAGGACTCCACTGGGCGTGCCTGCCTTGGGAGCACCTCACCTTTCTCCGTGGGGAGCTCCACTTCGGTCTCCAGGATGGTTCCATCTTGCCGGTCCTTGGGTGGGGCATCAGAGGAGGCCCCCAGGTCACTTCTGGAGGAGGGCGGGACTCCCATCCTGCCTGGGTCCTGCCTTCTCCTCGTACTGCCGAGGCCCGGCTTGTCCCCCAGGCGGCTGGTGGGATGCCCGTAGATTAAGTACCACAGAAACATGTGTATTGCCCGCAGGCGAGGCATTTTGGGCAGAAATCCTAGAGAGCGGCCGAGTCCTGGAACTGAGGTGAAAGAGCGGGGAGGGCAATGCTTGAGAACTCCCACCGATTCACTCCAAAACCACCGAGTGCCTCTATGTCCCACGTGCCAGGGAGACAGCTCACATCCTTACTCTCACCGAACTTACTTTCCAGGGCAAAGGGCACAAATAACAAGATACTTAGAATCATGTATCAGAAAACAAAGTGAGGAAGGGGGAGGAGGGCCGTAATTTCACCTAGAGGACAAGCAAGGTCCTCAAGGGGGCAGGGTGAAGGCACGCAGGTACCTGGGGATATGCCCTCCCGGGGACAAGCGCGAGGTGCTGGAGACATGTATGTGCCCGGCACGTTTAAAGGCGGGTCGGGAGGCCGCAGTGATGGGTGCGGCAAGGGAGGAGGAGGGCGCAGCAGGTAAGCTGGAGTGTGATGGAGAGGGACATCCCTGGAGAGGGCCTGCCAAACCTCCACACAGGGCACCTGCCCCGGCTTGATGGGGCTGTGTAAAATACCCCCATTTCTAGGTTCTTTGAAAGCATCCTGTTTGTTGATACAAATGAAGTCTTGCCTGGCTTTTCCCAGGGAGAGAAGCCAGGTGAGGGAGCAGGGAGCCACAGGAGCAGGGGGAGAGGACGAGTGGCCAGGAGGCCCTCCTCCACCCCCATGCCCGCTGGAGGGACACATGCACCATCTTCTGTCTGCGCAAGTGCAGGCACTGGTCGGCTGCACCTACTCCTGCCCGGGACAGCCTCTCAGGGCCTAAGCCCAGAAGACGGAAGGCAGGCTGCCCTGCTAGGACAGGATGTGCAGAGAGGGAGGTCACACAGATGGCCTCTTCTGCCTCGGACTGCAGGTCTCCGGGGCCATGTGCCCCCAACCAGGACACAGTCTATGCCCTGTCGAGTCACCTCTGTCCTCCTGCGCCAACGTGCATGTTTATGGCCAGGAGAGGTGTGAAGCTGCAAAGCGCCCCCCCACCCCCGCCCCGCCTGGGCCTGCGGCACTTGCCCCGCACATGTTCACGTTGGAGCGGCCTGGTGGGGGCCCAGGGAGGAGGCAGCCCCGTCAGAGAACAGACTCTGGGAAAATCATATGGATGTTCAAAGTCCTCAATGACCATAACTACCAGGAGGGGTATGAGGTCAGGAGAAACAGATTTTCTGTAGCTTAGCGAACATTCCAGCCCAAGGACACTGAGCAGAAGGAACTCACCTTTGTGACTAAATCCTCATGTTAGCTACGACCTAGCACAGTTTCACCCAAGCCTCCTGACAGCCCTGTGAAGTATGCAGGGCAAGAAGCATGCCCACTGTGCAGATGGAGAAACTGAGGCCAGCGGCGGCCATGGTACCAGCACCCCCATGACCCAGCTAGTGACTGAGACCTGCTTCTTCCAACTACAGCCCCGCACCAGAATGTGGCATGGCAAGTGACTCAAACGTCGCCATGCAGACAACCCAGGGAGCGGTGCCGGACGCCAACGGGGGGCCGCTTGTTTACCTATAACAGGGTTGTAATTTTTCAGCTGGGTGATGCCCATCTTCTCGTCAGTTTTCTTCACCCGTCCGCTTTCTGGTTTAGAGGAAGCGTTCGGCTGAGAGTCTCCTGATCCGCTTGGACCCTCTTTTCCTTGACTTTCGTCTTCAACCTCTTGAGGTGCAGGAGGCTGGGGCACCTTCACCCTGCAGTTCAAATACAAGATCAATAGCATGCTGGGAGAACGAGGACTGGGAAGGAGGGCATGGTCCGCCCTCGGGAATCAGACGCAGCCACTGGACCCTGGAGTTTCACCCTCCCCTGCCTGTCGAAGGCAAGCAGATGACATGAATGAAAAAAATGCATCGGGTCACTGGACATTCGGGGGTGACAGGGGCTGTGGGGACCTGCTGAGGGCACCCCCACCTACTGGCCAACCGCTACCTTGTAAGAAAGGTAGCCAACGTGCTGGGTCCTCTGACACTTTCAGAAATGCCAGAGATCTGGGGCGCCTGGGAGTGGCTCCGTCCACGAAGCATCTGACTCGTGACTTCGGCTCAGGTCATGATCAAAGGGTGGTGAGATCGAGCCCTGTGTCAGGCTCTGTGCAGCAGGCAGCCTGCTAGAGACCCTCCTTCTCCCTCTGCCACCCCCCCACCCCTGCTTGCATGTTTTTAAAAAATATATTAAAAAAAAAAAAAAAAAAAAAAAAGAAGTGCTAGATATCAAGAATTGATGTGAAATCCATCAGCAACCCAGTTCCGAGTACATAAGCCAAGGTCTGCGATCCCCATGGAACCCTGTGCCTGCCCATTGGCCACATCCAGTTTAAGCTCAGCTAAGAATTTTCTTCCGGCCCTGAGTTTTCTCAGTCCGTGAGATAGTTTATGGACAAAATTAGAGAAGGCCTCAGAAAGGCAAGTAGGCTCACTGTGAGCCGTCAGGAGACCGAATGATCTTCCTACTTCACAGGGCCCGTGAGTCAGAGTGCTCTGCCAACACCATTAGGCAGAGTGGAATGAAGAACGTTAGGCCACTTTTTTTTTCCCCTTAAAAGTCCAGAAATTGGGGGCACCTGGGTGGCTCAGTCAGTTAAGCGTCTGCCTTTGGCTCAGGTCACAATCCAGGAGTCTGGGAATCGAGCCTTGCTATAGGCTCCCTGCTCGTGGGGAGTCTGCTTCTCCCTCTCCCCCACTCCTCTGCTTATCAAGCTTGTGCTCTCTCTCTCTCAAATAAAATCTTAAAAAAAAAAAAAATCCAGAAATTGCTCCTAAACCTGTGAATACACTGGTCTTGCCTGAGTATAAAGGGAAAAAGTGCTATGGGCGGGGACACAAAGACCAGGCAGCTTGCCCGTGGATTCCTGTGGGGGGCCACCACTTGCCTGTTTGCTGTGCTGGAATTGGAGATCCGGAAACGGACCTGCTCGATGGCACTTCTCACCAGCGGGTCATTCTGATCCATGGACGGGTGCACGACCAGATCCACCTGTGGAGTGAGAGGTCAGAGTGTCCCAGAAGGGCAGGGGAAATGCTGAGGGAGCCCTAGCTCTGCACCTCACTTCTCGGTGGGTGCCACCTGTTCTCATTAACATTTCCAAGAGATGTCTGGGACCAAAATGAAAGGGCCATTATGATTTCTGGCATCAAAATTCCTCGAGCTCCACCGTCGGAGACACGCTGCTCAGCTCAGGGGAGGAACGTCTGCCCTGGAAAGAGAGCAGCCCGCCTGGCAGTCCCCCGGCTGGGCTGTCCTGGCCCCCGGCCTCTGCCGCTACCTGGTGGCCCGCTCCTGCTACCCCAGTGCAGCTATCTGAGAATTTCCCATAGTCGCCCGCGAGTCCTGAGAGCTTCCATCTGGAAAAGGTAAGCAGTTTTCATTAATCTCCCCTTGCTGAGAGTGCCATAGTGGGACTCCTGCCAGGCCCGCATCTAAACCAACTGGTGGAGGATTTAGAGCTTCTTTTGTTCTCTTCCCTCTCCCAGGGTACTGAAGCTGAACAGTTCTGGTGGTGACCACTGCACGCGTGTTATCTGGGGTGACAAAGGGAAGAGCTTGGTGGAGATGAGAGGGGTGCGAGGGTGGTGGCTGGGTGAGAGATGGGAGGCATCACGGTCACAGCCCCTGGAGAGCCAGGCCTTTCTTCCATCTCTGCTGCTGGCAGGACAGAGCAAGGTCAAGTTTCCTAGATGGATGGCTCTGGCCAGCAGGCCTCATGTTGACAGTGGCCCAAGGGGAGAGGTGGCAGATGGCAGGGAATGGGGAGTACCACCAGGATGGGGACGCTTCACCCGCACCCTGCCAACTTTGTGGGGATTCTGCGAGGCTCTGGTGAGATACAGTTAGGCAACACCTCGGAACGCTTACACGCACTGAGCAAATACAATGCATTCCCATTTCCCACGGGCAACGGCCCAGCGGCCAGCCGGCTCCCTGACGGCCCAACGGGCAGGACGCAGGAGTGAAGGCCAACGGTGCCCTTGTGTCTGAGGTCTTGGGATCTGTGGTGCTTACGCCTGGCGCTCTGTCCCCACCCTCTCCCTCCACACCACCTGCTGGACACTAGGGCCGACAGGAGCTGGACACACAGCGGATGCCCGGGCCACTCCTGGACTGGGGGAGACTCTCTTGCCCTCCTCACCGTCCTGAGAAGGCCACCCACCCCCTCCTAAGTAACTGCTCAGAAATCTGAGGAGCTGCGGCTGAGGGGTGGGGGCTTTGGCCATTCAATGAGAGGGGTCAGCACAAGGACCACCCCCCTCCACGAATGCTCCAGGGGAGGATTGACAGGCTGCCAGGGGTTGGGGGCAGGGGAAGGAGAAGGGCAAGGTCATGGGGACTGAAAGAGCAGATAGGAAAATGATGAGAGCTGGCAACCCAGAAGGGCAGAAACGGTGTAAGTCATTTCTCACGCAGCTCTGTTTCTCAAAACCGAAAAATAAGATAAAGTACAAAAGCAGAAATGACCTTGCCAGCTTATTAAGGAAACGCCACATCAAAGCACAGCTTTCTTAAGGAAGAGATTTACAATGCAGCGACAAAAAAAGGGTCAGCCAAGGGACGCCTGGGTGGCTCAGTTGGTTAAGCGGCTGCCTTCGGCTCGGGTCATGATCCCAGCGTCCTGGGATCGAGTCCCACATCGGGCTCCTTGCTTGGCGGGGAGCCTGCTTCTCCCTCTGCCTCTGCCTGCCATTCTGTCTGCCTGTGCTCGCTCTCTCTCTGACAAATAAATAAATAAAATCTTAAAAAAAAAAAAAAAAGGGTCAGCCAATTACCAGTGCCTGTCCCTGCAGCACCTTCCCTCTGGTCCCTGGGCCCGGCGGGGCTCTCTCCAATTACTCTGACCCTGAAAACTCTACGCCTTAAGACACATGCAGAGCTGTGAGCTCCAGTTGCTATGGGAATGGCCCCCAACCTTAAATTTCATAGAAATGGATAAACTCAAGATAGAAGATCTACGGGTGCTCAGGGCATCCTGAGTGACCGCCGGCAATTCCTTGGGGATATTTCCTTGCATCTCCGTGGAAATCATTATTGGTGCCCTAGTCTACACCTTCCACCTGATACCCGTAGCTGAGTCTCTGCCAGCAGGCTCTGCCAGACTCTGATGTGTCACTCAGGGTGGGCCTGGGCGCCGGACACCTGCTCTCGGGCCTACACACGCTGCCCCAAGATCCAAGCACATTATCCTGCCTTTGCGTTTCCAGCCTCCCCAGGAAGCCGGCAAGGCCCCTGCTCTCCAGATGAGGAGGCACAATGTGCAACTGAGTTACTGGCAGCAGTGGAACAAGTGATATCAGACGAGGGCAAGAGGAGCCCGACGAGGAAGCCTCCGAGAGCAGGAGGCCGGCGTGGGGGGCGCCGGGGGAGCCTGCACCTTCTTCTTGATGCCGTCCTGGATGACCGTGGTACGGTACAGCCTCAGGAGGCCCTCCTCGGACAGGTTGCGCACCAGGCGGACGATGGACTTCTTACAGCACTTGGTGGACACGCCTTCTTGCTTCTCCTGATCCATGATCATTTTCTGGATCCTGGGGTGTCACACAAGAAGAGGTTAGTATTCCCAACAATCTCATCACAAGGCGGCTCAAGAGAAGCTGGCACTCACAGCAGCTTCCCGTGCTGACCCTTCCCCAGGGGAGCTAACGGGAGCTCGTGATTCCTGAGGACGACTTGAGGGGGCGGGGGGGGGGGACCCTGAATGCCGTAATGGAGATCTGTCTTCACCCTGTCTCCATGCTCATTTAACTCCCAGACAGGTGGACCAGGCTCCTGCAGTCGACACTCAGATCCGACTGGAGGGTGCGCAGCTCTTTCTGATTCCTCTCCTTGTGCAGCCCCCACTCTAGATCTTACCAAGGGACCGCAGGGACATTTCCAGGTCACAGATTACTGAACGGCAGGGCCAGCAGGACGTGAGGAAGGCCCAGCCGAACCTCTCATGGCACTGAGGGCAGCACTGTCTCTAACTGAGGCCTGGGGAGATTGTCTGCACACAGTCTCCCCAGGCCTCAGTTAGAGAATTAGGATGAGGCCCACCGGCCAAGCACAAGGCTCCTTCTAATTGAGCGGCTCTGATGCTGCTGCCTCAGAAGCCAGATGTGGCCAGGAAGCGGTGGTGATGGTGGGTTAGAAGGACCCCCACGGGGCAGGAGGCCCTACGCGCACAGAGCGCACAGAGCCAGCCCAGACACACATGCTCTACCTACATCTCTATTTCTGCTTTCACATCCAACTGTATCTGAGCCAAATGCTCCACGCAGAACTAAGAACAGTTAGTAAGCTGATGTTATTAGTTGTCCAAGTTTCTTCTCTAAGGAAAGAGAAGGGCCCTGCACCTCCCCTCACCTTCCACTTCTCGCTCCCTCAATCTCCCCCCGTCTAGGGCCTTGACGTTCCTCAGTGTCTACACTTTCCGAATCACCAGAACAAGTGCTAAGCCTTCCCTCCTACACGGGGCAGCTAGAGGAATCTTCTGACTCAGAAGCCGCTCGGTCATTTCCATGACTTGTGACAGCCAGCTGGCCTGAGATACACCGTGAGCACAGACAGACGGACGGACGGCCCCTTACGTGAACAAGCTCTCGATTAAGCGCAGGTTGGTGACGGCTTCTATGATCAGGTTCCTGCGTTTGAGCAGCCGGTAAGTTTCGTGGGGTTTGTCTTGGCCTGGGCCATGCTTCCCTGTCTTCTGAGAACCGCCGCTCTCCTAGAACAGGGACCGAGAGAGTGAGAACACAACGGGCTCAGTGCGGTCGGGGGCCAGACGCCATCCCCGTGGGCGTGCTTTGCCTCTTTAGGCAGTTTCTATGCCCACGTTTCAGGAAGGAAGAGTCAAGAGGACCATGTGTCTCTGGGAATATCGGACAGAAGCAGGGGTGGGCTGGGTTCATGCAGTTGCCCCTAGTACGTTAGGATGTGTGCCAAAGGAAAGATAAGGGGAGAAGAAAAGAGCTCTGTCCCCTTCCTGCCAAAGTGCCCACGGTTCTCTTCATGGCTCCTGTCTTCTAAGAGCTTCCGTGAACTCGTTCCATGTGCCCTTGGGGCAGATTTGTTCAAGCCCCTGCGTGTCCCAGGAAGGAGGGAAATCCTGACTCCAGCAGATTTCCCGCACATCACTTGGCACGAATGAGCACCCCATGGTGGCCCAGGGCCCCCTGTGCCGGACACCCTCCTCACTCAGAGCGGTGCTTTCCGGAGAGTGAGAACAGCCAGCCCCAGATCACTTCCCTGCCGAGGGCCGGGGCTTCAGGAGAGGCACGGTTCTTTCCTGAGGGGGGACCAGCTCCAAAGGGTTCAAGATTCAAGAAGAGGCTCAGGAGAGAGACCTCTGTGCTCTCTTGCACCGAAGCGAACATTCTGGAGGGGAGCCGCATGAGCAGCATGGCCACTGCCAGGGCGGGGGATCGGCTGCTGGAGAGCAAGGTGAAGACATGCTTGGCCAACAGTCCTCCAGATACGGCCTTCATGCCCTCCTCTCAGCACGTGGCAGAAAGAAGGACAGCGTTCTTCTGTTACTTGGGGAGCGGATTTCTAAGAGGCAGAGAAAGAGCTGAGCCAGGTGGCAAGCAGAGGAATTCTAGGACCTGGAGGAAGCGTGCATGCACTGGAGACATGTGAGCCTGAGCAGAAGGTGCCAAGGGGGTGGGGGTGGGGGTGGGGGAGCGGGGAGCAAGGCAGACCCTCCAGAACCTGCTGGCATCCACCTGCTGGCAGGTTTTTTCAGTGCAACACAGTCCCAACCGGGACTTGAGAAGTTATGCCATCCAAAGATGAGGAAAGGGCTATGAGTTTCTAGAAAAATCCACAGAAAACCTTTGCAACCCCACGCTTCATCGCTTCTGTTGTAAGGCTTGTACCAAAAGCAAAGGCCTCCATGCCAGCAAGGGAGAAGCAAGGGGGGAGCTGCACACACGTGGGTTCTGGTCCCTACTTTGCATCCATCAAGCAGGCAAGTCACTCACTCCCCAGGGGCCTCCCGGGTCTTGTCCTGGCCGAGACCCAACATTGACCTCAAGGAGTGTCATGAGGCCTCAGCAAAAGAGCAGAACAGCCTTGAAAGCCACCCCGATCCCAGCCATGCCCAGTGCAGGCTGCCTCATCCTGACGCTGTGCTGCTGAAGCCGGAGGCGCCACTGGCGGGATCCAAGGCACGTTCAAGTGACAAAGGACGGCCTAAGGTGAACTGAATCACATCACGAGAGCGGCGCTCCTGTGTCAACTGCCTTTTTAATCCTTCTTATTATGCTGATGAAAAGCATTTGATTTTACTGCATCCTTAAAGCCGCGACCCCCAACAGCATCTGGCCAGAACGTACTGAACAGTTTCGGTTTTCCTTTATCTATTTTATAATTACCTTCCTCTCGCGGCCAGTGATACTGGCCTTCCAGCTAAGGCAGGGCTTCTCAGCGCCGGCACTGCTGACGTCTGGGGCTGGGTAAGTCTCTCCTGTGGGCTGTCCTCGCACATTCTAGGAGATTAAGCAGCAGCCCCTGGCCTCACCTACCAGACACCGGGGGCCCCTGCTCCCCCAGCTGTGACCAGCAAAAATGCCTCGTCCGGACATGTCAGATGTCCCCTGGGAGGCTAAACCAGCCGAGAGCAGGAAGAACTGCTAATCTAAACAAATTTTCCTTCCAAAATAAATTTAAGTAAAAAGAGTAAGTTGTTGGAAAAGAAAAGGCTGTGTAAACAACAGTGCCAGCTTTCTGGCCAGGCGGAGAGGTGGCGTGTGGATGCGCACCAGGCGACTGCCCAACACGCAGTGCTCGGCCTGCAGTGCTCTTATCATTACTGATTCTGCTGTTGTTGAGAACTGGGAAGGCCAAGGTCCACCTGCCCCCGGCGCTCCCCACCGTGAGCACTCACCTTTGGGTTTTCGTGCCTGACCTCTTCGATCACAGTTATGTCGCTGCTGCTGTTCTTCATGCTGCGGGAGCTGAAGGACACGCCAGGGTCTGAGGAGGAGCTGGTGTCCTGAAGGCTGTCCCGGCTCACAGAGCTCTGGCAGGGTTGCTCCTCAGCCACTCCTAGGGAGGAAGGCAGCTGCTTCTTCGGGGGGTGGAGGTTTCCGACTTTCCAGCCGCCTGCAGTGAAGGGGTGGTGGGGAGCACGACTGAACTGCGGCCCCATCGAGGGACAGAGAGAAGGGCACTTCTGCTCGGCAGCCGGACCAGCCCCCTGCAGGCCCAGGATTCCATGGGGTTGGCTGGAGGACTTGGGTACATGCCTCCCCGCTGCCCCACTACCCTGCTCAGCTGGATGCCAGACTCCACCCTGCATGTGTTTCCAAAAGTTCTAACTGAACTAAAAACTTGAGGGGGCCTCAGATGGCTGGAGGAAGGGGACAGAGGAAGCTGAGTGGATCCCATCCCTTTACTAGTGAAAACACAACAGAGAAACTGAATATTGGCCAAGGAGAACTGACTCGCAAGCAGCCAGGAGACAGACTATGTGATCGTCTCCTCCAAACTTAGGGATTACGAGATCACGTGACACCAACAGGTCCCCAGTTAGGACAGCACCAAGGAGATCCTCGGGTGTCTGCTAAACTGAACGGGCTGTTTTCTGAAGATCGCCAGCAGCTCAGATGGAGGGCACACATGTCCCCCAGCCTTGCCCGCCCTCTCCCCAACCCCGAGGGCACCCCCTTACCCTTCGCCGAGGCAGAGTGATGAGGCTGGGCCCCAAGACTGGCGTTCGAGCAGGACTTCCCGTCACTCTGGGATCCTCTGCCTTTCCTCTTGCTGCTGCCCTCCTCCTCGCTATCGGACTCAGAGAGGAAGGTGTCCTCCCCTTCAGGCACGAGTGACTCCTCCTGCACCGAGGCCAGGCTCACAGTGGTTAGCAGCTGGCTCCGGGCTTTCTCCCTTTTGTACTGTCGGCTCAGATCGCTCTCTTCTGCAAACACGCAGGAGATGTACTTGGTGGTCCGCTGACGCCCTTCATCTTCCATGAACCCCTGGAAGGGATGAGATGTATTCGGTCACATCTGGAGGGAGCGACAATACTCACGCACGTGGGTGAGCTAGGGGCTGCAAGGGCTGCTTCCTGATCTTTCCTGCACCTGCTCTGTCACCCCCACGGGCCCCGCATTGGCCCCACGGATGTTCCCTCCCTGTCTTCCTGCCTGGGCATCTCTTAGCTGCTGCTTCCACAGGCCTGTTGGAGATGATTTTCCCCACTGCCATCCTGCACGTGCGTCTGCTCTATGGGACCGTGAGCTCCCTGAGGGCAGGGTCCTAATTTGGCCCTCCCTACCTCCCCAGTGCCCGGCACAGGACTAGGCCCACAGGAGACGGTTTGGGAGCAGTGAGTGTTAGCTATGTAGGGTTCAAGGGTTCAGAAATGTTGTCATGGACTGGAGGTCACCAGTTCCATGTGGTCCCTGCCTTGGATATGGAGAATGAGGCTATCCCCTACCCACACTCATTCTTATCTTCCAGAACAGGGGAAAAGGGGCTCCCCAGGGCCCTTAACGGTAGGAAGAGCAACATCATCTATATGCCAAGCTCATGCCGAGGCACACGTCACGCACTCTGCAATCATCAGCTCAACTGTAATCATGCCTCCCAGCAAATCCGTCCAAATATTGGCAAGAAGAGAGGGAATGATAAGGGCTGGAATGCGGGCACGAATTCCTAAAGGGGACCAGCAAACACATACGGTCGGCCAACCCACTGCCCCCAGGAGCCAGGCAGATGGCGAGAGAGAGGGTGGCCTGAGTGGGGGCCAGGGCTCCTGGACAGCACCTGCTTTGACTGAAGGGGCTGTAAGAGGTTAGCCAGCCTCCTGGGAGCCCCCACACGGCTATGCCCTCTACGCGGCCAGTCTCCTCCTGACTTTTCAGGGCTGAAGTCTCATTCTGTTTTTAAAATGGGAAACCGACACCAACCAGTGTCAGGGAGTGGCCTGTGGACAGCCACCTGCAGCTGAGACGGGCTGAGACAGCCCTGGGCTAGCACACCCCGCCTGTGACCAGACACAATGAAGCAGACACGTGACTCGCCATGTTACCTTGACAACCTTGAACCTCTGAAGAAGACGACACAGCATTCTGGCTTCCAGCTTTCCCACGTTCATAGCCACTCGGATTTCAGCTTGGGAAATGCCTTTCGTGCCTCTGCGCTCAACTGTGGGAAATGAAAATGTGTGAGCCGCAGGCTCTGCGAGGGCGCCCGCCCACACAAGGCCAAGTCTGCTCCCGCCACCTCGGGAAGCACAGACTCGTCCAAGTGCTGAACCAACATGCAGAATAAAGTCTATGTCCCCTCTCTCCCTCCCCTGCCAAGAGCCTCTGAGCCCTCCTTCCAAAATGCTTCAGTGCAGCCTCCCCCACCTTAGAGCCACAAATGCCAAGTGTCCGGCTGTAGGTGCACTTGGCTCCGGGCGACCTCGCTTTTGCCCGGCAACAGGGAGCTCACTCTTTCACATGGACTTTTCCAGATCCGTGAAACGGATTCTTTTTTTTTTTTTTTTAATTGTTTTTAATTAAGAACTTTTTCCATTTCCCTGGCCTTCTGGGCAGACTTAGATGCATTCCGAACACCACAGCCAGCAGTGTCCCGTAACGCCAGTGGGGGTGGAGGGGGGCAGAGTGCCGCGGGGCCCCGTGGTAAGCGAGCGGCCCGCGACTGTGCTTTATCATCTGCTCCGTCTACTTTGTCAGCTCCTGCCCTGCTACATGCTGTCACTGTCTGTGCCTCCGAGAAGCCCTCCGAAATCTACTCAGTGGCTCTGGGACTGGGAACTCCACGACGGAGCCTGGCAGGCATGGGGGCAGGGGCGCCCCCGGCGCCCCCCCGACCCCCAGTAAAGTACATGAACCACAGGGCAGGCTTGCCAGCAAAGGTCTGTATTCAGAAATAGTTGCCCCTTTATTTCCTCCTACGGTACCCTCCTGAGGCTGCCAGGTACGAGCCATCTGGACAAAGGAGGGCGTGCAGCCTTGAACTTGCACAAAAATAAACGTCAGGATGAAAGGGAGGGGCGGCTGGGCGGCTCAGTCAGTTGAGCATCAGACTCTTGATTTCGGCTCCAGTCATGATCTCAGGGTTGTGAGATCGGAGCCCCAAGTTGGGGTCCACACCGGGCATGGAGCCTGCTTGAGATTCTCCCTCTCCCTCTGCCTCTTCTTCCCCCACCCAGCCAAGGGCACACTTAAACGCTTTCTTTCAAAAAAAGAATCAAAAGAGGGGACTAGGATGTGTCACCATATCGAACCAGTAACCTGCTCAACGTTGGCATAGGAAGGTTGAGGATAACTTTTCCCAAAACGTGTTCTGAGGAACCCATTTGGAGGGATATTAAGAGTTGATTTTAAGAAGTGCCAAGAAAAGCCCCTCAGAATGTCTGTGCCGATTCCCCAGCATTTCTTTGTACTGGCTGCCAACCTGCACTCTGTGGCCACCGTGCCTCCTCCCCTGCCCTCCTCCCCACGGGGACCCGGGGCCACCCCGTCTACGGCTCCGGGTCACTGGTGTCTTCAGCAGATTCTAGGGAATCCAGGGGAAGGGCGAGGAGTGGGGAGAGATGCTTTTCTCCCCACTCCTCACCAGCCTCCGAGCCTGCAGTAAGTCTGGATAGATCTCAGGAGACGCAAGCTAGCTCTTGAATGTCTGTGTTGTAGTATTAAGGGCTCAGCTTCTTCGTGCCTTCCACGGAGGGCCCCGCTCTGACGTCCTATTTCTGCTCCTCCTCAGCCCCACTCACGTGCTGGGTGCAGAGCATCCCCAGATCACGGATGTGGGAACGGAGGCTCGGGACCTTGCTGCCGTCCTACAGAGCAACTACTCACACTCAGATCCGACCCAAAGCCTGACCCTTCCGGGGAACCACGGGGCTCCCTGCCACCGCCCAGTCTCAACCACACGCCCTCTTCTTCGCGAGCCCTGGTCTGCGGTGCGCGGGACCGACACGCCAGCAGGCACGCGCGCAGGGGACCTACTGAGTTCGTAGGTCTGCGTGAGCATGTCCCGCTCGTACACAATGTCCACCGGGGGCACTCCCTTGGAGATGACCTCCTCGTCCTCATCGTCGTCCTGGTCATGGTCGTCCTCAACCTTCCGTTTGAATTCCTTCAGCAGCCTGAGGCAGCGCACCATGACATCCGTCCCTAGGAACGCAACACGGCATGGTTTCCAGCAAAGAGCAGAACACTGCGGGTGGCGGGGGGGGGGGGGAAGGGGGAGGGGGTAGGGGACACAGCTGAGACAGAAACCCAGAGAAAGGACCAAGTTCAGAATATTGAAAATAGCACGTCCTGGGGCACGAGACCTGAATGTGTCCTCCATAGAACCGTTTTTTGTTCCCTGTAATTAGTAAACAAGGAAATACAAATGAGAGGAATAATGAGACGCTGTGTCAGTCCTATTAAGCAAACAGCGGACTTCTCCTGCTCGAGACAAGCTCTGTGACGATGGGCAAGTCTGCCTGTCCACGCCAGCTACCCAGCACCGGCACCTGGCACACGAACAGCATTGCTGAAAGGGGAGACCCACTGCCAGTAAGTTGCAGCAGCACCGTGGATGCGTTCTAGAACCCTCTGAGGGCACTGCTGGAAGGCTTTCACCAATGATGCCAAGAGTGGGAATTTATCCCAAGAAAACTCCAGAAGGAAGCAAAAGCTGCCAGCCCAAAGAGGTCCACACAACACTGTGCGCTAGCTTTCTGGAACCACACAAACAATGAGGGACTGAGTGGTGGGGTGCGGGCCAGCGCGGCCCTTCAGACACGCACGGTGTGCCACACCCAACCCACACAAGCACCATGCGAGAAAAGTAGCCAGCTTGGGCCATGGCTATACCGAGAGAAGTTGCAAGGGAGAGCAAAAACATCTCAACACTTTACTGGTTATGAACTCACTCGTGTGATCCTGACAGTCTCAGGAGGCATTTTACAGACAGGGAAACTGAGGTACAGAGGATGACATGACTTGCCCATGCTCTCTAGAGCTTGTAAGCAGCGGGGGCAAAGGTACTCAGGCAGGGTCACAGGTCTCCACTGTGAAAGAAATGAACCTGCACCAGGAGGTCCTAGGACAGAGGAGTGCGGGGGCAGAAGAAGGGCCCCTCGAGGGTGGCCATGCCCTGCTACCTGGAACCTGTGAAAACGTGACCCTGTATGGCAAGAGGGACTTGTGGGCATGAGTGAGTTAAGGCTTTTCGCTGTGGGGGTGGTCTTAGTCCGGAGAATCCGGGTGGGCCAACGTCAGAGTCCTCAGAGAGGGAGGCAGGAGGATCAGAGCGAGAGTGGAGGATGCCAGGCCGCTGGCTTTGAAGAGGGAGAGAGCAGGGGCCAAGGCAGGCAGGGGCCTTGTAGAGGCCAGAAATGGACAGGAAGCGGGTTCTCTCTGGAGAGCCTGCTGAAGGAGTAAAGCCCTGCCAGTATCAAAGGTTTAGCCCTAGGACACCCATCTCAGACTTCTGCAACTCTGAAATCATAAAGCTGGGTCATTTGTAGTCACTAAGTCTGCAGTAACCGTTAGCACGGGGATGCTGACGGTTTCTCCACCCGGACACCGAGGGGTATAATCCAGGTACCAGTGCCAAGTGGGGGCACAATAAAGCTGGTCTCTGTTTCCCAGCCATCTTGTGCAGGAGCTGTGGCCTCCGAGGGCCTTCCTGAGCACTGCAGACTGACCTCTGAGTAAGGTCAGGTACGAGACCCCAAGTGGGGAAGGGGAGTCTCATGGGGGGCAGAGCATGCGGATTGCAGGTGAAATTCACAAACAGCGATGCATCTCAGGGCCCCGAACTCATCAGACTTACCCTCGGAGGAGGGTCCGGCCAAGGCCGATCCACCAGAACCCTCCTAGAAGGCAGGCCTGGGGCAAATGGTCACAGAAGTGTGGGAAGCCTCAGACACCGGTCTGGTGCTGATTTGCCTGCACTCCTCGCGGTGATAGCAAATCCCCCCGGTTTGTGATTTTTCAAGAGAAGAAACATGACGTCACAGCACTGGCTTCCTCAAGCCTTTGCTCCCTCCACGCCTGCCAGGCCCTCTCAGGTTTTCTTGCTTCCCAGGGCTCTGCCCTTTGCTTGGGGCTCTGGCCCTGCTCTCTCCCTCTCCAGATGGAAGCCTAAAGGAATGGGGAGGGGAGGCATGGTGATGAGGGGGAGACTTGGGCCTGTCTGTGTGGGTGAAAATTACTTTAAGGCTCAAGTGACCACAGGATTGGATGTTTCACTGGTATTTCCTCCTAGGAGTGAGCACACCCAGCACATAGGCAGAACACCAACCACCAAGTCATTCCCCACTCGGACTTCCCCCACTGTTCTCTACCCAAGGCCCTCCCAGGCCTCTCAGCCCCCAGGTGCCCCTCTTGCCTCTCAGACAATGCTCCTAGAGTGACCGCCCGCTCCCAATGTTAAAACTATTCCCATCGCTTGAACACACGCAGCGTGCCGGACACCGCTTGAAACTCTCTGTGTGTTTCATACAAGCTGGTCCTCCCCGCAGCCCGAGCAGGTGGCCACTACCATCCCGTTTCCCGCTTGAGGTCACCGGGAGCGAAGGCATTTGCCTGAACTCCCGCTCCTTAGCAAGGGAGAAGCTGGGATTTACCAGGCTGTCTGTCTCCCGAGCCCAGGTCCCCAACCATGGACAACATACGGCCCCTAACGCAGAGGCATCGTGTGACTGAGCACAGCGGGTGACCTGGGGCCGGGGACGCAGGCTTCTTCGGGGGCGGTGGCCCAGGGCAGCATGTAGGGGACACAGACCGGCACACCTCACCAACAGCCAGGCGTTCTTTCTCCCATCCCGTTTTAGCTTCCTTACGAGCTGAACTGGCCAAGGAGAGATACACAGGGTGGCACGGACATCAATCAGCACAGGGGGCGGCGGCGAACGGCCATGACAAACTCGTGGGTCAGAAGGGCAAGGAAGGAAGGCCCTCTTGGCCTTCCCAGCTTCTGCTCCTCATAGCAGCATCAGGTCGGCACCTGAGCTCTGCTCCGACAGCACGCGATGCCTGTCCCCAGTCACAGCCTCAGGAACGGCCTCGTCCCAATGGCCCCGCCGCTGCCTCTGCTGCCTGCCAGGATGGCCGGACCTTCAGGGGAGCATTGGGAGGAAGTGGGGCTCCAGGGTCAGGCAGACATGGGATGGACACAGGGCATCTCAGCTCTACAACCACTAGTTTCAGAGACTCTGGGGAAGTGACTGAGCAGAGCTCCTTGCATTCCACTTAACAAAATGAGAGGCTGGTGTTCTCCATCTCATGCCCAGAGAAGACGCCCATGCAGAGGCCGGCACAGAGCAGTCAGCTGGCCCGAGCAGCGGGTACCTGCCGCATCACAGGCCTTACGTGAACTGACCCTTAGATCGCACAGTCCGAAGCTGGGGACCCCCAGAAACCCCATTGCACAGGCGAGTCTCCAGCATACTTTCAATGGAGGGTTTGGCTCAAGCCACTCAGACTGCGCTCAGCACGAGACCGCTGTGCTTCCAGAAGGCCAGGCAGGATGCATCCTGGCAGGATGGCTGCTGGGGGGGTTAGGGGCCATGGGTGTGCAGCTCTGTCCATCCCACACAGCAAGGCTGATTTCCCTGCCACGAGTCCCAAAAGCACTGACTTTCTCCTAGAGCCTTCAGACAAGGAAACCCCCATCATTTAACCAAGCTAAGGAGAATGTCTAGCCTCGTGGGGTTATAGGGAGAATTGTTAAGACCTGAGGCCGGTGGAGGAGGCAACACCGGGTAGTCTGTGGCTCATGGCTCCAAGGAGCCACTGGGAATGAGTTTCGCCAGCCTTCCATACCTTTCCCGTGGCTCTGGAGGTTTACCAGCCCCAGAATTCCAATTTTTATTCTTGGGATCCCTTCGGCTCATATTTGGCTATTTTTAAGGCAATTTAAAGGAGCCTGTTCCAGACTGCAAGTCAGCAAAAGCCGAAGCAGAAGGGGCCGGAGCGAGACCCCAGGCAGCACACACCCACAGGGCAAACAGAGCCCATGGGTCTGTCCGAACGCCCACCCTGGCGACCAGCCACGCTTGCTGGAGGAGTCACAGGCCTGTTAATGGCACCCACGGATGCCTGGGCACAGGGCTTACTTCCCAGAACAAAAGGCAAGGCAGAACCAGCCAGATCACTGCACTCAAGCGTTTTAAAGGTAGAAGTGTGCACTAATGTCCATGGTTCCACACAAATCAAGCACACGGTTCTGTTGTGCCAAAGATCCAGGATGGGCTCGCTGTGGCACAAAGGAAGAATGGCTTCATTTCGATGCACCGAAGAGCCAGAAAGAAGGGAAGGGGTGAATCCTTCCTGAGAACCCAGGGTGTGGCAGGTGATTTCAGAAGCTATTTTAATCATGTGCGGATTCTGCATATGACACCTGCCGTCTTACGAGAAAGGAAAACAGGTTCAGAGGGTTCATGTGGCCTATTGGATATCCTGGACCTAGAAAGTGGCCCTTCTCCCACGCTGGGCAACCTGTCTGGGCTTGCAACGTCTAGTTTCTATCAGAAAACACCATTCTCTGTAAAGGGAAATCCTAAGCGGACATAAAGTGGGACCAACAGCCTGTGTTTCTCACATTTCCAGCCAAGATCTCACCTGGCCACCTAGCAGACTGGTGCTCTCAATGTGATGAACCCAGGAGAAAACAAAAACAGGATGAAACAAATGAGCACCATGCCAGATTTGCTCTTGAAGTCACCCATGAAGGGACAGTCCTACTGGTGAGCCAGGGAGAGGTTATGTAAATTCAGTTTTACTCCCGTCCTGCTACCCACCCCCCACACACCCCTAGATGGGCCTGGGGTTTTCAGTGCTAGGGTGTCATTCAGGTAGTCTGGAAACTGGAACGAGAAACCAGCCCATGGGACAATCTAAGGAGGTAAGGGCTCTGGGTAACTGCTGGACACAGAATTCAGGGCTGCACTCCTAATGAGGGAGGCTGCTGCGGCCCAGACACCAGAGTGATAGAACTGGTTAGAAATCTGGGCTCTGGGGACCCCTGGGTAGCACAGTTGGTTTGCTTAGGTCATGATCTCTGGGCTGAGATGGAGCCCCGCGTTGGGCTAAGCGTTTGGAGCCTCAGTCTTTTTCTCTGTAAAATGGACATAATCCTAACAGCGTGGCTGAACTCACCTGCTGGGAAGGACCTGGGGAGTGAATGCAGGTAAGGGGCTCAGCCTCACAAACTAAGCACACTACCCCCTCCGTGATTACAGGGAAAGGAGCCAGGAGTGCTGGGAAATGAGGTGACAAGTGGAGCTAGGCAGGGGAAGGCGAGAGGGAAGACCCCAGAGGCGGATGTAGAGGGCACCCAGAACTGTCAAGGCAGACGCGGGTGAAGGGTGGCAGAAGGGCAGGGATGAATGGGAAGGCTGACTGTGTGAGGTCTAGAGGCCAAGCAATGCCTCTCGGTATTTTTTATTTTGTAGCCCTGTTTGCCTTTATTCTGTAGGCACGTTTTGGTTATTTCTGTGGTGGATGTGGGAGATGAACTGGAGAGAAGACCGGCAGGGGGAGCCCACATCTTCCGACTCTCCTGCCCTGGATGGCTGTCCTAGGCTGGCCCTGTCTTTAGCCCCTGCCACTGCTCTGGCCCCAGGCACTCACCCACCAGCCCCCACGGCCCATGAGTTCAGCCCCTGCCCTCTCTCAGGGAGGTAGCCAAGGGCCCTGGTTAGAGACTCACACATTATGTGCTCAAACCTCCACACTGGCTCTTCCTCGTTCTACAACCTGAGGCAAGGGATCTGTACGTTGGTTTTATCATCAGTGGAGGGAAGGAAAAGAAAAGCACCCACGTGATGGGGTGGCTGAAAAGGATCCGAATCGAACACTAACACTTGGCACAGAGCCTGGCATAATCTATGGATGGCTTTTCCACCTCTCCCTGGGCTCCAAGACTGTCTACAAATGGGACAATAGAATGGAAGAATGTCCCCTGGTGCCTTCCTTCCTCTTTCTCAAGGCCCAAGATAAGTCGATGGAGCCCAAGATCCCTGTGCTAACCGAGCAAGGTGACAAGGGGGCTGACAAACCACGTCCATAGAAGAGGGCTTGCAAGCTTTAGGACACCGGGAAAATGCTCTTAGCCGGTGACGAGTTCCAGAGCCCCCAGTGAACACCCAGGGCAAGAACCACCTCCCAAGCCCTTTGGGATAAGTCAGGGATGGACCCGTTTAGGTCCCTGGAGGTTCTCAGAGACCCACTGAAGGAAAGGGCAGGTGGAAACCATGCTGGGCTTGGTATGACCACAGTGGACCTTTCTTGAGGGCTCTGAGCAGGCACCAGTTAAGAATGGAGCGGCACCCGGCACAGACACATCTGTCACTCTACTGGCCTCCCAGCCAACCTGTGGCCAGCCGGCCCCCTCTGTGACCAGGCATGTGCTCACACGTCCCTGCCCTCGCCTCTTCTGAGCCCTGAGAGCAACCTTGCCAGCCCCTCCCCACCATCAGCCCTGTATGTGGCACACTTATTGCCACATACCTCCGTCATACTCTGCAGACTAGTCCTCTGGCCCCTCACCACCTGCCTCCGCCTCCCACAGCACAGCTGGGATGGGCGCACAGGAGCCGCAAGGGAAGGACTATTTCCCACCAAGGTCACAGTCCCCAGGTGCTGAGCCCCTTCTCGAGTGGGAGGGCTGCTCGGGGCTCAGCTTGACCTGACTCAAGGTCTGGAATGAACGCCACAGAGGATCTTACTCCTTATTCCACCTTTTAGGCGCTTGCCTCTTGTCGTTTTTGGGTTTTGTTTTTTTTTTTTTTCATATTAGAATGTCTGTTTCTTTTATCTGTCTTAAATATTGAGAGTAATTACCCTTCATTTTTGAGCTGGCATCCTTTAATCAACTTTGCCACTTTTAACTGAGAGATCTTGCTATTTTAACTATTTCACTGGTTCCACCACCGTGCCCTTCCCCCCCACCCCATGCCACTAATTTTCTAAGCTTTAAACTCAGCTCCTGACTATCTTTTTCTATCCTTTTCATGTTTATGTTCACCCTTTATCCTTTTTGTGTTTCTGATCTTCATTCTTTTTAATTCCACTCTCCTGGTTTCAAAGCTCTTTTAAACCTTTATTTTATTGTGTTTTAATCCTTCTCGATATGGCTTATTTCTCTATTTCCTTAGCTTGTATACTTTAATCCCACCGTAACTTTTCAAAAGTCGCTTTGTGCCATTTTAATGATCTTAATTGAGTTTGCTGCACCCGTTTCAAGTGTTTCTTGCTGTTCATTTTTAACTGCTTTACTGAGTTACGATCCACATTCTGCACCATTCACCTCACGCACTGTGCACACCAGTGGTGATGTGGTGTATTCCCAGGGTAGGTGTCTCTGTCCGCAGTCTAATTTTGAACACTTCCCCACCTTAGACCTTGCAGCTGGCACCCTGGGTGCCCCGAAGCGCTCACTGATCTACTTCTAGATTCTTCACTCTGGACTTTCCTTCAAATGGATCAATAGCCTTTTGTGACTGGCTTCTTCTTCCGTTGGATGGTCTTGGCACCCTTGCTGAAAACCAGCAGACCATGGCATGTGGGTGTACGTCTGGACTCTCAATTCTACTCCTTGATCAGTCTGTCCTTGTGCCAGTACCGTACTGGCTTGACTATTGTTGCTCTGCAGTAGTTTCAAAACTGAGAAGTGTATGTCTTCCTACAATACTTTATTCTTGTTTCTCAAGACTAACTTTCTGGGCACCCTGCAATTCCGTGTGAACTTCAGAATTAGCTTGCCGAAGTCTACACATCAATTGGGATTTTCCCAGTTTGGGGAGTGCTGCCATCTTTACATTAAAACTCCAGATCCAGAGCGCCTGTGTGGCTCAGTCGGTTAAGGGTCTGCCTTCGGCTCAGGTCTCAGGATCCCGGGATCGAGCCCCACGTTGGGGCTCCCTGTTCAGTGGTGAGTCTGCTTCTCCCTCTGCTCCTCCCCTCGCTCGTGCTCTCTCTCTCTCTCTCCCAAATAAAATCTCAAAAAAATAAATAAATCTCCAGATCCATGAACAAGGGATGTTCCCATCTGCTTAGATCTTAAATTTGTCCACACTGTTCTGTAGTTCTCAGACTGTTTTCTACTTGTTGTGCTTGAATGCATTATTCCCAAGTGTGTTATTTTTTTGATGCTACAGAATTGCTTTCTTAATTTTGTTTTCACATTGTTATTACAACTGATTTTTGCATATTAACCTTGTATCCTGTAATCTTGTTAAATTTGTTCTTTCTTTTTAAGGGTCATGAATTAATAGCTATGGGAAGAGTCTATATCCTAAACAGGGGAAAATAGGGGAATATAGGTGCTCGGACCCCTTCTTCATCCTTTTCAGTGCTGGACAAGCTGCTGACTGAGCCCGTCCGTCACGGGCCCCAGGGCACACAACTTCTGTCACCTGCTTCCAGTTGGCCATCATTTTCAGAAGAATCACAAAGTTAACTTCTCTTTCTCTTCCCCTTTGTTCTCAGCCCAAATGAATAAACACAGTATGACTAGTAAACACTTGAAGAATATAATCCAAATTTTGCAAAACAGATCAGTTCAGGGTGACCGTTTTTATAACCGAGGCTTTTTTTTTCTTTTTTGCAAAGCAGATCACTGCGGCTTCCTGTAATGTACTTGAAATATGCCCAAATCCAAACTCTTTATTTACAGCTCTTAGAAACAACTTGTATATATCCAGGCACACCTGTAAATTTACATGAAGTAATCCATCATCTTTATTTATTATTTAAGTCTTGTCTGTGCTATAACGCCTTAGAGGGAAGGTTTATGTTAATTCTGTAAATTGGGAAGACAAGGCACAAGACAAAACAGACTAAAACTGCCTTCATCCCTTGTCTCCCGTACAAGGAGAGGAACCAAGTGGTGCCTAATTAAATTAAATTTGCTAAACACTTGCTCAGCACCTCCATTGTTCCGAGCAGATGCTGCAGAGGCCTCAAGGATAAAAGTACGTGACAGGCGGGGCCCCCACTCTCAAGGAGCTCCCGGCCTAGCTGGAAACGCAAGTCACACGGAGAAATACCTGAGTCACGCCAGGAGTGAGGGGCACCTAGCCCATGAGCCCGAGCAGCAGGAGGTGGGGAACAAGACCAGCCTGGGATGAGATGAGCATCCTGAAGGGTCAGAATGGGCTCTACCGGGCTGGTGTGTGACAGTCTAAAATGTCTGACGGTCACGGTCTTAGGGGTCTGCCCACTTCAGCCCACGTAAGGAGCTAAAGCCATCACGATCATCAGTAGCCAGTCTTGGGGAGTTTCTGGGCTTCTCTTGCCAACACTAGGCTTCAAGAAAAATGGGGACCACTCACCATGTGATGCAGACACACAAAGCAGGAGGCACGGTGTCCTTGGGGGGTGGGGAAGATGGGCCTGTGGAAAGGCGGCAGCATCTCTCTGCCTGGCTGATGGCTATTAAAGCAAAATGCAGTTTAACGTTGCCTAATTTCACTTTTTGCGGGGAAGTTGAAAGGCCGACTTTTTAGGGACAATTTCTGATTTGTAAATACCCAGCAATGAATTCAATGAAAACACACACTGTGAGCCAAGCAAAACACATTGCTATATGCGGCCATTCACTAGTCTGGCCCCTGCTACGTACACGGTCTTCTATGAGCCCCACCACACTCTGAAAAGTTGCATTATTCCCCCAGATAATTCTGCTGAGGCGGGGAGAGGCCAAAACTTGCAGAAGGTCACCCCAACAGGAAATGACAGAATGAGAATTCTGACCCAGGGCTGTCGGACAACGGAGTTCGCTCTGGTTGGTGTCTTAGTTTCAAGGGGCAGGCTTACATTTCCAGGGACCCCAAGCCTGGGACGAGCTTTGCTCTGTGGCTGCCTGCCAGGCGAGAAAGTTTCTTTAAGGGCATCTCCTTCTCAGTTTCTCTTCACTTTAAAAATATAATCATTCCATCTGTTTATTTTTAATGTCTTCCTTCCAATAAATCAGGAAATAAATTAACAGACCCACAGGTCATTACGGTATTAAGCACGCAGAGACGTCCCCAGGACGCCTCTGGGTCTTTTATCCCTGCTACAGGACCTGGCAGTACTTCCTGGTTTTCTTTCTACTGAAAAGGCTGACGCCACTTTCTGGAGGGGTCTCAGGCATTCGATCAGTCCCAAGTGCCCTTGGCACTGAAGGGACTCAAAAGTGAGGTCCCCTCTGGGGGCTTTCCTGACCTCTGGGGACACCTGCTTGGTTTATTCACCTGTACAGTAATGTTTGTCTGTTACTATCTCCTTCACAAACTTTGCTCCAATACGGGGAAGTCAGGCAGGACCGGCAGTGACTGATCAGTTCAGCAAGGTCAAGGAAGAAACAGAGCCCCTCAGACCAGCAGTTCACGGTCACTTGTCAGACATGACTGCCGACCTCCAGTACACACCAAGCTGCTCACTGGGTAGGCCGTGGTCGGTCCGTCAGCACACTCTCTCCTGAGCTGCAGTAACGAAACCAGCCTCCGTAGGTTACTTACTGTGCCCACAAAGTCAAGCATATAGGCTCTAACCTTTTTTTCTTACACACCTTCTGGTTTTCTTTGGCCTTAATAACTTGGTGTTTCCCATTGCCCTGGTTGTGTGTGTACCTGACACTACTTCCCATGCAGGCCCTCTGCCAACCCACAACCTTCTCTAAACAAACACTCACTGGGAAGCTGATCCTTTGCGTGGACTTTTTTCCCTCCAGAGCCCTTCCGCCCTGCTCCCGTATGGCCGGGTTGCCATGGCGCCCATCACGGTGTTTTCCCTTCACCATCTCCCCATGTTTTTCCTGGTCTCCCCCATGACCCAGACTCCGCTTTTCCTGCCTCTTCTTTCAGTCTGCTGTTTGATGGTCTATATCCTCCCGCAGCTTCCTGAAAGGGAACATGGGAGATGCGAGATGAACGGTTTCAGATCTGAATGTGTGAAAACCTCCGTATTTTCACAGTGGATCGACGTGAAAGCAGACCAGAGAGCTCCAGATGGAAAATCCATTCCCTTTAGCATGAAAGCACTGCTCCGAGGCCACCCGGCTTCAGTTACTACTGGGACGTCTGCCTTCTCCTCTCTAAAGTCTCCCTTGCTCCAGGTTTCCAAAGTCCCAGGGTGTTACGTTTTGGTACGGGGTTCTGCGTGTTCTTGGTGCGAGGCACCTGATGGGTCTTTTGCTCTCTCTTTTGTGTCCTGCAGATCTGGGAGCCTCGCTCACTGTCTTCCCTCTTCCTCTGCACACATTCTGTCTCTCCCTGAGCCCTCTGTGCAGACGCTGGACCTTCTAGGCTTAGCGTCTTATTTTCAACTTAGCTCTGTTTCTCACCTCTTTTGAGTTTTTTCTGAGAGATTTTTCTCAACTTTATCTCACTACCTTCCCTTCTGCTCAATCTTTTATTGCAAGAGTCACATTTCTTCTATTTGCAAGAACTCTTTTTTATTTCCTGCACGTTCCCTCCTTGAGCGCCTCTCGCTATGTTTTCATGGATGCAATGTTTTCTCTCTGCCAGTTCTTTTAGGTTTTCCTCTGCTCCTCACTTTGTTTCTATTTCCTATAGAACCATCACATTTGTTGGTTTCTGTTACATTCCTATTAGACTCCTCCAATGTCTGGTGAAGCACTGAATTGCTACCCAAAGACTATGTTTTGGGTGTCGTGCGGGGTGGGGAAGGGGAAGGAGCGACTGAGTGGCCTTCTGTGTAGGGTGAGCGGGCAGAGGCCAGCGGTTTTGTTGGGATCGCCCTAATGTCAGTATCTAGAAGACTTTTCTCTTGGACTGGTTGGTTTCTGCAGAAATGTAGCCTCCAGCCACCAGCCTAGGGGACACTAAGTCTCGCTGCCAATGTTCTAGAGCCAAATCTGGAACCACAGTGAGAGGACCCTCCCCTTTTAGTGTCCTGTTTTTAGCACGCCACCTGTCCCCAGCTAGGTCTGTGAATCCAGAAACCTTCCAATGCATCTTATCTTGAGAGAAGTAGAAAAAGCCAAAACTTTGTGGGAAAGGGCCTCTTGACTGGCTATGCAAAGGAGGGGAGAGGACTGGGGAAGCAGCAGTTTCTCACACACACAGCCAACCAACCCTCTGGTCTCTGGCACCATCCAAACTTGTCTTCAAAGGTACCTGGAATCGCCACATTTTTCATTTATTTCAGGGTCTGAGGCATCAATTCTTGGCTACTGCCCTTCACTGGCATTGAGCCTCCCCAGGCTGCTCAGTCCGTTACTATCTGTCCTTCTGCGTTGAGCTCCAGAACACTGTTGACAACTCTCTGCTGTCATTCCTGTCCTAGTCTCTTTGTACCTGCAGGCTGATTCCCTTTATATCCCTTGTCATCACTAGGGAAGAGTTTGGGGAGAGAGCAGATAAATGTGTATGTCCCATCTATCATCTTCTACTGAAAGCCCTGACCCTCAGCTTCTTAAATGACTTCGGTTCGTCACGAACAGCATGACATAAAAAAAATCAAGAACAGAGAAAATAAAAGACTAAGGAAGGTTTTTTTAAAGTTTTACAGTATATGGTCCTTAGTTTAACTTTCCTGGAATGTTCAAATCCCCCATCTGTCACTTACCAACGGCTCAACTTTATGTAAATGACTTTGCATCTCTTACCTTTAACTTTCTTCTATGTAAAAGGTGACACTGCCCCCAACCTTGCAAGGGCTACAGAACACTGAGATCATGCAACACAGCTTTGGTACTTTCAAAACGCTGGAAAGAAGAGTGGTTTAGCGTAACAGGGAAAAGATGGGACTTGTTTCTGGACACCACGAAGCTGAGATGTTGGAAGGGACATCTCCCCAGAGATGCGTGCTGGCACTTAGGATTACTTTCGCTCAGCAAACATTTCCTGAGCACTTCTGCTACAGGGGACCCTAAGCGAGGCGCTGAGGAATGAAGAGCCAAACAAATGCACCATCACCCCACAGCGAGGCTGAACGCGGGGAGAGAGGAAAGTTAAACTTGGAAGGGAGAAGTGAAAGCCATGTGCACAGCCAAGGGGACAGAGGCTGTGACCACCTTTACCTTTCTTTGTCTTACAAGGTCCACACTCAGGGTGGATCTCTTGCAAGGGGAGAGACACCACCTTCGCAAGGCCAGCATTCAGCATGTACTGGTACAGCCGCTTAAATGTCCTCTCGCACAGCCCCTGCCAAAACACAACGTAAGAGCTGCCGTCAGATGCGAGCGAGGCGTTTGCAACCACTGAAGTCATGCTGGCAGACACAGGTTCAGGGTTAACCCGGGTTAGCCGATTCCCTTGAACGAGAGAACACTGGAGGGGCTAAGGAGGAAAGACTTCAAGCTATGCCGTCAAGGAAACGGAAACAGAAGGCCCAGAGCACTAAATAAATGATTCTATAAATGGTTTCGATGACAAAAGGGGGAAAGAGGTTTATTTGCTCAAAGATCCTGAAAGGACACGTAGGGATGGGAGTGAGGCAGACGGCAGGGCAGAGCTACAAGGCGGTTTTTCATTGCATACTGTCAGTGTTTGGTTTTCTTACCATTCGAGTGTGCTATTAACACACACACACACTCTCTCACAAAGCACACACACACCTCCCCTGGGCAATGGAAAAAAAAAATAGAAAAAAAAATGTAGTGCCAAAAAAATTTTCAGTTTATCAGCGAGGCTTCCATAAAATGAGGAGGGGTGTGTGCACCCTACTACTCACAGCGCCGAAAGGCGATGTGACCAAAGTGACCCCTATGTGCCCCTAACCGCAGGGGTCATCAACGAGCAGCATCCGGCATAGGTCATGTTTTCCCATCTACACGTTTGTGAAAATAAGTGATTTACTTGCCAACATTAAAGTGAGACTTTGTTAAAAAAAAAAAAAAAAGGTTCTGGCTTCACTTGGAAGAACTCTGGCAACAAATCCTGGGACTATGGGTCCTCAGGGCGACCCCTGGGGGGAGCCAGGCCAGGGGTGCCCAGGTGTCAGCCCCTCGCATGTCAGAGCTGAAGGTCAGCTCCTATCTGTTACCGGTAGGTGCCATCTTCTCTTAGGACAGCCAAGAGGAAAATTAAATATGTCTTGAATCCGTACCAACTGCAAAACCATTTTTTTCCTACTTGGCCTGTTTCATTCTTTCATGTATCCATCCTGGCCGCTTACTTGCCTTTGCCTTTGCCACCCCTGGAGTCATGAGGCCAGTTCCCGCTACTGTAAGCCGTGGACAGAACCAAGGGAGCCGTCCCTGGAGTCTCACGGCTTTCCTCTCCCTCTCTGGGAGACAGAGATGGAACAAACGTCTGCGGGCTGCCACCACGTACGTGTGCTCAACTCTCAAGGCCAGCCCGTCTCCCAGCCCTTGGGCAGGAGAACATATGGCTATCAAAAAAACACAGACGACTCACATATGGCTCATTCGAACACACCCGCTTGTAAATGGGCTCTCTCGTTAATCTAGCTGTGCCCCCGGCATCACGGAAAGACCCTACGGAAGTTCATCCATCAAATCCCAGCCGCTAACATAGGGTCCTAAGTCCTGGACCATCCGAAGCAAGGGAGGATGATGGAGTCCCAGCTTCTGGGGGGCTGCCATCAGGGACTCACACAATCTGCCCTGCAGAAAGGGAAAGGAACAGCGTGAGCCTCCCCCACACCCCAAAAAAGACAGCATCCATATTCATGGCATCAACCTCCTGTATCGGCTAATTATTCACTAAGTCCTGCTCAGCTCCCTCTGACCCTATTTCCAGCTGCCGACCAGACATCGCCAAGTGAAAAGTCTCAGAAGATCTTCAGACTCAATAAATCCTCAAGTCAGATTTGTCACGCGCCTCATTCTCCCGCAAATGTGTTCGTCTTTCTGTACTCTCTACTGCATTCAGGCATTCATTCCACAAATATTTACTGAGCACCGATCATGGGCTTGGCCCTGGCCGCCCGGCCACTGGGGCATGAGCAGTGAACAAGCAGGCCTGCTCCCTGCTGTCCTGAGCCTGCCCTCCAGCCCTATGCATTTCAGGGAGACGCAATCACTCCAGCCAGACAGCAAGATTCCTTCTCCTTCATGCCCCCCCCCCTTCATTCCCCCCCACCTCCTGGGCCCAGTCATCGAAACATCTCCAAGGATTCCAGCAGTCTGCCACTTGGGAGCTGGGCCCTAGCTGCCAACATCCGCCTCCCGCCCGCACCTCCAAGCTCTCTTCCTCCTCCTGGTTTGTTTCCTCAAGATGCAACTTCTCGGGGCGCCTGGATGGCTCAGTGGGTTAAAGCCTCTGCCTTCGGCTCAGGTCATGATCTCAGGGTCCTGGGATCGAGCCCTGCATGGGGCTCTTTGCTCAGCGGGGAGCCTGCTTCCCCTTCTCTCTCTGCCTGCCTCTCTGTCTACTTGTGATCTCTGTTTGTCAAATAAATAAATAAAATCTTAAAAAAAAAAAAAAAAAAGATGCAACTTCTCCATCCACGAATTGCAGCCAGCAGTTTACGAGGCTGAAGGCCACAGCCCAGCTCCTCAGCCTGGCGCTCTGGACCTCTCTTAGCCAGCCCCATCTTCCCTCCCCAGCCCATGTCTGTGACCCCTGCCCGAGCACTGCGGCTGGATTCCTGCACCTCAGACACATCAGCCTGAACCGCTCTCCCGGGCCTGAAATGCTAGTTCTTGTCTACTTGGGGAACATGTCACCTTCAAAGACCCGCTTGGCCAGAAGTTGCTCCATAAAGCTTCTCCTAGCTCTGAAGAAAATGTGTCCTTCATGGAGCTTGGACGTCATCCTTTTAGATGGGCTTCGAGGCCAAGTGTGTGTTCACATGGCCGCCCTCCAGTGACACCGCTCCATGACAGTGTGAGACCTGTCATCCTAACTTTTGTCACCGCGGTGCAGCACCCAGCTCTGACTCTGAGCAGACGCTCACTGCAGTATTTGCTGGGTAAGTAACGGAACTGAGGGAGGCCATGGTGACCTGTGTCACCAGACTAGCCTGCTCTCCCCATGCCTCAGTGACCCGGTCGGGTAGAGGGCTTCATTCTGCAGTGTCTGCTGGACAAGAAATGTGAAGGACAGAGTGTGCAGACTTCGTTGCTTAAGCAAGGAGGAATTTTCTTAATTTCTACTAGGGTCCCTAAAGAAGCTTTATTGGTCTGCCTTTCATTTTCCACTTCTGATGGAGACTCAAACACCGAAAAATACTTCTTACCACAAACAGCACTGCGTGTGTACTGACATAAATGACACAGGCTTGCTGTCTGAGAGGTGACAGGAAGGAAGGGTTCTAGGGCGAGGCCAGGTAGGTGAGTGCACAGCTGGCCTGAGCTGACTGCTGTTGGGAGAGACTGCAGGCCAGGCCCAGGATTGCCAGAGCCTCTGATATTTCAAAAGAAGCTGGAAACTAAGGTTTTATGTGAATTCTCAATTAAAAAAAAAAAAAAAAAAAAGAGGGGCGCCTGGGTGGCTCAGTGGGTTAAGCCTCTGCCTTCGGCTCAGGTCATGATCTCAGGGTTCTGGGATCGAGCCCCGCATCGGGCTCTCTGCTCTGCAGTGAGCCTGCTTCCTCCTCTCTCTGCCTGCCTCTCTGCCTGCTTGTGATCTCTCTCTTTCTGTCAAATAAATAAATAAAATCTTTAAAAAAAAAAAAAGAAAGAAAGAAAAGCTAGGTCGAATGTTCTTTTAACAACACACAGGCCAAATCTGACCTGTGAGCCTCATAAGCTGTGCTCTAAACAGACCTGGGATGGCGCGCCCCGGTGGCTCAGTCAGTTAAGCATCCAATTCTTTTTTTTTTTTTTTTTTTTAAAGATTTTATTTATTTATTTGACAGACAGAGATCACAAGTAGGCAGAGAGGCAGGCAGAGAGAGAGAGAGGGAGAAGCAGGCTTCCTGCTGAGCAGAGAGCCCGATGCGGGGCTCGATCCCAGGACCCTGGGATCATGACCTGAGCCGAAGGCAGAGGCTTCAACCCACTGAGCCACCCAGGCGCCCCAAGCATCCAATTCTTGATTTCGGTTCAGGTCATGATCCCAGGGTCATGGTATCGAGCCCTGGGTTGGGATTTTCTCCCTCTGCCCTTCCCCCTCCTCACATATACACACTTTCTCTCTCTCAATAAATACAATTTTTTTTTTAAAGATTTTATTTGTTTGACAGAGTTCACAAGTAGGCAGAGAGGCAGGCAGAGAGAGAGAGAGGGAAGCAGGCTCCCTGCTGAGCAGAGAGCCCCATGCGGGACTCGATCCCAGGAACCTGAGATCATGACCTGAGCCGAAGGCAGTGGCTCAACCCACTGAGCCACCCAGGCACCCAATAAATACAATTTTTTAAAAAAGATTTTATTTATTCGTCAGAAAGAGAGAGCGAGCCCATAAACAGGGGAAACAGCAGGCAGAGAGAGAAGCAGGGTCCCCGTTGAGCAAGGAGCCCTACGTGGGACTCGATTCCAGGACTCTGGGATCATGACTGAAGCCAAAGGTAGATGCCTAACCAACCAAGATACCCAGGGTTCCTAATAAATAAAATCTTTTACTTTATTATTACTTTTTAAAGTTTTATTTGTGAGAGAGAGCATAAGCAGGGAAGAGGGGCAGAGAGGGAGAAGAAGGCTCTGCACTGAGCAGGGAGCCCCATGTGGGGCTCGATCCCAGGACGCTGGGATCATGACCCGAGCCAAAGGCAGATGCCCAACAGACTGAGCTACCCAGGCGCCCCAAATAAAATATTTTAAAAAGACTTGGGCATGTAGTAGATCTAGCATTAGAGAAGACGCCCCTTTCCCCCTCTGATGGAACTAGAGACTAGGGCTTCACCCACAATGCAATAGCACGAGGCGAGGAGCACGGATTATCCTGGGGCCGATAATCCAGACTCCACACCATGTCCCTCTGTGGACTAATCACTGTGACCCAACTGCCTGACTTTAAACTTTAGATTTTCAGTTCTGCCATCTTAAGCTCCAGGACAATGTTTCTGTCCCCTTTGCCATGCCGGCTCTTCCCTAGCTTCTGGCAAAGACTGTTCTCATCGGCCTGGAGGCAGCGAGGCCCCTCCATGCTCTCCTCCTCTCCCTGCTTCATTCCTGCCTCTCCTCTGGGGGCCCAGAGACCAAGATGGCCAGTCTGTGCTTTTCTCCCAGCACCACCTAGCCTGCATCTCTGCAAAGTCACAATGCCCTTTCCGTATCAAGCCAATGGGGACAGAATTAGAAGTGCGCTTACGGAAGCACCCCTAAATGTCCAGACTGGCCATTCCATATGAACTTGTACAGCATGTCCTAGAGCAAACTGTGAGTGTGGGGGGAGGAAATGGGAGCCAGTTAAGAGCACGAGGGCCTCCAACAAAGAACTGAACACTTTCTTATCCTGTGAAACAAAGGAATATCCCACTTGTTTCAAGATCAGGGATGGTCAAGTCCATTAACGGCTTCCAACTGCCAGTCATTTAATCCACACTCGACAAGCAGGTCCAGGCTGCGGCACAGATCATTCCAGCCTGGCCCCCAGGTGGCCTCCGGCACTCACCAGTTCCTCCCTCAGCCTGCCCAGGGTCTCCATCTGGTTAGTCCGTGTGCTCAGCACACCCGAGAGCTTCTCCATGAGGATGTCGTATTTGCTCCTCCTGTGAGAAACAGAACAGTTCATCTTTTCAAACCTATTACTAAAGAGCGCCTGTTTTTTAAAGATCACAAGACTTAAATGACAACATATCAGACCAGACCACCTGGGTCCTAGGTCTCAGCCATTGTCCAGGCCACATTCCGCACCTGGCGGGGCAGAGACCAGGGCTTGGAGCGGTTCAGTCACATGGCGAAAGGCACTAAGTAGCAACAGCGTACAGACCAGACTCTCTGGCTGCAGCTGTCGTAATTCTTGAAAACGCCTTATGTTTTTATAAAACCATAAAGTTTAGGAAGCACCTTCTATTTTCTGCACGGTTCACTTGGTAAAGGGATTATTTAATAAAGAAGTGAACAGGTTTTTCTGAAAGTCAGAGTCAAGAGGCGAACCTAGGTGAACCTAGGTCTTTGTCCACACCCAGTGCTCTCTTTGCTGTCCTGATGTCTCTGATCCTAAAGTACAGCTTCTACTCTGACTTCCCTGGATGACCCCAACTTCCACCTCATTTTTATTGTGTCATGATGGCTTCCAAGCTAATGGCCGCCAAGGAAGCTATGAAAGAGAGTGGAAGGCTCCCAGACTGTGGGTGCCTGGGGAAGGTGACCTTGGCTCTAAATGCCCACAGGCCTGGGGCAGGGAGGGTGTATGTATGGGATTTAGAGTCAACGCCCACATCTCCACTTTGACTGCCTCTCAAGGCATGAAAAAAGGCCGGCACAGGTATTTCCTGTACGTAGGCCAGTACCGGGAACTGGGTCGTGGTCATGCTCCAGAAGAGGAAACCACGCTTCAGAGAGCTCAAGTGACTTTGTCCAAGTCAAGTACAGATGACTTAGTCCATTGTTCTCCCTGCCACCCACGGCTGCTACCTATGTTTTCCGTAGACACAGGCTACACGCCAGTGAGGAGTCTGCTGATACAGGTATTTAACGAATGCATAGTAAGATAAATAAATAAAATTCAAATTCTCGAAGCACGATTCTAAGGTAGGATTTCTAAAACATAGGTTTGAAGCTGAACTTGGAATTTTGACAGGAATACAGTGATATCATTACTCCTGGAAATCCTCAGTCAATAGTCTATCTAGACACACGTATTGGGCACTTTCTCTGGGTCCAGGCCAGTGCTATGTAGTGGGCACTAGAAATCCTCAGTGTTCATCCACCTCTCTGTTGGAGTACGTGCCAGACCACTGGGTGAAGGACAAGACCTGGGTCATCTGGCCAGGGGAGACTCAGAGTCATTCCCCATGGTCCAGGGAAGGGGGAATGCCTACTGCCCCTCAAATCTCCCGTGCACCACTTGCCTCCACCACTGGGCACTGGTGGCCATGGACTTGGGGGCGTCCAGCTTACTCCCCCAAGGGCTATGTTATTCTAGGTCCTTCACCAACTCTGCCTCCCCCACCCTGGTCGCTATACCTCCCATCAAGGAGGGCACAAGGTGCTGGAGTAGAGGCCTCTCTAAATGGTGGTGGACCTTTTCTTTCCCCCATTCCTATGCCAGGCAGTTACCCCAACAGGGAGGAGCAAAGAGTCAGAGACTCACTCCCACTCTGATGCTCAGAAGAGAGTGTACACCCCTCACCATCTTGCTATCCCGCCCGGACGAGGACACAAAGCTGAACAGCAACATCTCCCACAGCACTCACTTAGCGGAAACCTCCCCATCACGCCCTCTAGAGCTGCTGTTGGAAAAACATGCCAATTTTAAACTGGAAAGAATTCACTCTCAATTCTGTCACTGTAACGAATCTAATTTATTTGTTGTTCCTTTTACACTCTTCCCAAAATTTCCCCAACATGTTAACAGTTCCTACTGCCGGCCTATGGGTTTATAGGATTTTTTCCTCCTCCTTTTCTGTATAATCTCCAAATTTTCTAAAGCAGCATGACTTATTTTCATAATCAGAAATAGACCATAAATATTTTTCTTAAAAAGCTGTAGTCATGGGGCACCTGGGTGGCTCAGTGGGTTAAGCCTCTGCCTTTGGCTCAGATCATGATCTCAGGGTCCTGGGATCGAGCTCCGCATCAGGCTCTCTGCTTAGCAGGGAGCCTGCTTCCCTCTGTCTCTCTGCCTGCCTCTCTGCCTACTTGTGATCTCTCTATCACATAAATAAAATCTTAAAAAAAAAAAAAAAAAAAGCTGTAGTCGTTATGTGATTCTCTCTATGATGTGTAGAGGTCTAATCCACACGGCTGAAATTTCACCAGAACAAAGTGTTTTGGTGTCTGCACGCCGTACCTGTCCACGTGAAACCGGTTCAGAAGGAGGAGAATGGAGTGCTGCTGGGCTCCAGTGGGTAATCGGATCACATGGGACTGCATCGTGATGAGCCCGTTTTTGTTCAGAATTTTCCGGTGATAGTGGAGCTTCCCAGCATCAACCCTGGAGGAGAGAAGAGCATGGCTGTGTCATTTTGCTTTGCTGGCGGCTTTCACCCAACAGTAGAGGGCCTCTCATGTGAACGTTAAGTGCTAGAGACACACACTTCCTGTCCAGCCACTCCAAGGGACAGGGGACAATGGCCTCAAAAGAACAGGCATGCCTCAGCCTCAGTGCACTCCAGACCCCCAGCGGAGGTGGATGGGAGATGGGGATAGAAGCCTGGGGAAAGGGAAAGGAATGGGACATGTCTCCAGTCCTGCAGTAGCCAATGAGTAAGGTCACTCTACATTCTGGTTGGCCCGATGGTCCCAATTTATGCTCACTGCTCTGGCCTCCCCCTGAAGCTGCACCTTCCACTCTCAAGATGTCTGGTTTGGACACTATACAGTCGCCCCAGGGTCTCTTCAAAAAACAAAGCGCCGACGCCCAATCATCACGGGCTGCAGACTGCCCCAGTGGCCGGTTGGAGAGGAACGGGGAAGGGAAGTCAATAGGCCTGCGCTGGGGGCAGGGCACAATCATCGGGGAGTCCTAGCATTTCAGGAGAGAAACGAATCATGCCCTCACTTGAAAGCAGTGGTATGGAGGTCTCGCTGGAGCTCCCCTTGCCACCGGGACCGGCCTAATCGCTCCAAAATGCAGTAAGAGAAGTCGGGGAGTTTCAGGTCCGGGTCACCCTCCAAGCCTATCAAGGCCCTGTAACGCATGTCCTGGGAGGCAACGATGATCAGTCTCTTTCCCCACCTGCAAACGAGAACAACCGCACGGAAGAAATAACTTGAAGTGACTTGAAGAGAATCAAAATGTGAAAAAACAGAACCTTAGAGAATCGCCATTTTGTGTTGCTTCTTAGAAGTTCACAATGCCCCAGGCGAGGTTTCTGTCTCCAAACTGCATGGTGTTTGGGCTGAACAGAACCAATCCTGTTATCTCGCGTGGAGCCCTCCACGGTCTTGCGAAGACACTCAGACCGAACCCCCAGCTCCTCACCACGGCCTGGAATGTCCTATGCACCCTCCACAGCTCTGCCTCTTACCCCCCTTGGCCCTGCTGGTCCCAAACAAACTGCTTCCTCTGCCTGGCTGCTCCTCTCCCTCGGTCACAGACTTAGAATCTATGCTCTCTCATCTCAAACAGGCTTACAAAGTTAAACTGGCAGAGGTCAGCCGGGAAAAGCAAGTTTGAGACCAGGGGAACAGGCCTGCTGCTTTTCAAATGCACTCAGGTTTACTGCACTGGACATTAAAATCCCAACATTCCAGTTAGCTGACTCAGTGACTCCTGCAAGGCCGGAAGTGCTGAGTGTGGCCCTCAGACAGGATGTCAAGTACTGACTAAGCACAATGCAAAGTACCAGAGATACCAAGATAAATAAAAGCGGTATCTCCCGTCAAAGAGCTCACAGTCCGCGGAAGGAGAAAGTCAGGAGAGTGAGCGATTACCCTAGGGCCCAAGAGCTGGCAGAGAGCAACTCTGGTGGCCAAACCTATGAAATGCCATTACGCGAGGAGCCCCCAATCCAGCCCGCGTGCATGAACAGAAAGCGTGCATGGTAACCAGGGGACGCTCTCATGGGAAGGGATCCTAGGATTCGCAGTCAGCGGGGTGGGTGAAGGACAAGAAAGCAGAACCTCCAAGTTTCCGGAGGCATGAAGGAGCAGGCCTTCCTGGGAGGCAAGTGGCGTGGCCTGGCTGGAAAGTGGGGGCTGGGCTCCCAAGCGAGAAAGCAGGTGAGCTCAAGGGGTCAGTGGGAGTCCACATCCTGAAGGGCCCTGCAGTGCCATTGCGGGGAGGTCACAGGTCAGTGGCTGTAACCCCACACCCATCAGGATCACCCATCAGTCAATGGACATTTTTAGGAGCTGAGGTGGTGCCAGGCATATTCTAGGTCCAAGAGATACGGCCATAAACAAGACAGGGTTTCCCTCCTCAAGAGTTTACGTTCTGGTGAGGAAGGGGTGGCATGAATCAACACTTCAGACCGCGTTTGGTACTGGGGGCGCCTGGGTGGCTCAAGTCGGTTAAACGCCTGACTCTTGATTTTGGGTCAGGTTGTGATCTCAGGGTCGTGAGACCGAGCTCCGCGCAGGGCACCACGCTGGGCAAGCACACCTGCTCAAGATTCCTTCCCTCTCCCTTTGCCCCTCCCTGCCTTTTGCTCACACTCTCTTGCTCTCAGTCTCAAAAAAAAATAAATATATTCAATAAGTAAGTAAATAAATAAAAAATCATTTTTGGTACAGTGAAGAGTAACATAACGGTGCCTGGGCAACAGGGATGCTTTCTGAGGAGCCGAGTTGAAGACTGACTGAAGAGGAGGGGAGAGATATGGGAAGATCTGAGGCAGAACATTCTAAGCAGAAGGAACAGCACACGCGATAGCCGAGACAGAAATGAGCTGTACACATTTGGGCCACGGCACAAGGAAGACTCAGGCTGGCTGAAGGGCTACAGTGGGAAAGCTGGTGGGGGCATAGGGCCGATGGGCTAAGGTCAGCAGGCAGGGAGCTGCAGAGTGTGGAGCACTAGGTGGGATATGACTCATGGCTCTGGCCTGTATCACCAAGTGAAAATCAGTCCCAGGGCAGCTAGATCCTATGATTTTTTTTTTTTTTAAGAGGAGCTAGAAATCCAGATTTTAAATATCAGCAATGAATTAAAATTAAAACCAAAAATAACACCGTGCTGGCTAAACAAAGCACGTATACAGGGCATATGGACCCAGTCGGAAACACCTCCCAAGTAACCAAGGCACTGTTCATCACAATTCTATCTTAGAGAAAAAAAATGTGCGATATGGTGTGGAAAGTTCCAGAGAGGAGAGACAGGGGCGTCTAGCTGAGCATCTGACTCTTGATCCCGGCTCAGGTCATGATCTCAGGGTCATGGGATCTAGCCCCGCATCCGGCCCTGGGCTTAGCAGGGAGGCTCCTTTATTTATTCTAAAATAAATAAACAAATCATAAAAAAAGAGAGAGAGAGAGGGAGACAGCAAGAAGGGAGGCAGGAGACTCTTGCATTATCCTGAGGACAAAGAGAGTCTGAGAAGGCCAAGTCCATAGGACTTGGTGGCCAGCTGAATGCAGAGTAAGTCCGGAGAGAAGGGGCCCTGGAGTCCCAGGTCTGCGGCTCGTACAGCAGGCACAAGGGAATACCCTGGAGCAGAGGAAGTCACAAAAGAGGCAAAGAAGGGAAGAGAAGGCAGGTTTGGGGTGAAGGAGTTGTGATGCTCTAACTTCTGGGCACACTGAGGAAGGCATTACTGAACTCTACATGTGGCACTTGGGAGACATCTGGGGAAGAGAAAGAGCCCTTGGGAGCAGCCCAACATTTAAGGGGTAGACAGAAGTCGGGGAGTCCAGGAGAGAGCTGGTGAGGATGGACCAGAACAGAAAAACAAAGCAGGAAGCCACGGGGCAAAAGCTTTAAAACTCCCTGACCTGGGGTGGAAGGGTCAGGAACTTGGGGCCAAACAGCATCCCCAGGCTGTTAGTAGGAAACTTAGAGGGTAAGATTTTGGTGAAGAAATAAAGGCAGACATCAGTGGGCAGAGGATTGAAGGAGAAAGAGCTATTTCTTCCAGGAAGCACAGCTGCGAGCAGCAGGAGTGCTCTACAGCCCCAGGAGATCCGAGGTCAAGCAGAAGGTCCTATTGCAAGATGGGCGAGTCATTACAGCTGAGTTGAGAGCCCCAGCAGGGAAAGCAAGGGAATGCGGAGAGGAGAAAGAGATGTGGAAAAGTTGCAAGCAGAAGAAGCTGGAAGTCGGCAGAGTTCCCACTGGCAGCTTTTCCCTGCTCTGTGAAGTGGGAAGGGAGGTGGGAGTGGGGACTGGCTCCAGAAGGTGACAACTTGCATTAGCCACTCAGGGGAAACGGGACCCCTAGCCTGGACAGGAGAAGGCAAGGCACTGATGCAAATGAAAGCCGGCTGCTCTGCCCCACTGCGCCAGGCCTGGGGACACAAGGGAAAGAGAAAGCAGGCCCCCGAGTCAAATTAGCACCCCCAAGAGTGGGGTGCAGGATGGGGAGCTTGCTTGGCGCAGGGCTGACACACAGACCGGTCTCCACACTCTGACTGTCCCCGCTTGGCTTCAAGGCAGGAGGGGGGTGGTTCGTGAGGCTCTGAAGCTGCAGACAGGTTACCTGCCAAAAGCTTCCACCATCATACAACGGGGCTGTAAAGTCTTGGTCCTGATGTCATTGGTTATGTTCTTCCTCTCCTTGAAGTACCGGCAAGAGCCCTGGATGCCATCCTTATTCTCCAAGATCATATGAATGGGGTAGACATCCTCCAGAGCGACTGGATCCCTCCGGGACTCCAAAATTCCGGTTTCCAAGTCAATCTCTTCATACCTAAAAGGGGAAAGCACAAATACCAAAGGACAACTCAGCTTCGGAAAAATACATACTTGGCTCCTCATTCTTCTCTTCTCTTCTCTTCTTTCCTTCCTTTCTTTCTTTCTAATTAAAGATTTTATTTATTTTTAGAAAGGGAGCACTCCAGGAGGGAGAGAAAGAAGTAAAGAATCCCAGGCAGACTTCACGCTGGGAGCCCAAAGCAGGGCTGAATCTCACGACCCTGAGATCATGACCTGAGCCGAAATCAGAAACCAAGAGCCGGATGCTTAACTGACTGGAGCCACCCAGGCGCCCCTGGCGCGTTCTTCTGACGACCTCCTGCAGAGATCAGAGAGCCGAAAGCTCACTCGGTCCTCTAGCCTTGCAAATGCAGATTAGAGCAGCATTCCTGCCTTTCTATCCCAAAGAACACAGACCTTTCCAGGGTCTCCCAAATCCACCCCAGAAGCTGAATGCTAGAACCAGAACCATCTTACTGGCCCAAGTCATGGCCTTTCCGTTTCCCTCCAAATCCAATGCCTGCATGTTAACAACTTTCACCTCTGAATCCTCAGTCCTGTCTTTTCCTCCAAACACTGATCCTGCGTCTCCAGTTGTCTACCAAACACCTTGAATTCAAGGAGATCCAAATCAAAGTTATGACTGCCTCTCTCTGCCTCCAATGAAGTCCCTCCTTTCCACTTTCTCCCAAATATGTCGTATCAATGTCACGGGGACAACTCTGACTTGCGTTTCTTCCCTTATGCAGTCAGCCAAGTTTGTTAGGCTTTCCTTACAAACCCTGCTCACAGCCCGAGCTAGTCTAGTTGAGGCTAAATCCCACTTACACTTCCCAGCCCTTTCCTTCCTCGCCTTCTCTGTGATCTCTACCCGGCTTTATCCCCCATTCCCAAATCACATCTTCCACCATCTGCCAAGAGGCGGCTGTGGACTGCTGTCCTCCACCTCTCTAGCCGCACCTTCCTAGGCTTCTTTGACGGTTCCTAGTTCTCCATCCAGCCTTTCAACGTAGGTGCACCTGAGGGCCATGTCTTAGGCCTCCCATCACACCATATTCTCTTCCAAGGATGATCCTGGCTCATGGCTTTAATAGCCAACCATATGGGATGACTGCCCACGTCCAGCTCTATCCCTCCCTCTGGCCTGCTTTTACCCAAGGAAGCAACATGTTTACTGCACAGAATCTCCACGGATCACCCAAAGGAACCTTGAATTCCACGTGACTCAAAGTACATTCAGCACCTAGCCCACCTTCCCTGAGACTCAACAACCTTGCTGCTCTTCTGTGTTCCCTACTAACAGGGACGGGCATCAATATTCACTCAGGAGGCTGAACATCAGGAATCAGAAGCCATCATCCCTGATTCCCCCCTCTCCTATACCCCACATCCAGTCACCAAATCCTCTTGATTCTTCTGCTTCCTAGGTCTTGATGCCATTTGCTTCTCTTACGTATTCTCACCTGCCCCATAGTAAGCAAAACTGATGGGGAGAACAAAGGCAAGAAGGAAATGTAGATGAAATTAAATTTCCTTATAACCTGCAGCCCATTGTTACTTAAGGCAGGAAGAGTAAAGTTCCTCCAGGAAGCTCCCAACTCTTTTCAAGTTGATGCTTTGCTACAGGGAAAAACCAGCCTTAGCTTGAAAATAGCCAGGCCTCTAGGGTCCTGTGAGTTTTCTTTAACATAGGAGAGTCTGTTTGGAAACCTCCCTTTGTCTTCACGTCCCCCAACTTGAAAGTATATAAATTGGTCTCCCCCCAACACACAACGACCGTTGCTGCTCTTTCTGCCCCACCGGTCCTGTTCCCATGCTTTAATTAAAGTCTTGTAGCACCGAAGACTTCTGCAGAATTCTTTCTCAGCCTGTTGGCTCTGAACCCCAACCTACAAACCCCATCAAACCATGACTGGTTGTGACTGGATTACTAAAATCTGTCAACTTCACACTCTGCCCTCAGTCTGACCCTTCTTTGGGGTGGGGGGAGGCGGGGCTTCCAATGGTTCTTTTGATAAAGGATAAACTCTTTAAGCGGATTAAAGACCACTGATTACCTCTCCAGTCCAATCTCTAAGTGCAGAGAAGATTCTGTAGGCCAAACTTCGGATTCAAATTCTGGTTTCTGCTCTTGCTAGCTGATACCTTGAACAAAGTCTCTTATCATCTCTGGGCCTGACTTTTCTCTCCGGGGAAAAAGGGAATGATTATACCCACCTTCTAAAATTATTGTAAAAATTAACTTGATAGGAGCGCCTGGGTGGCTCAGTGGCTTAAAGCCTCCGCCTTCAGCTCGGGTCGCGGTCGCGGTCTCGGGGTTCTGGGATCGAGCCCCGTGTCAGGCTCTCTGCTCGGCGGGGAGCCTGCTTCCTCCTCTCTCTCTTTCTGCCTGCCTCTCTGCCTACTTGTGATCTCTGTCTGTCAAATAAATAAATAAAATCTTTAAAAAAAATTAACTTGCTATATGTCAGGATCTTAGCAAGTCCTAGCTCACAATATGCATACATGTAAGTGCCAACTACTATTATTCCCCATTCCCCATCTCCAGTCCTGCACCTCAACCACACTTATTTCTCCTCCTTTAGGCTTTCCACGTTTGCTGTTCTCTCTCCAGAATACTCTGCCAACTGGCCATCTAAATCCAATCTTGAAGTCTTGTTTTCAGTATTACTTCTGGGAACCTCTCCTCACAATTTGGCTTAACGGCACAGACTCTATAGAGACAGACTGTGTGGGTTTAAATCAACACTCTGGTCACTTAAAATCTCAGGAACGTTGGACAGGTTCCTCAATCTATGACTCAGTTTCCTCTTCTGCAAAATGGGGACAATGACAGCGTCCACTGCTGAGGACCAAGTGAGTTCCATCTCCTTAACCTCCCAAAACAGGATCTTACAGTATAATAACAGGCCAATAATAAGCACTCAATAAATGCTAGCCGCTGTTGTTGTTATATTATTATTGTTGCTAACCTTGCCGTTATGCCTATCTCTAGTTGCCTTAGGTTCTCTAGTCCAGAACTGAGAATGCCCCAGAAAGGGTGGCTAAACTCAGAGTCTCCAGACTTGATCTAAACTGACTTCCTTCCCACCATGAAAAAGGAGCGCTCTTCGAAGCTTGAAGAATACCCCCCCGCCCCAGTCCTGCTCACCACCACCCAAACACCTACACAAACCGAATGGGACATCACTAAATGACCCCCAACTCCATCAGAGGCCCGGGCTCTGCCAGGCCCGAGAGACCCCCAGCCAGCCTTACTGCCGCGCCCCCATCAGACTCGCGGTTCTCCGCCCCCCCCCCCCGCCCCAGCCCCTCGGCGCCACTCCTTTCTCCCGCCCCCTCCCGTCAGAACCTGGGCCCCTCCCAGCGCCCTCTGATGCCGGGCTCTGCGCCGCCCGCCCGCCCGCCTCAGGGCCAGGCCGCTGACCGGTCCTGGAGCTGGAGGTCGGGTCGCTCCCGAGGCTCTTCATAGAAGCTGATGCCCGGGTGGGTGGCAAGGGCCCGCCAAAGGAACTCCTGCGTGTAGGGCTCCAAAGGCAGCGGAAAGGGAGGCACTCGCGTCTCCAGACGGCTCCATAGCGCGGGCAGACACAGGCCATCAAGCCCCTCCAGGGCCACCTCGTCCAACAACGACTCCAGCGCGTCCATTGCTACTTCTGTTTTGCAGCTCCCCGAGCGCCTGCGCACCAGGATTCTAAAGGCCCTCCAGCGCGCCTGCGCAGAACGATCGACAGCCCGGGTAGGCGGGTTGGACCTACGGATCGGAGGAGGAGTTCCAAGAGCGCCGACGTGACGTTGCGCCCTTTGGGGGCGGGCTCAGTCCTCGGGGCTCCACCGCCATTGGTCCGGAACCCCGCAGTAACCAGGGGAACTGCAAACAGTGTAGGGGCCGCTTCCGGTTCGAGCACCCGGAACCGCCGCCTCAAGGGATGGACGGTGAGTGTCCGTGGGCCCCTCCAGGTGGTCGGGCAGTTATTCTCCTATCTCTCCCTCAGCTCCCTCGGACAGAATCCTAGGCAAGAGAGCCCTGGGCCACCACTGCCTGACCTAGGGTGGTCTCTGGTCAGAGGGAAAGGGAGCCCTAGTGGTCAGGGATGGGAAGAAGACGCTGGGGGGAGTGGTCAGTGGTTTGGCCACTGTGCAGAGTTGTGTTGTTGTAGAAACCCGGTACAGGTCGGGGGCTCAGAAGAGGTTTAGAGTGGAAAGCAGAGGCAGAAGTCTGAAGAGGGGTCTTGTGTGTCTCCCTCGGATGTGGGACTGTGAAATCTGGGAGTTGGTATGGGGATAAGCGTCATCTTGGAGAGTGCGGTCGTCAGGTCCTGGGAAAACGGAGTTGGTAAGGTGGGTGGACGAGGTCGAGGGCATGCTCTTTTTCTGAGCTTTGATGTTGATAATTAATACTGTTCAGTGCCAGGAACTCTGTAAGCGCTGTGGAGCAACACCTCGTTAAGCTTCATTCCTGCCCTTTGAGGTCAGGGGTGTTATCCTGTTTTGCAAATGAAGAAACTGAGGCTCAAAGGAATTAAGTTAACTTGCCCCAAATCAAAGAGCCAGCAAGTGGCAGAGTGAGTAAGAAACCCAGACACTCTGTCTCTGGAGTTAAATTATAGAGGTTTGAGATTTGGAACGGATTTTGGAGGCCCTTCATTCCTGACATTGCAAATGGAGATATCTGCAGGGGCAAGTCTGGTGGGCTGGATTGGGCTGTGACTGAAAATCAATTCCCCTTTTGAAAGGAAAGCTTCTCACTCAGTTCCAACCAATTATTTTCCTAGGGCACTTCTCTAAATACCATGACAGCCTATCAGCCTGAAGGCCAGATGGCCAGATGCCGGCCTGTGGGCCACTATTTAGAGTTCCTGATTAGAATCATGGAATTGACCACTGAAAACAATCTAAAAATAGGCTGTTCTGATCTCATTTTGAAGATAGGAAGACTAATATCTAGACAGACTGTTAGGATCTCTGCTAGAATCCAGATCATTGTTCTCATTTCACTACTATCCCTTACATTCAGGAATTTGTTCCTTGTATCCACTTAATGCAGTTTGGGGAAAAATTTATTTTGATTGAACACTCTGATATATCCTTAAAAGACGTCTTTGCCCTTTGTACTTTAGAGGTACTATAAAACGTCATTTGCAGTTTGCCTGGTGGAAAGATCAATGTTAACATTGCTACAGAACAACAGTTCTCAAATATTTTTAACTGCAGGACACCTTTATGCTCTTAACCTCGAAAGAGGTTTATGTATATTATATCTACGATATTTACCGTATCAGGAAGTAAAGCTGAGAACATCTTAAAACATTCAGTTATCAACTACTTAAAAATAACAGTAAACTTGGGGCGCCGGGGTGGCTTAGTTGGTTAAGCATCCAGATCTTGGTTTTGGCTCAGGTCATGATCTCATGGGTTGTGAAATGGAGCCCCGAGATGGGCTCCACACTCAGCAGGGAATCTGCTTAAGATTCCTTCTGTCTGCCCCTCCCCACACTCAGTGTGCTTTCTCTCTCTCAGTAAAATAAATCTTAAAAAATAACAGTAAGCCCATTACTTCTAAATATAAGTAATAATTTTAATGAAAGATAGCTATGCCCCCCCATTAGTAGGAAGAGTAGCATTATTTTACATTGTCTCAAATCTCTTCAATGTCCGGCTTGACAGAAAATAGCTAGACTCTCATTTCTGTTTCAGCAACCAAACTGTTGTGTCTTTTGGCTAGTGTATATGAAGAAAGTCTGGCCTCACACAGATTTTAATTGCCTTTTCAAATAACTGTAGACATTCTTTTTTGATGCTACACCAAAACTTAGCACATGGTAGTTTCTTGAAGGGTATGTACAATGAGCTGTCTGAGACCATATTGGTGAACTTTTTGTTCTCTGTTATATTTAAAATCCATTGGTTTATCTCGCCCTTTGTTCAGATATTTTACCCATGTACGATTTTATTACATTAGGCATTGGTCATTTGGAAAATGTTGGTTTACTGAGTTCTGCAAATCTTCCAAACGTTGACATTTCAAATTCTATTATGTAATATCAAGTGGAATGTCATTATACAATATCAAGAAAGTCATATTTGTTAATATCACCACCTGGCTCATTTTTTAGCAAAAAGTTTAAGCTGCTAAACTCAAGGTAGTAGAAACAAGTTTCATTTGGGCAATAGACACTGTCAGTTGTTTCCTTGAAGGGACTGACTCACTTTCTTTCATTCTTTTTTTTTTTTTTTTCCCTATTTGAGAAAATGTCTGTGAGACACCCAGGTCTGAATAATTATAGTTTGTTAGTTGTATTCAAGTAAAAATGGCATTCTATACATATGTGGCTAGTTCAGCTGGTAACTCAAACAAGCACACATGAGTGTTTTCTGGGATCAACCATTGTATTTTGGCTTGTAACGGAAGTGCTTGGTGTGTATTTGCCATTGTGTCACACAGAATATTGAAAAGCTGTGGACTCATGAGAAGAAATTAAGTAAAACTAACTTTTACAATTTCATAAGAATATTCTTAGGTGACAGTGATTTTTTGGTTGTTGTTGATTTATCGTGAATACATGGCAGTAAAGAATACAACGATTACTAGGTCAGTTTGGTGCTGCTGCCCTGTAACAGTTTTACCTACTGCCACTGTCCCATCATCAGTGCAGATAGCAACACAGTGAGGATGTTTTAGAATTGTGATGAAAATGGTTTTGTCCTTGTGAACCCCTCTTCCTCCCAGGGTCTGGGGAAAACAGTTTGAGAAACATTGCTATAGAACATTTTCAAGAAGTTCCACCCAGTTGCTCTCTCACATCTCGCTCACTCCTAAAGCGTTATCATGGCCCGATTAAGGAACCTGTTAATTTACAGATTGGTTACTAAAAGGAAAAACTTGTTCTCTTTAAGAAAGCATTTGCCCTAAGATCAGATTTAGCATTCAAAGGATCCCTTTTCCATTACAATTTTTAAGACTTAGATTTACACAACTTTTTTTTTAAAGATTTTATTTATTTATTTGATAGAGACAAAGCGAGAGAGGGAGCACAAGCAGGGGGAGTGGGAGAAGGAGAAGCAGGCTTCCTGCTGAGCAGGGAGCCTGATGCGGGTCTGGTTTCCTGGACCCTGAGATCATGACCTGAGCTGAAGGCAGACGCTTAACAACTGAGCCACCCAGATGCCCCTTACACAACAATTTTATAGGCACCTACCTGATGGGTAAAGTGAAGCATGCCATGATGAACTGTGAGTCTAGCCAACTAGATACGCCAAGCCTGGCCTTATTGAAAAGATGTTTACTTCCCAAACTTACAAAAGCTTAAGTATCTAGCAAGTGTCCCCAAACTGGATTACAGTTTGGTTGATTTTGCAGGTCCAAATCACTGTGGTTTTTCACATTTTTCCTGGCCCATTGGCTTTGGCTTTGGGCAAGTTTTAACTGGCTCTGCAATGCAGTGTGACGTAATGTTGATATATTTGGGGGGCTGTATACCGGTGGATTCACATCTCCGCTGTGTACTCTGACCTCTCTGAGCTTCAGTTTTCCTGTCAATAAAATGGAGCTGATGATAAGGCTTACTTTGTTTGGTCTGGTAATCCACTGTTGAATTACACGAGACTAAGTGTGAACACACGTAACACCAAGTCTTCTTTGTAAAAAGCACTCGGACGTGGTAGTGAATCCTGTGATTATCTGCAAATGGGCAGACTTCAGCTGGCAGAAGAGGGAGGGGGGATTCTGATGAAGCTCTCTAGCAAATAATAATCTTTGTAATTAGCCCTCTGTTTGTTTAAAGGAAAAGCCAATGTCTGGCATTTTTTATTTACCTGAATGTAAACGAGCAACGTGTGAGTCTTTTGCTATGAAGTGTTCACCTTTATGTTAAAGTCATTTCTTCCAGTGCTTTTGGAATATGAAATGGTTCAAGGAAAAAAAAAAATTTCTGCTCAGTTTTCAAGGAACATAATAATTAGACAAAAGTTCAGCACATCAACATAATTAGAAAGGATTTTAAAGCTGTTCATTTGCTTTTGCTCTCCCCAGAGCAAATATTCAACATTTCCCCTGCTTAGCCTGTTCATTTGCTTAGTACACTTTCTCAAAGAATTAATAATGCCAAGATGAAATTTAGCCTAGCTTGTCTAAATAATCCCAAACTGCAAAACGGGTGACGGTTGAATTAGTAAGATTTTGTTGAAAGTATGCTGTCAGCATGTCTGGTCTCTTCTGGTCTTGTATGGTATTCACCTGGGCTCCTGGTGATTTGTTGGTTTCTCTTACTATTTAAAATAAACCAAGCCAAAAATGATGTGAACTAGAACAAAGCAGGCATTCAGCAGGCAAAATAAATGCATTGTCCGTGGAGTCTCTATGTCTGTTCTGTCTTCCTTCCTTCTTTGCACCCATCCTTGAGTTGGATCCAGTTCAGTGATTTTTAGCTTAGAGGAAGTTGACGCTCTATGTTTTGCTTATTCTTCCTTAGCACATTCATTTAGTAAGTCCACATTTCAGTGCCTTCTGTGTGCTGGAATCCAGAGATATCAAGACGAGTAAGACTGGATCTAAGTGAAGAGTAGATGGGAGTTTACTATAGTATTCCTTTTTTTTTTTTCTTTTTAAATTAGGCTCTACGCCCAGCACAGAGCCCAACGTGGGCCTGAACTCACAGCCCTGAGATCAAGACCTGAGCTGCGATCAAGAGTCGCATGCTTAACTGACTAAGCCACCCAGGCGCCCCTCCTTATAGTACCTTAAAACTTTCTTTAAGTTGGGGTACCTGGGTGGCTCAGTGGGTTAAAGCCTCTGCCTTTGGCTCAGTTCATGATCCCAGGGTCCTGGGATCCAGCCCCACATTGGGCTTTCTGCTCGGTAGGGAGCCTGCTTCCCCCCTCCCTCTCTGCCTACTTGTGATCTCTGTCTGTCAAAATAAATAAATAAAATATTAAAAAAATTTTAAAAAAGCTTTCTTTAAATTGATGTTTTTGAACATAGAAGTTAAACATTTTTTTCACCTTAAAAAAAAAAGGAGCAATGTAGCAGATTTGAAAATGAATTCTTTAAACCAGAGGTTACAAATCGGGGGCCTCTAAATGAATCAGCCCACAGTCACATTTCCTTGGTCCGTAATGTTTTATTTTTTTCAAATTTTGAACAAGTCATCAGAACATTGAAAAATGGAGGGATTTCTCATAAATACCTTATTGTGGTATTTTCTTAACAAAGATCAATAAAATCTATTAACACCAAATCACAGTTGTGCATGGCAACAGCTTTTTCATAGCTGGAGCCAAATGGAGACCCTCCTCCCGCAACAGGGAGGCACACTTTCTGCTTTCCCACAGCACCTCCCTGACTGCCCCTGCCGCGCATTTTATGTGTTCCCTGCCTGGGCCCCAGAGGCATCTGAAGTTACAATCCTGTTCTTGTATTCACTTGGGCAATTTTGGAAATCCCTATGGATTACTATTGTGTGGCACAATGTGCTGTATATACCTGTTCTCTTCATTTTAATCTGAAAGAAAAAACGGGGGATGTATTCTGTGCCCTGAAGAACTTCATAATCTGATGAGAAAGCCCGTCATCAACAGCTAACTATAATCCCATGGGTTTCCCTAGAAAAGAACATCTGTAAAGGTCTTCCCCTTTCTCAAAGCAGTCTGGCTCCCTGCCTGCTTTTGTAAATAAAGATTTATTGGAACACAGCTATGCCCACCTGCATATAAATGCGTACAGTCTATGGATCTCTTCATGCCTCAGTGGCAAAGGTGATTAGTTGTGGCAGAGACCATATAGTCCATACAGCCAAAACTCTTGACCATCTGGCCCTTTCCTGGAAAAGTTGGCCGGCCCCTGCCACACAGGATCTGATTTGATTCTTGAGACCGCTCCGTACGACACTCAGTGTCATTGGCCCATTTATGGCCCGCAGCTAGCAGAGAGCAGAACTGGGACTCAGCCAATTAACGTGTACGCTCAACAAAGCAGGCATTCAGCAGGCAAAATAAATACGTGGCCCATAGAGTCTCTATGTCTAGAGTGTGTCATCAAAAACCTGTCTCAAACTTGTACCCATCCATGTGTGGCCAGGTTGTTAGACTTGGGAAGTGAGTCAGTGGGCAAGGCCAATCCATTAGTCTGGTTGAAGAGCACAGTTCAAAAGGCACTGAGCTTGCCTACTTCCTTGGCTCCCTCAGGATCTGACCCTGTGGCTGCGCCTCTGTTTCCAAGTAGGAGAGGGCTGCCAAGGAGCAATGTGGTTAGTTGGAAGGAGGAGCTTGGTGCTGTTCACAGCTCATTTTATGTAAGAGGAAGGAAGTGTCCATTATCCTCAATGGCACCAGACTGACTGCTGATGAACAGCTTGACCCTTGTGACTTTAATAATTGGTCACAATTGCCGTGGTCACAGCACCTTAAATCTGAGAATTTCCCTGGGAAAGCCATGTGCCTCCCTTCCCCTATCCCTTGGTTGGTCTGCCGGTCTTCAGTCTCACGTTTAGATACCCACCTACCCACCTACCTTCATGTTCAGAGAGGTATTATGGTGGCCTGAACTGGGTCCATTGATGAGCTTTTCCATATTTAAAAGTTGTGGTTTCTCATAAAAACCTGGATTTGTCAGTCTCTTGATGGAAGGATGCTTTGGCCTATGGGCCTGCATTCCCACAAAGCCCCGGTCCTCCAGCCCTGAATGTTGGTCCCTCTTGACCTTGGTCATGTGATGACAGTTTGACCTCTTCTGGCTGATGACGTTGGTCAGCAAGTGCCTTTTTCTTGCATTGAGAATATTAGCCTAAGCCTATAGACATCTGACATTTCACCCACTGCCCAAGCCAGCTCAGGAAGCTGGGCATTTCTCGTGCACACCATATTCTTTCCACCTCCCTCCCTTCCCCTTGCTGTGTTCCCTGGAAGCTGTCTCCTTTCAGGTCACCTCCACACTGTGGATTGTGGTGACTGATACCAACTGCAAAATTAACTCCTCCCACATGGTGGGGTCCCTTGGCCCCCTCATGTATCCTGCTGTGTCACAGGTACTGGGCTCCATGCCTTTCCTCTTCTTTGGGGACAGAAACCCACTCTTGTTCCTTTGTCTGCCCAGCATTTGGCCCCAGGACTGGCACAGGGAGATGGACATGAGTGTTTGCTGGGCTAACATTGTAACTAGGAAAGAGATCAACTGGTTTGTCCCTTTGTGAATTGCTGGCTGGTCTCCATAAAGCAGGCTGAGGAAAAGCCCTTACAGCCAAGCCTACGGTCAAGCTTCCAGAGATCTCACCTGGCTCCTCTTTCGCTAAGGAGAAAAGCATGGTCCCCCCAGACATTGTCCTTTGGAGTAGTTCAGACTAGTCCTAATAATATGCCTTCACCTAGCTACCTTCACTCTACCCCCAGCCCCTGTTGCAATCCCTCTACTTTGCAGTTAGCGTTCCTGTCCTCCCATTTTTTTCCCCAGCGGGTTCACCATCGCTCCCACCTCCTGCCTCATTTTTGACTCTGATGCTGCCTTGACCACCCTTAGCTGATGGATACTCTGGAGACAGCCCCTGACTTAACATGTCATTGGGGGATAGGAGGGTTATTGGTCAGTGTAGCACCAGGCCGGAAGTTGGATCACCAACCCATTCAGGGACCACGGCACTCTTACAGACTCTGAGTGACTTTGCAATGCAATGTGTATACATGCCTCTGTGTGTGTGTGTGTGTGTGTGTGTAAGTGCATGTGTACGCATGATCTCTCTCAAGACTCCCAGACTGTTGAGGGGTGCTTAGGTGGCTCAGTTGGTTAGGTGTCCAACTTCTGGCTTGGGCTCACATCATGATCTTGGGGTCCTGAGATCAAGCCCCGCATTGGCTCAGTGCTCAGCACAGAGTCTGCTTGTCCCTCTCCCTCCCAACTCTGCTCCTCCTCCAACTCGCTCAAGCACTCTCTCTCTCTCTCTCTCAAACAAATAAATAGATAAAATCTTAAAAAGAATCTGAAACTATTTAAGATACCTTTTTATGAACCTGCCTGAAATCAAAGATAGTGCGTAAAGAGACTTATCAGATGTAGTCCAGGGAACTTGATAGATTTCGGAACTCTTTAAGGATCCTTTGGAAGAAAACAAGTTTAGAAGCCTGCAGAGGGCACCTGGGTGGCTCAGTCTGTTGGGTGTCTGCCTTTGGCTTGGGTCCGGATTGCTCCCGGCATTGGGATCCACTGTTGGGCTCCTTGCTCAGCAGGGAGTCTGCTTCTCACTCTCCCTCTGCCTGTTGCTCCCCCTACTTGTGCACTCTCTCTCTGTCAAATAAATAAGTGAAATCTTTAAAGAAAAAAAAAAAAAAAAAAGGAAGAAGCCTGCAGGGACCAGGCAGGTGATGTAAGTGACTGCAGTGTCCGGGGTGTATTTCATTATGCTGCTTTATGTCCGATTCTTTCAACACCTGTATACACTTTGCATACCTGGGAATATTCATCAATTTCATAAAGAACTCAGTTGCCTACTAATTCCTGGCAGCATGTGGCTTCCTCCATCTCTCTGTCATCTGTAGAATAGAGGTAAGAGTAGTCCCACCCCCTGGGGTTATTGTGAAAATTAAAAGCGTTCATGGACACAAAGCCCTTAGATCAGGACCTGACACACGGTAAGTCCATATGTGTTCGCTGCCATTAGGATGATGGCAAAATGATTCTCTCTTTTGCTGGAGATGTGGCCACTTTCATCTTCACTGTAGGGAAAAACCTCTCAGACCTGCTGATAAACGGCACCTTGGACTTGACTTCAGTGACAGGGAAGACAACCGGCCAGCAGGGGCTGGGAACCAGACAATACCATGCCAGCTGCCAGGCCACTGTCCTCATCCTCAGACCACTATTGCTGGGCAGGAAGGCAAGTCCTGTGTTGCCAGATCGTTTAGGTTTGCAAAACCATCCAGAACTCAGGGTTTTAAAATGTGTTATCTCCCAAAGTGTAAAAAAAAAAGAAAAGAAAAAAAAATTTTTTTTTAAACATTATGGAGACCAAACAAATATTGGTGGGTTGGGTTCAGCCAGTGAGTAACTTCCGATCTGGTCTGACCGCTGTCATTTATCAGATGTTGGGGACGCGGCCTGGGGAGTCAACATGCCTGCAGAGGTGGGAGAACAGGTCCAGATCCATTTCTGTCCAGCATCCCACCACCCCGCCCTCCTAATGAGCCCTTGTGGTGGGAAGTCCTGCCTCCTGCATGATTTCAGATGGAGATTTTATTTTAAGCCTGCAAAAAGGCAACCCTGAAAAACCAGGACAGAGGATTAGATTTGCTTTCCGGCTCTCCCCATCTTCACATTGGTGCCCACTAGGTGAGAGCTCATGGAGACCTACTAAGGAGACTCCAGTTCTGAGGCCACATGACCTTGGGGGGATTAGTTTCTTTATCTCTCGGTGCCTGGACTCTGAATTTATAAAACAGAGATTAATAATAGGACTTCCTCATAGGGCTGCTATGAGAATCAAATGAATCCATCTATCTAAAGACCTTAAAATGGTACCCAGCCCTTAATAGGATCTCAGTAAAAATTAGCTGTCTGAGGAAGGAACGTATCTTTTTCTTTAGGATTCCAGGGCAGCTCGTGCATCATTTCCTATGTTTTCCAGGACTACTTGGCAGCTCCTTGTGGGGGGAAGGGAGGAGTAGAATGCAGAAGACACTTTAATTTGGTTATGTACACGCAGGCTCACAAATGTAATGTCCACACTTGTCAGTGGGGGCTGGGTTGGCCTGTGTAGTTGGAATGGGTTTGGGAACTTGTATGATGGATACAGAGGTCTACCAAAGTACATTTTAGCCTGGGGAGCATGCTGTCACATAAGCCACTGATTAGATTACAGAAGTGTGGCATTTTCTTATCTTTACTGTTTCAAATGAAAAAAATCAATATTTTCCAATTATCTCCAGTGGTGTATTAAATTCACTTTGTCATATTTCATTTCACCATCTGAGAAAGAGCAGGGGGATAGGGTCAGGAAAATACATCGTGAGAGAAGATGAAGTCTTCATAGCAGTTCATACTCATGCCTCCTGTCCCCCCTGCATTGTCCATTCAAAAATTCGGTCATTCATTCATTCATTCACAGATTCCGGAAATGTCTACTGATATCCATTCCATTCCAGGCACTGTTCCAGGTGTGGGAAATTCAGGGATTAAAACAAAGCCAAACAATGACCATTTCTGGGGCGGGGGTGCAGGGGGAGACAGACCACAACTACATTAACAAGAAAAAGATCAGATAGGAGCTGTGCAGAGGATAAAAAGTAGGGAGGATGGTATGCTAGTTCGTCCTCTCTGAAGAAGGAGGTCCCTTCAGGCTGAGATCTGATTGATAAGAAGGAGCCAACAGGAGAGGACCATGAGAACAAAGGACCCGGTGCAGGAAGGGATCGTGAGTCCAAAGAGCAAAGGAAAGACTGGCGGGCTGCAGGTGTGCGTGGTGTGGATGTGAGCATGCGCAAGCGGAGAGCAAACCATGCAGAGGGAAATGCACTGGAGGGTTGAGCAGGCAAGGGATACAGTCTCATTTTTAGTTGGCTGCCATGGGAGAAACCCAGCAATAACAGAGACAGGACTCTTGCCAGGTGGCTCTTTGATGATCAAGGGCCTCGCAGAGGGGTGATGGGGAGGAAGGGAAAGGTTCAGGAAGCATTTGGGAACCAGAGTCCAACAGAACCTGCTGAGATCCATGAACACACAGCCAGCCGCTTATGGGGGAGTGAACCACTTACTGCTAAGCACTTACTATGTGCAGGGTCCTGTTCTAAGCTTTTCACGGGTACTATCTTAATGCCGACCATAGACTGAAATGGAATCATGCTATCAGGGTTTCCAAACAGGTACTGAGAAGCTGAGCCAGACAGGCTGACCCACCGCCTACCCTCTTTGCCACCGCACAGCATTGTCCCCAGGCTCTCGTGTAATTATGAAGTCAGCCACAGAATGCATGGCTAAGCATTTTTAGAAATGCACAAGCAAATGCACGTAACAGTGTGCAGGTTATAAATAACCATTTCTATCTGCCAGCTGCTGTTTGGGTTTGGAAAGGAAAAGAGGATCTTAGCATGACTTGTTTATCTCAGGTAATTTGGCAGTAAACTGGGCCCCGGGAATTTGAGTTACACAGAAAATGCAAAGGAAGAGTGACAGGGATATTGTTTTGGGCTTTCAGAAGACAGAATGTGACTTAAAGTCCCCAGAACCAGCCTGGAGGCGTGCATGGGGAATTGGAAGGAATCTGGAAGTGTGTCACAGAGCCCATGTTTACCTGTCTTCCAAACAGTCACGCTTTTTGTCTAACAGATTTCTGTGACGATGATGAAATTTCCTTAAAGGGCTCTCCCCTCTCCCCTGCAAAAATGGTCCGTGACATCAAAGTAAATGATGGCTCCAGCCTTCTGCCTAGTTGCCTATTAGGTTAGAATCTAGAAGCCTGCTTTGTTGGATCTGTAGAGAGCTTTAAAAAACTTTTTTTTAGTTACTTGTCAATATTTAAAACTTAGAAATTTTCTCCTAATACTGGACTTCTCTAGAAAAATCCGATCGCATGAGACTGGGCCCATATTCCTGCATTGAAACTGGCAGCTGGAGCCAAATGGTGATTCCCATGGGCCACCTGGGTGGCTCAGTCGGTTAAGCCTCATTCTTGGTTTTTGGCTGGAGTAGTGTTCAACAGCAACACCAAATAGTGATTCCCCTCAGGCTGGGCAGGAGCTCCCCAGGCTGCTCTGTCCCCGCCCTGCCACCTTACTGTGCCACAGATGTATTTGCAAAGGCTGCAGGTGGAAGTCCAGGAAGCTGGGCTGGGGCTAAAGACCTGTGGGGGTGGGGTAGTAATGACAGTGGTGCTCCCATTCCTGGACTTGACACGAGGGGACGCTGGTAGGGATCAGGGTATAGCAAACACTGGATTAGCAGCCAGACTGACCGGTTGTTAATCCCGTTCTTCCCCTTCCTTGCTCTGACCTTGGGCAGGTTGCTTTCTCTGAGCCGCAAGGCTTTGTTGTGCCTAATAGGGAGTCCTGAGAGCTGTCACCTGGGGAAGAAGCTCCAGGGATAGGTGCCCAGTAAGCACAAGGAAACCACGATTTCCAGACAGCCCGTCCGGACAGGTCTCAGTTTCCCTTTCCTTGTTCTTCCTTCCTTTTCCCTTTTTCCTTTCTCATCTTGCCTGGCCATCTCATACAAACTTTGCCCTTAAATAAAGGAGCAGGTTACCAATAGCGTATTGGCTTAGCCAAGAAACCGTTGTTCCAATTCCAGAAACCATATTTTGTCATCATTTCATTCTTATCTTTCACGCATTATGGATCAGTCTCTTGAAAGAAGACAGTTTGTCCTCCCAAGATACTGTGTTGTCTTTTTGGCAAGCTTTGGGGTGCTGAGGTTCACAGAGGCTACTCTATCTCCCTCTGGCAGACTCCCCCTTCTTGGGTTCCCTGATGGGAACAATCTACATTTTCCATTGTATTTTTTAAGATTTTTGCATCTGCCTTTGGACATTTAATATTTTAAGTTTCTTTTAATTTTTCCAAAAGGAAAGAGGTCCATGTACATCATTCAAAAATAAAAATACATAAAAAGGAACAGTGATTTCTTGTCTTTGTACATGTAGCTCTGGGTGGTTCTTCATACAAATAGGATGGGTGTGAGTATTTATTCTTATTTTCCTCTTAGAGAAAAGATCGCATAGTTCGTATACTTTCTGCCTATCAATTTTTTCCTTATGTACAAGGAGCTTGTCCATTCTTTTTTCCAGCTTCCCAGTGTTCTGTGCCGTTGTGTGGATTTGCCGTATTTATTCATCCAGCCCCTACTGCCGGCTTTACGGGTCATTTGCAACATTTGTTATTGCAGATTGTGATACAGTGAATACCTTTGTACGTCCATTTCCTCTTTGTAGAGGTAATTCTTTGCAGCGGATTCCTGGAAGTGCTATTGCTGGCCCAAAAGGAAAATGCACCTGGACTTCTAAGGATATTGTCAAAATACCTTCCAAAAGTATTTTGTATCCATATACACACCCAAAGTGTCATTCTGCACTTCCCCTCTCCTCAGTGCTCCAAAGTGCCAGCTTCCTAGCTCTTGCAAACAGTATGTTGTCAAACCTCTGATTTTTGCCAGTCCGATTAGTGAGATTAAGTGGTATTTCAGTGGGATATTTGTCATTTAAATTAAATTCCATAGATATATAAAATGAGAGCAAAATAAGCTCTCCTGTTTGGACAACAGAAGAAATAAGCTCATTTTTGTGACCTCATGGCGCTACCATCCCCCCATTGGAGAGAAACAAGTTCTTTGTTCAAAGCTCCTTTGTGGTGGGGAGGTCCCAGCATGGGCCCTCTCTGCCGGCAGGATTTCCACTGGATTTATTCTCCAAAGCCCAACCCTTCCTGCCAAGGCTGAGCATTTCACCTGAGCAGACAGGAGTGAACGTCTAATGCCAAGCCTGCCTTAACCACTCTTGGCATCTTACAGCGTTTACCCGGCTGCTGGCACACCATCTTCTTTGATCATTGGGAAATCATTTTCATCCAACCCCTTTACTAATTGCTCTAGCAGTCCAAAGTACATTGAAAAGCTGCATCACAGAAAGAATTGCTTATATCAGACTCCCTCCCAGGTCCGTTCTCGTGCGCTTGTACTTGTCTTTAATGCCCTGATTAAGGATCCGTGTGGCCTGGTGGTTAGGGCTGAAGGTTCTGGAGCCAGACTGCTCAGCTCCAGATCAGTTTCCTCTGCTCACTAGCTTGGGTGATTAGAGCAGATTTTCGAGCCTCTTTGGGTCTCAGTGATTGCATCTGACAAGCGGGATAATAGTGCCTATTTCTTGGGTAGTTGACTTAGCCTGGAGCTCAGTGCCTGGCACAGAGTAAACCCGACTTAAGGTGAGCTCACATGGTAATCACAATGATTAATATGATTGTGATGGTGATGATGTTAGTGACGATAGCCATCGGAGCACACGGAGCCCTGTCACTTACAAGCTACATTTCTGTGACCTCGAAAAAGCAGTTCAATCACCCCCTTAAAGTTTGCTTCTCGTTTCTTCCTTGCTGGTACCAGCGGGATAGTACTGTCCATCTAGAGCAAGAGTCAGCAGACTACAGCCTGGGAGCGAAATCCAGCCTGCCCCCTGTGTTTGTGAATAAAGTTTTATTGGAACACAGCGGCCCCCATTTGTTTACATATAGTCTAGTGCAGCTCTTGCACCATGATGGCCGAGTCGAGTAGTTGCACCAGAGACTTCATGATTTAATGAACTTACGGCCTATAAGGTAAAAAATATTTATTCTCAGGGGCACCTGGGTGGCTCAGTCGGTTAGGCATCTGCTTTCGGCTCAGGTCATGATCTCAGAGTCCTAGGATCGAGCCTTGCATGGGGCTCTCCGCTCAGCAGTGAGTCTGTCCCTCCCTCTCCCTTTGTGATCTCTCTTGCTTTTGCTCTCTCTTCGATAAATAAATAAAACCTTTAAAAAGTATAAAAATAAGAAATATTTACTCTCTGGCCTTTTACAGGACAAGTTTATTGACCCCTGACCCAGAATAGTGGTTGTAAGGATGCGGGAGAGGTAAAGCCCATGTATTGATCTGGGCACATAGTAGGTGTCCATTTCAGTGGAGCTGTGTCCCCCAAGCAGAAACATTCATGAACTTGGTGCCCAGTTCTTGCCCTCCCCCCCGTCACTCTTCTTCTACCCTACAGGAAAAACAGGGAGTAATCACCATGTGAATAATTTAGTTAGAAATACTGCACAATATGCATATATATTTTTATCATCTACCATACATTTCCATATGCACCAAATATTTCACATGTGGAGTAGACTATAGCAATGGTTAGAAAAGCCTGTGTCCAGGGTGCCTGGGTGGCTCAGTCATCAAGCATCCGCCTTCCACTCAGGTCATGATCCCAGGGTCCTGGGATTGAGACCCGCATCGGACTCCCTGCTCAGCGGGAAACCTGCTTCTCCCTCTTCCACTCTCCCTGTTTGTGTTCCCTCTCTCACTGTGTCTCTGTCAAATAAATAAATAAAACTAAAACAAACAAACAAAACAAAACTTTAAAAAACAACAATAACAAAAATAATAATAATTTTTTAAAAGGCCAGAAAAGGCTGTGTCCTGTGGACTGTACTTCATAGGAGGCTTAGGGGTCTGTTAAGAGTAATTCTGATGCTGATTTTCCCCTGCCTGATGGTTTCAGATGCAGAGGAAGACTCCTCGCCCCTCTGAAGGATAGCACTGAGTGTTATGGTCTGCATCTAGAGCAAAGTAAAACCAAACGGTCAGAATATTCTAACCACTGAAAATAAGTCCAAAATGCAGATAAAATTTCTGAAGTCCTGCATGGCAGAATATTATATGCCTTCATGTCTTTTTCATTTTGGGGGTGTTTTTTTCCCCCGTTCCCAGGCACATGTCTGTTTTATAATGTGAGGTCCACATGTATCACTTACATTTGGCCTTATTTATCGTCTCATGGCTAAAAATGACAGGTCATCTTGCAAAATGCAGGGGGAACACCTCAATTTTGCAAGCAACGTCTTTTGATATTAATGTCACCTTCTTCCACCTCCCTCCCTGAGTGTCATGAGAATACAATGAGATCTAAGTAGGATGGTATTTCAAGACGCTGAGTGCAGTAGACAGGTCCGGTGTAATCACGTTCTTTCTGTCCTTGGCAGGAAGGAGCAGCCTCCACGTGGAGCTACTGAGAGGAGAGAGGGGCTCAGTGGTGTGAGGACTGGGTGTTAGATTACAAATGTGCGTAATTAGCTTGGGTTATCTTCATTGGAAAATAAGCCAGTTATTTTCCAATTTAATGAATAAGCAGCTTCCAATGAACTCCGGTAGAGAGATTTGCTTTCCAATTTCAGTAGTTAAGTTCTGTGTTCTTTGTATTAATGGGTTGTTTTTATGGCCCACCTTAATGTTTTTCTTACTGTTCTCTATTGGTGTAACAGAATTTTAGGGATGAAAAGCAACTCCTGAGGTGATTCACGCTGTCTTTTAAAATAAAAATAAAAATTAAAATTAAAAAATGGGAAGAAAATATGGCCCAGAAGGATCCTGGGGGATCCTCTCACTTATCCAAGATCTCATAACTGGTCCGCTGTCCACTGGACCATGTCCCTAAGTGTGTGTCTAACCAGCACCAGAAGGGCTGCAGCCAGACTCTGGGAACTGCCCTGTTTGCCCCGGACTAGCTCTGCTTTCCTTCTGCTCCCTGGTTTTGTTCTGGGGGCTCTCTCCCTGCTGGCATCTTACTTACGTAAGCACTGCCTCTGCTGGTAGAACACTCTGGTCTGACCCCTGGTCTCCAAGCCTCCAGCTCCAGGCCAATCTCCTGGCTCCCGGCCCTGCCTTGTGTGGCCTACGACCTGGCATGCCATCCTCTCTGGTTGGCCTTACAGCCTACAGTGAGTCCCTGGACTGACAGCTTAGACCAAGGGCAGTCAAGTTAAGGGTTTCTGGGAGTGGCCACCCTGCTTCCTCCCTCCAGAGCATCGGGGCTCAGGAGGTGGGATAAAATGGGTCCAACAACCCAGATACCCTGATCCTTAATTTTGGGCCTCCTTCTTAATTTTTTAAATTAATAAACCTTATTTTTTAGAGCAATTTTAGGTCCATGGCAAAGTTGGGTAGAAAGTACAGCGTGTTTTCGTAGACCCTCCCTGTCTGTACACAGTACAACCTTTCCCCACTGCTGGCATCCAGCATCTTAGTGGTACCTTAAGAGGGTATCTGCGGAACGCAATGGCAGACATGTAGTGAATTTCAGGTCACTTTGCTCTGCCTGGGCATTCTCTGGTAGTCTGTCCCCCAACGAATTTCAAATTCTGTCTTTCCAAATGAATTCTGAATTCCAATTGACTGCAGTTGGGTTACTGAGGTTGGGGTCCTGTACAGCCTTGGAGCTCCCCTCCGAGGACAGGTAGGAAAGGGAGAGAGAAGGAGGCAGCTTAGGGTGTCCTTATGAGCTGAGCAGATAACCCAAAGGACATCTACCCTACCATGATATTTTATAATCCAAGGTCTCCTATAAGTTCTCTGGCTGCCTCTTTTCCAAATCCTTTATTAATATCGGCCCCAAATTCTGGCAATTGCCAGAGTTTCATCTTCGGACCTTTGCTCTTCCCCTTATTCTCACTTTCTTGGAAAGAGTGCCCTCCTTTGACTGGTGCTTCATCACTGGCTATGAGGTCCCCCACCCTCTGCCCCCCACACCCATGAAGACTTACTGGAAGTCACCACATCCAGAGACAAACATCTTTCCTCTGAGACTCAGTCCCCACTTCTTGCCTCTTAATAAGTCATTGCTAAGTCTTTTTGCTCCTGCTTTGGAACACTCTTGGGTAATGGGACGTGTGGTACTGATTTTCTCACAAATAGCCACCTGCGAGGAAAGCTGGATAATTTGGAAGACACATGGGCAAGGCGCAGAGGTTCCCATGTTACCTTTTAAAACCAAGGCAATCCATTAATTTTCCATCAAGGAATCCTTTTATAATGGACACTTACATAAAAGTTGTGAAAACTGCATTTGGAACAGCATATTTAAACCGTATGATGTTGAGCTGTTGAATTTATGCATACTTTCAAATGTTAGTCTTCCAGTTTTCTAAGAAAAGAAATTTCAATTCTCTCTGAAATTGCCCCTTATATAGGAAATGTGGGTGATTACTGCTAATTCACATCTGTACCATCACCTAGATAGTGAGTTTGGGGGTTTGGTGAAGCCCACTGGTGTGCGCTGATCAAAGGTTATGTGTATGCACACTGTGGAAGGCATTTTGTGGAAGGCATTTTATATAATTCCAAACAATTTAATAAAAATGTAATTCGACTGGGAAATCTTCCGTCGGCCCTGGCAGAGTGCAGATAATGTTCCAGATTAAAGAGCTGAGGCTTTGTTCATTACAGTCAAATGACGTGAATGCGTGAATTACCATTTCCTTGCCGTTGGTCTATTTCAAGAGTATGCCATTTTCCCACTATAATAATAGGCTACATTTTCTTAAAATCATTTGATTATGATTGGTCCCGTCTATTCAGTTTGCAAATAAAAAGCTTTTGTGGTGATAAACTAGCTGTTTTAAAATAGCCTTCATCTCTGGTTCTGCTTTTGAACTGCTACAGGTCAGACTCTGCGAAAGGCTGACAGAAGCCGGTCATGCTCGCGGGAGAAAAAGGAGGTAAATGTGTCACTGGTGAGGGTGGGTGGGAGGCAGCTTTGTTTGAAGGGAGCCTTCCGGTGAATAAGAATGCCTGGATCTCCTGCTTGTCTCTCTGAGTCTCCAGCTTGAATCCTGGTCCAGAAGATATCTGGCACCTTGAGGTCTCAACTAGAGTGTCACTGGTAGTAACAGTCTCTTAGGAAGTGTATCAGTTAGCTTTGTCTGTGTAACAAATTAAACCCGTGTTTTAGGGATGTCAGCAACAGTGCTTTTAGGTCATGATTTTGTGGGTCAGTAACGTGGGCTCAGCAGTTCTGATTTCAGCTGGGCTCACTGTGCCTTTGCGGTGAGGATTATGTCACCTTGGGGATGGGAATACCATGGCTTCAACTCTGTTTTATTGCTTTCTCATCCACCAGCCAGCCAGCCAGCTTTGTTCTTCTGGGGGTTCAGGGGGTCAAGAGCATGAAGAGCGGAAGCTGTAGCCCCTCTTGAGCCCTGGGCTTGGAACCAGCATGGTGTCCCTTCTGCCAACTTGGTTTTCTTTAAAGCAAGTCACACGGTCAGGCCAGGTTGGAGGGGTGGGGAAGTAGGTTTCACCTCTGCATGGGAAATCTACAAATACCGCGGCCGTTCTTGAAACCTGCCCCACTGAGCCCACCTGCCCTGTGCCCGGCAGAAGGGATGAGAGGGACACAGCTCCGATCTCACGGTGGGCGCCATATAGATGGAAGGGATGTGCAGTGGGGTCATCATAACGCCGTGTGAGAAGGACAAAGAGAGTGGAATTTCAGTACAGAAAAGGGCTCACCTGACTCTGCCAGTGATCTCCAGAAAGGCAGGCGGAAAAGCCGATATGCAGGCTGCCTCTTTAGAATAAGCAGCAGTTTTTCGGGCCAAGTGAAGAGCATGGTCAAAGTCAAAGTCAGACACGGATAAGGAAGGTTGCAAGATTACTGAGCTGATGGGGCGCCTGGGTGGCTCATCAATGGGTTAAAGCCTCTGCCTTCGGCTTGGGTCATGATCCCAGGGTACTGGGATCGAGCCCCACACCAGGGTGGGGGGGCGGTCTCTGCTCAGTGGGGAACCTGCTTCCTCATCAATCTCTGCCTGCCTCTCTGCCCACTTGTGATCTCTGCCTGTCAAATAAATAAATGAAATCTTTAAAAAAAAAAAAAAAAGATTACTGAGCTGGAGGGTACAAAGTAGAAGCAAGGACCCAGAGGGTACCTCAGGGTCCTCAGATCCAGTCTCAAGCTCACTGGAGTTTGAATTTGAGTCTTATGTAGCCACAGATGGGTATAGGGGAACAGGGTGTGAAGGCACAAGGCTCATCTTAAGTATTGACCAAATCTTGAAATTCGTCCTGCGTCCTCTGAGTTGTCCTCACCCTCAGCCAAGTGAAGCAGATTGGGGTTGGACCGCAAAGGGCCGTGGGTGCTTTGCAGTGGCTGTCATCCTGTCCCCTCTTGTCTCATTTCTCAGCTGTAGCCAGAACAGCTGGCGTGGGTTTCCTTTTTATTTAAGCCACCCGACAGGGACGAGGGCTAGGACCTTGGTGCTGCTGAAAACATCTAAATGTCAGCCCTGATGGCCATTCTAGAAACTGAACCAGAGTGGATTCTGTCACTCCTTCCTGGTAGGAACATTTTTCTGGAAGCAGGAGCTGGTGTGCATATCTCCCACAAAGTCCTTCCAGGGACTTGGAGGGTAGATAGAGCTGGAACAGGAGTGAGCACAGGCCCCAGCAGGCTCCTAGCACCCCCCCCTTGGTCAAGTGACTTAGCGTGGGCTCCCCTAAAGCCAGGAACGAAGTATTTCAACCTAACCGAGGCTTGAGGCTTCGGTAGCAGAGTAACATCATGACATTTATCCACCTGAAGACATTGGCTGGAAATCAACAAAGCAGGGCAGCAGGAAAGGAGATACTCATGTCCCCCTCTGTCTTTCTCCTTGGCAACAAGGACTCCCTGATTGCTGCTTTCCTGGCTCCTCCCATCATGCCAGTTGCCCGAGAGCACTTCACCTCCCTCCTCTTCTGCAAAGTGCATGCAACGAGAGAAAGAGAGTGGAGATGTTTATCACAATTTCTAAGTTTCACCCCGAAAGAGATTTAAAATGGTTTCAGGCCTTTCTGGAAAAGAGGGTGCTGACTCTCTCAACAGGGCTTTTGTTTGGTTAGAGAATCAAGAGAAAGAGATAGCAAGCTGCCAGGATGCTCATCTTGATCTATGAGAACGTGCTTTTCCTGCCCACTTCCTCTTCTGCAACCCACACCCTCATCACCTGTGAAATCTGTACTTCCTGAGACTCGTGCCTAACGCAGGATGCTAGGTAGAGATCAGACTCTGTCACCATGAAAAGCAAGGGGAAGACGAGCTGGTTGGAACAGACAGACAGGCACATCATGCTGCTTCGGTGGTGAGGTGACATGGGCCTGGTCGCACCAGGGCAGGTGAATGTGCGATTTCCTTCCTGGGTCGGGACTGGGTAGTTCTCCGTGTGGTCATGAGCCAACCCAGCAAGGGGAGGAGTGGAGGCTATTCACAGTGAGCTCAGCAGGCCAAATTCAGCCCCAAGGTATGTTTTATTTGGCCCAGACCCTATTCCGTTTTTAAAAAAATTTAGTAAAAAAATTTACAATTTTCCCATAAACATGTGCACTTCTGGCTTCTTTGATAAAATGGAGAATGACAGCAGAGGCCTTATTCCCGTGAAGCAATGCTGGGCCATGGCTGGTGTGTGTGGGCCCTTCATTCTGCCATCCCTGCCCTCCACACACATACACACACACACACACACACACACCTGCTGAGCAGCAGACAGGTGTCAGCAACTGCACTGTGACCAGCCCCATGCCAAGGGCTTTGTTTCAGTGGTCGAAAACATTGCTGCCCATTAGAGTCACCCTGGAGCTTTTTAAATACCCTGAAGTTTAGGCCTTTTTCCAGACTAGTTAAATCAGCATCTTTGGGGGTGGGATACCCCCCCACCCTGCACCCCAAGCCACAGTTGAGAACCAGTGCTTGGTCCGTATTAAGTAACCCCTGGCTCTCAGCTCGGGTCCTGCCCTGAGCAGTGCATGCCTGCATGGCCCCGGGACACCCCAATTCTCAAGCCCTCCCACAGACACAGATAAACCCCCATCAGGTGCTGGAGGAGGGAGAATGGGCTTCCTGGAAGAGACCACGTAAACCGAAGCTTTGGAAGAGCTCCAGTCCTTTCAGAAACATGTGTCTGATGGTTAACTTGAAGCCGGTAGATACTTTCCATTTAGCTGGTAAAAATATTCTTGGCCTTGTCTCTAACAAGTATTCATGGTTTCTGCCTGTGGAGATTATATAGTGTTTATGGCCCTTGGTCTTGAATTATTCATGATTTTGAAATTGTGGTCATTGTAGTTTACTCAAAAATCATTAGGAAGTAAATTTATCACACAGTGTTTAAAAACGTGGAAAAGAAAACCACAAAGGAGGAAAAAGATCTGTGTTCATCAGCCCCCAGCATCCATCCTATTGCCCGTGGCACTGTGGGGCTCATGGCCATGGTGCTGGGGACAACACAGAGCTACTCGGGCCCCACAAGACGGAGTTAGTACCCACAGTGTACTCCTCCTGCCTCAGATCCCGGTCATATGACCTTGGCTGATTCTCTTGACCCCCTTGACCCCTCTCACTGCCTGTTTACTAGGCAGTAATGCGTTAAAGTACCCTGCACAGTACCAGACCCGTAGTAAGCATTCCATAAATGTTAGTTGTTACATTATTTTAATAATTTCTTAGCATGTCTAATATTTAACAGAGAGGTATTCGTGTCCTTGGACAGAGAAGGCGCCCGATTGTACTTCTGCTGAAGGGATGTCCCTTGCTCCAGCTGGACTGGGAGCTGATTCCATCCTTCCAGTCTCCCGGCTGTATGCCCCTAGGCAGGCTAGATCCAGCTCCCCTACTCTGAACAGTCTGAGAGTCTCCAGTGATAATGGACTGCCTTCTTTTGCAGCTGATTGGAGATTCTGAAAAATGCTCTTAACAGCACACTGATCTGCTGAGCTCACTTTGTAAAGGACTGCAGAAATCGTTTAACTCAACCACCAAGAAAATGTTAAGCTTTCCCTTTGCATGCACGTACAAGCACACACACTTGTACACATGGACACATGCACACTGGCGCGTGCGCGCGCATGCACACACACACACACACACACACACACACACACACACACACACAAAGTACTTCCTGCTGTTAAGCAAAGTCTTTCGTTGCAAGGACTAGAGACTCCTTCCATCTTTGCCATCCAAAAGAGGAACTGGAGAACACAGTGAAGGAGGGAGTCCAGGATTCCGGCTGCCTCCAGGGATGGGGAATGCCCGATGACCCTCTCTGTACCATCATGAACATGCCGCCGCTCCTCTCTGCTCTATGCACCTCATCACTGTCTTGCTCTTCTCTCTCCTTCCTTCTCCTTTCCTCCCTCCCTTCTCCCAGTTCAGATGCAGAAAGAGAGTCTAGTCTGATTGACCTGGTAGTCAGTACCAAAGGGTATTTGGGGGACACAGTGCTCCTGCTATCAGCGCCGCAGATACCCTCTCAAGGAGCAAACACAGTAAGCAATGGCTGGTGTGTCCTTCCAGAAATCTTGCGTAGACACGCAGCTATGCAGAACAGATCTGTCCCTCTTTGTCCCCGTGATAGCACAACAACACATGACTCCTTTTCCTTGGATTTTTTTTTTTTCACTTAATACCATGTTTTGGAGAGCATTCCATAAGGACATGTGCTCGGACCTCATCCATTCCTCTGTGTGGCTGCGTAGTGCTCCACTGTGAATTCACGGAAGCACAGTCCTTTCTGTGAAACCCTTGGGGCCAAATGTGTTTCACTGTTTTAGAATTTAGAAAGTAACACCATCCCAGTGTGGCCTGGGACAACACCCTATGATCAAACACATTAACACATCTGCAGGGAAATATGATTATTCATACTAAGTAGGATAAACAAAGGTTGTAAATTTCGTTGTCAGTTCTGATCTGATCTGGTCTGGTTCTGTTACCAAATAATGCATGTAAGGGAGTGTGGACCTGTCCGTAGAGAATGTTACCGTTCCTGGTTGACAGCTCTCTAGGCTGTTAAGAGAATTTGCTAGCAGAAGCACACTTTAAAGAATACCCTCAAGCAGACATCTTTGTGCGCATGTCCAAAGCTGAAATTCTTAAATGTGGAATGACTGACTCAAAGAGTATGCTCTTTTTAAAAACGGACATTGCCACTTGGTCTCCCAACAGCATGAGAGAGGCAAAGCTTTTGTTCCAGGCCACCCTATAGCATGCTAACCACAGTGAAGTGTGGCTGTCCACACCAGGACCATTCAGTGGCCACTCCCATATGCTCTCCAGTCCACTTTTCTCAGGAGGGAGCAGGAGCAGGGCAGCTGTCCGGAGAAGGACTGGGAGGCATGTCCAGCACCTCGATTTCTAAAAGCCATTCTTCCTGGGCCCTTGGCTCTGAGCACCTTGCTTGACTGGTTGCCAGAGCACCAGTGGGACTAGCGACTTGTAAGTTTCAGACTCTCCTGACGTGCAGTGAAGAGACCCTTCCCCTTCCTCATTTCCAATCCCAGGCTTCTTGCCACTTCAGCCTTCTGGGGGAATAGAGCATTGGCCCTTCCATATTTACAGATCTCAACCCCTTTGTTTAAAAATTTTAAAAAAATTTTTAAAAAGTAGAAAACAAAATTTTGAAAATAGCCAGAAAAGAAGAAGAAGAAGAAGGAATGGGGGAGGGGAAAAAAAACACAATGCAGGCTGATAGCCCTATATTACAAGAGCCTGTCCAGTGTGACAGCTAACATTCCAAATCTGTACTTTTCCCGGAATGAAAGCTTTTAGTTCACATTTCTGGGCAGAGAAGGACTAAATCCATTTTTCATCCAGTTGCCAACTACATTCCCCATTGCGAAGTTACAACTGTCAGTCTTTTGGCCCCTTGAGGTCTTGGTCTCTGCAGCTCTGAGGATTTGGAGGTGGGGGACCCTCATGACACTGACAACTTCTGATCACTCCAGGGCAAACAAGTCACGTGGTGGGGTTCGAAGCCACTTAGCAAAGTAGGGGATCCTGGGAACACTGGAACCAAACAGCCTGGATTCTTAGCTTACCCACCCCATCACTCAGGCCAGTTGCCTATCCTGCCTGTGACTTGACTTTCTCGTCTAAGGAGTAGGGATCATAGAGAGCCTGCATCAGAGGGTCGTGGGAAGAATTCAGTGATTTAATATGTGTAAAGTCTGGCAAGAGTGCTTGGCACCTACTAGGAGCTCAGTAAATGTTGCATGCTGTAATTTAGGATTGGCAAGGGCAAAGTCACCTATTTATTTAGAAAGCTCATCTCTTGAGAGTCAGACGTGGTTGAGAGGTCTTACCACGGAAAAACAGGCCACAGGTGGGCCGGTGTTCCTCACCCCTTTGCGGATGATGGAAACTCATTGCACCAAATGGCCAGCCTACTCTGAGACCCCCACAGTCAGGCCGGGAGCCCAGGAGACATGTCCACAGATACAGTGCCCGTAACCCACGTTTGACTGCAGGGCTAAGACGCGAGCTTCGGAAAGCAAAGAGAATCAATTTCTGATAAAATGCCAGGAAGGAGATTGACCCGTCGGAAACCTTTCTGGTATCAGCTTAGCTTCCAGCTCAAGATTAAACTCTAGGAAAAACCCATCAGAGAGCCGCAATTTGTGATCAGAAAGAGATAATGTTGACAGCTTCCCCTTTCCGGGTCTGTTTTGGGTAAACAATGTGCCCTTCAAAAGAGCTTCATCAAAGTTTTCTCTATTTTCAGATCCGAGGCAAGAAATTGCCTTGAAAATGTCTCCCTCTACCTCCCCACCCCCAAATTCACTTTGTGGAATACAGAATGTGGTTAGAAATGAGAATGATGCTAAGAGAAGGAGCTTCCTGTGAATGCCTCTTGAAAGGCATGTCTGCTGGGGGAAAAGGGCCTGTGGACATTTCTGGAAGAGCAGGACAAGGGCCATGTCAGTGCCAGGCCACATGGGCTCCAGCCACCACTGCTGACCGTGGGTACACTTACTGTCCCCTCGCTGGGCCTCCATTTCCTCTGTGTCCCCCCAGTCTGACAAGGGCCGTTGGTTCTGTGACCCCCACTTTCTTAGGGTTCATGGGCTGTCTCTCAGACTGTTCAGGTGATGGGAGCCTTCCTCGAACTAGCTTTAGCCAGAAAGGGACTTCAGGTGCCTCACCTAGCTGTAAAGTTCAGGGGCGGACCACACCAGTCGTGGCTGGAGACACGTTCTCATTCAGTCCCTCCAGATTCATCCATGCCCGCCCTCCCGGCCTCCCGCAGCAGGCTGTTCCATCTCAGAGCAAGCTGGCCACCAGTAGCCCCAGGTTCACTGCATAGAAGCAGGAAGACACGTTGGGGGGAAGGGTACAGGGGCTGGAGCCAGAAGGTCTGGGGTTGAACCCCAGCTCCTCACTTACTGTGTATCCACCCTCGGGCCTCAGTTTCTTCATACATAGAATGGGGATACTAGCGGCACCCTCCTCATCGTGTCTTCAGGGGTACTCTAAACAGTGTCCGGCGTGTAGTAAACCCCGAGAAAGTGACAGGTACTTCTTCCTCTCCTTTCCTCCCTGTCTTGACTATAATTCTCTCAACAGTGGCAGCCAGAGAGAGCAGCTTAAGACCCACGGCCAGCCCAGGGTTTATGGCATCCCGGTAACGTGGCTGGGGTGGGGGTTGACCCCATGGGAAGCACTTGCTGGGGAAGGGGTGTTTGCCCAAGGAGAATCAGGATCCGGTTCCCAGAAGAAGGCAGGGAAAGGTAGACAGTGAGTGGGCAGAAGGTCACAGCTGCCTAGCACACGGCCACCTTGCAGTGGGGACGGTGAGGCTGACAACAGTGCCGTTGTCAGGTCCTCATGAGACCCCGTGAAGTGAGCAACCTTGTCCTCATCTTGCAAGTGAGGGCCCCTGGCTCACAGCAAGGAGGCAAGCTACCTAGTTCCCACTGCGAGTACGGGGATGCACTGGTACTGCACATTGTGCACACCGTGGAAAGTGGCGAGTGCCTGCGTCTCCTCCAGGGGACCTCATGTGAGTTCTGTGGCCATCCCAAGCCTCATTTTCCTTTCTTCTTTTTTTCAGCATGACTTCCGCTTTCCTTTTTTTCTAGAGGATGGTTTTTCTTTGGTCCTAGAGGACCTCGCTCCTCTGTTGGGCTTTGGTGCCAGCCATAGGGTAGCTGGGTGTTTGGTCCTCCAGGGGGTGCTTGAGTACAGTTCCTGCCTGCCTGGCTGCCAGGGGCCCAAGTCATGGGACTTCCCCTACAGCTTGGGAAGCAAGCACCTAGGCACCCAGAACTCTCACTTTGGAAATGTCTCTGACGGCTGTGGCCTCTACTGTGTTGCAAATGATGGATTTCTTAATGTCCTTGCATAGGGACACACACTGGATAGCGTTGGCGTGGCAGATAGGCTGCATGTGGCTGCAGCCTTTTTTGGGCCATCTTGAAAGTGAGGCCCCAAGGACAAGGATCAGTTTCTTGATCTGTAAAATGGGCATCTTTGCCCCTTCCTCCCCAGTCTGAGGACTCAAGGGAGGTTGAGAGAGATGAACACATGAAGCCCAGCCCCACTCAGGTCACCGACTGGCTCTCCCACAGGCCACTTTCCCTCTTCTCCCCGTGGACCCTGTTGCCAGTTCAGAGTTATCCTGGAGGACCACATCCGTCCTCCTGGGACCAAAAGACTGGGCATGTGAGTAGGGAGGCAGAGGCAATGACAGACAGATCACTCCAAGCCATCCTGGTCTGATACTTACTCCCTGCGTCCCCAAGTGCAGTTAATGACCACTGGATTCCAATCTAAGGCCAATGAAGAGAGTATGTGCCCCACCCCCACCCCCACTATATGATTCAGCCCAAAACTGTGAAGCAAATATTAGCAAATTCATTGAAGTTCTCCACTTCTTTTCTGTTCCTTTTTTTGATCTAGAAACCTAAACTCTTCCAAAAAAATATTCTTTGGGGAGATCATACTTTGTTGATGCCCCAGAAGATGGTTGGCACAAGAGAGATGGAATGGCAGGAGGGGTCAGGCACAGGGCAGGGGTCTAGCCCAGGCTGTCGGCGCTCACATCTTGGCTCTAGCTGTGGTGGCTTTGGCAAGTTATTTGCTTCCGTTATGTAGGTCTATGCCTCAGTTTCCCCATCTGCAGAGTGGAACTGAAATGGAGTACTTGTACATGTGTATGGTTCTCCCTTCTCCCTCAGGGGCGTCCTGTTCAGCTGTGCTGCCAGCAGGGGGAGCACCGGAGGCGGGGCTGGTCCATCCACACCCACCTGGCTGGGACCCACATTAGACATTTTTCGTCTCTTTCTGATTCCAGAGCTAATAGATGCTGACTGTTGAGAAATTAGAAAATATGGAAAAGGTACACCAATCCGTCATTATTCTACCACCTAGATCATGCCACTCGCTTTTGTGTTTCCTTCTGGCTTTTTTGTGCACATGTACCTATATGTCAGGATTAGGATCGTGCTATGGGACAATTAGAAATGCCTGCCTTCCAGGGTGCCTGGGTGGCTCCATAGCTAAGCGACCGATTCTTGATTGTGGCTCAGGTCATGACCTCAGGGTTGTGAGATCGAGTCCTACATCAGTCTCCACACTGAGTGTGGACGCTGCTTGGGATTCTCTCTCTGTTCTGTCCCTCTGCCCCTTCCCTTGCTCTCTCTCTTAAAAAAAAAAAAGGAAAAGAAAGAAAGAAATGCCTACCTTCCATTCTTATTTTCAGCTTTTTTTTTTTTTTAGAGTTTACATCGCTCACGCTCACTTTTTTTTTTAAATTTTTTTTTTATTTATTCATTTGACAGAGAGATCACAAGGAGGCAGAGAGGCAGGCAGAGAGAGAGGGAGGAAGCAGGCTCCTTGCTGAGCAGAGAGTCCGATGTGGGGCTCGATCCCAGGACCCTGAGACCATGACCTGAGCTGAAGGCAGAGGCTTTAACCCACTGAGCCACCCAGGCGCCCCTTATTTTCAGCTTTTTATTTACTGAGCTATAACTTACATACAATAAAGTGGATCATCTTAAGTACATAGTTTTAAGAATTTGCGCAAGGGAGTACACCTGGAAATAGCCAGTTCTCAGTGGAATGTTCATCTTTCTAGACTTCATTCTATTTGTACAGTTCTATTCATCATTTCCATGGGGAGGTATTTGGCTGCACATAACAGAAAACCCAACTAATAATGGCCTAAATTGGGGGTCAGCAAGTTTTTTTTGTAAAAGGTCAGATAATACATGTTTTAGGCTTCATAGACTGCACTGTCTCTGTCACATCTCCTCAGCTCTGTCATTATCCCAGGAAGGCAGCCAATTCAATATGTAAATGAATGGGCGTGGCTGTGTTCCAATAAAACTTTATTTACAAAGATAGGTGGCAGGCCAGATTTGGCCTATGGGCTGTAATTGGCTCACCCTGGGCTTGACAGCAAGGATTCGTGTGGCTCCAGTGGCAAGAAATCTGGAAATACCCTCATAAGAAAAACCTAATTTACATTCCTCCCAAAAATATTTGAGAATGCCAGCAATCTTGCCAATAGTGGGTATTAACAGCCTTTTCTGTTTTTGCCAATATTCTTTGTCCTCATTCCTGTGTTTTGGGTAAATGCCGCTCCTTCATCTTCCAGCTCAGTGATTTTCTCTCTGTCTGTATCTAGGCTGCTCTTCACTGTTTTTTGATCTTTTTATTTTGTTGATTAAATCTTTCATTCATGATTTCTAATTAATTCTTCTCCATACTAGGTTATTCTTGTTTGATGGAGACAGTGTCCCCCGTTATCCCTCCAAAAGTATTAAATATACTTAAAATGTCTCTGTTTGCATCACTATCCTGATGTCTTTGGTTGTTGTCCTTCTGTTAATTGAGTTGGCCCCTTTCTTTCATGGTGTGAGTTTTCCTGGAATGTTTGGTGACTCATGAGTATGTGCTACTTCTGTGTTCTGTGAGCTCCTGTTTTCATCTCTGTGGATGTATTTCATTTTTTTCTTTCTTTTCTTTTCTTTTTTTTTTTTTTTTTTTTTTTGCGAGAGAGTGCAAGTGGGGGAGGGACAGGGAGGAAGAAAATCTTGGGCAGGCTCCACACCCAGCCTGGAGTCCAACGTAGGGCTTGATCTCATGACCCTGAGATCATGACCTGAGCCGAAATCAAGACTCAGACACTCAACCGACTGAGCCACCCAGGTGCCCCTGAACGCATTTCATTTTAGCTGCCAGTGATCGAGTCAGAGGTACGGAACTTGCTACGAGAAGTGTGATGCTAATAGTTTGTCTTCTGAGCACAGGATCTTCCTTTTCCTTCTAGATATGTCCTGCTTTTCTGTCCCAGAGACCCATAATCACAGATCAACAAGCTAGGTGGACCAAAGATCTACCTGTTAATGCCCTCACAGGAGTTTGCAATCTGTGTCTTTGAGCTCTGACTTCAGATCATCTCCTCTCAGAGAATGTGCTTCCTCTTGGTTTGGAGCAGCCCACGACTCCCTTCCCCTTTTGCAGCAAGCCTTCCCAGCTTCTGATTTGGCCCATGTTTCTTTTCATTAGCCCAGTTCTCTCTGCCATCCCTTTCTCAGGGATATCTCGACATTCTGATTGTACCAGGAGCACCCCTCTTTATTTTCCCATGCTCTCATGGACTTTAAATAGGGGCATTTCTGTGAGGTTGGGCAGGAGAGGTTGATGTGTGTACTTGCCCTCGGTCTTTCCAACTGAATTCAGTCTCAAAGTGACTTCTTGTTAACAGTTTTTGTCTTCCTGGTCACGTTCGTCTGAACAAGTTCATCTTTCTCTAAAAATACACTGTGTTGGAACCAGACTGAACATTCCAACTATGAACCGATCCACGTAGACTATAGAGATGGTGTGCACTTCTTTTTTTTTTTTTTTTTAAGATTTTTTTTTTATTTATTTATTTGAGAGAGAGACAGTGAGAGAGAGCATGAGCGAGGAGAAGGTCAGAGGGAGAAGCAGACTCCCCATGGAGCTGGGAGCCCAACGTGGGACTTGATCCCGGCAGTCTGGGATCATGACCTGAGCCGAAGGCAGTCGTCCAACCAACTGAGCCACCCAGGCGTCCCTGGTGTGCACTTCTTAATAAGAACTGGATTCAGATACTAACTCTGCTCTCTACTCCATTGGCCAAGTCCATTGACTTCTCTAAGCCCCCGCTTCCCCACGTGTCAAATGGGAGGAATGATCATAGCACCCACCTCCAGGTTCATGAGACTATCAACTGAAATGGTACATCAAGAGTTTAATGTGGGGCTGGGCACATGGTAGGTGCCAAAACACGTTGCTTCCTATCCTCTTATTTTAAGGAATTTCAAACACATTGTGTGTGCTGTGGCTGCGGTAGCTTTTGGCAACCACACCATGCTGTTAGCTCATACTAACCACATTAGCAAAAGGCCCTGTCTTTGTCGTATGAACTTGCCTCCAGCCAGACTTCTCTCCCAGTGCCTCTCCTTGTAGAGGACCTTTGCCTTGGCTCTGCTGCACTCTCTCAAGCTGTTCTCGATCCATCTCTAGCCTGTAGAAATTGATCTGAGCACAGATTTCATCATCCAGATTACTCTGTGTGCCTCCCATCTGAATGTCATCTGCAGACTTCATAAGCAGCCTTCCACAGCCAGATCTAGCCATTGATAAAATGATGGCTTGGGATAGGATCAAGGACAAAACCCCGTGGCTTGCCACCCTTCAGTGGAAGAGTAATTTAGATGACTGCACAAAGTTGATTAATTTGTCCAGTTCCTGTAATCGTCTGTCCTTGTGGCTTGATTATAATAATAGTAACATTAGCAACCATGTATCCATTCTTATTTGCCACAGGCCAGGCATTGAGGTAAGCACTTTTCATATATTACTTTTATTATAACAAGCCTGCAAGGGAAGTATTTGCATTACTTAGGACTCCATTTAAAACAAAACAAAACAAAAACCTTTAGCTTTGGGAGAAGGACTGTATTACTTGGTTACAAGACTCTGTAGTGTAGGGGTGCCTGGGTGGCTCAATCAGCTGGGTGGCCGACTCTTGATTTCGGCCCATGTCATGATCTTGGGATTCTGGGATCGAGCCCTGCATTCGACTCTGTACTCATATACAGAAAATCTTCTGCTAGATTAGTCTTTCTCTTCCCCTCCCCCGCTCACTCGTGCATGCTCTCTCTCTCTCTCTCTCTAAGGTGAATAAATAAGTCATAAAAAAAGGAAAAGACTCTGCAGTGTGGCCACCTCCCAGAAGACAAGGGTAGGGACGCACCTGGGTGTCAAGAACGGTGAACCAGAGCCTACGACCTTCTAGGGTCCCAGAAAATCCTTCTTGGTGGCTCTTATCTTTAGGTCTGTTGGCATCTGTCATTCTTCGCACTTGGTACAAACCAGCTTTCTCTCCTTCTCATTTCGCCTGGCAGAAAGTCATCCCACGAGCAACACCTGAGCTCACGTTGCTCATTTCAAGAGATTCAAGACAGATCCTCCCTGAGCCTGTCAGTCCCAGTTCTGCAGGATTAGTGGCCCTGCCTGGGTCAGGGGACTGCTCCTGGTCCAGGCACATGCAGTGAGCGGCAACGTCGTCCTGTCTGGACATGGCCTGTGGGAGTCTCAGTGCTGTAACCTATGGCCACGGAACAGGTCAATGTCCAGAGGCCCCCTGTACATTTTACAAATGAAAGAGAGACCCAAAGTCACACAGCCAGTAAGTAGAGGGACCAGGAATTGACCGTGGTTTTATCTGGTGCTAAAGCTCATATCCATACAACATGCGTTCCATACCCTGGGCCACAATGTCTCAGGATGACCTCTATGATGAGGTCGGTCAGGACTGGGCAGTGTCTCAGGCCAGAGAGCTCAGGACCACCTTGTGTCATCACCAGAGTCCAGCCCCAGTCCAGGGCCCTGAGATCCTTGGCTCCCTGGTTCTTCTGTTTCTTTAGTGACTCAGCAGATGCCATTACAGAACTCAAAGCTTTGTGGAAGGACTTCACACTAAAGAGTATAACCACAGATTTTGGAGTCCAGTAAAGCCAGATTCAAATTCCAGGGGTTTCACTTTTTAACTGGTGACTCTCTGTACCTCAGTTTCCATAACTGTAAAGTGGAGATTATACAGATACCAACTTTATCAGTTGTTATGATGATTCAGTGAGATAATAACATGTAAACCCCATGTGGCCAGTGCAGAGTAATCGATTCTATAAATGGTAGCAGTTTATCAACTCTGGAGCAGGGAGAAAGTACAGGATTCCAGAGGAGGAAGCCTGTAAATGAGCCAACAGGATAGCGAGGGGGACGTGTGTTGGCCAGGGCTTCAAGGAGGAAATGACGCTGAAGCTAGAACAATGAATTGGTAGGAAGATTGGGGTATTGGGGTAACAGACAAAAAAGAACAGGTGCAGCACACATGTGAACATACACAGAAGTTCAGGGGGCCAGCAAGTAGTTTGTTGGGATAGAAGCAAAGAATACGTACTAGGAGGGGTGCCTGGGTGGCTCAGTGGGTTAAAGCCTCTGCCTTCGGCTCAGGTCATGATCCCAGGGTCCTGGGATCGAGCCCCGCATTGGGCTCTCTGCTCGGCAGGGAGCCTGCTTCCCCCTCCCTCTCTCTCTGCCTGCCTCTCTGCCTCCTTGTGATCTCTGTCTGTCAAATAAATAAATAAAATCTTAAAAAAAAAAATAAAAAAGAATATGTACTATGAGCAAAGGGGGTGACTAGGGCCCCATAAAGAAAACTTTGTTTGCTCATTCATACGCGGACTTTGCCAATATTTGTCAGTTACGGGCTGTGTCCCCCAGCACTGTCCATGGTCCTGTCGGTTCTGCAGTAAAGAAACACACAAATCCACACCTCACAGAGCTCGTGTCCTGATGGTTAGAGGCAGACCCTGGGTAAATGAATAAGTGAAATATGAAGGGTGTCAGAGAAAAAAAATAGAGCAGGGAAGGGGATGGGGAGTGCTGGGCAGGGTTCCTCAGGAAGGCCTCCCTGAGAAGGGAGCAGAGACTAAAGGAAGTAAGGGGGAGAGAGCTGGGACAGAAGTCCCAAGGATGGAGGCTGTGTGGCTGAGTTAGCGGGGGTGGTGGGGGGGAATAAGGGTCAGAGAGGGGGGAGGCAAGGACACAGGGGGAAAGGCCGGGTCGTATAGGGCCTTGTTACCATTTAGAAGGACTTGGGCTTTTGTCTGAGTGAGGAGCATTTTGAGCAGGAGGGGGCCAGAACCAAACATTTTAGCAGCATGTCCTCTCTGACTGTGTGTATGAATAGACTCTGGCGCAAGGGCAGAAGCAGGAGATCACTTGGGTCCCCCGGCAGAATCCCCGTGGAGGTGATGGTGGCTGGGATTGGGGGTGGCAATGGCGGTGCAGAGAAGGGGCTGGATCCCAAGCACGGTGAAGGGAGAGCCACATGGATTTGTTATTGGGTTGGCTATGTGTGGGAGAGAAAGAGGGGAATCAAGAAGGGCTTTCAAGGTCCTGCCTGAGCAACCAGAAAACAAAGATTGGTTAATACCTGAAATGGGAAGGAGTGGGAGCAGCTTTTAGGGGCAAGGAATTCAGCTCAGAACCTCTCAAGACCTTAAGCAGCCTACTGGATATGAAAATCTGGAATTCAGAGGGAAAACCATGTCAAGCTTCATCTATCTGGAATGTGAAACCATTTATTTATTTATTTATTTGTTTGTTTATTTATTTATTTATTCAGAGAGCGAGCGAGCACAGGGTGGCAGGAGCAGGGTCGTGGGGGAGATGTAGAGGGAGAGAAAGAATCTTAAGCAGTCTCCACACTCAGCATGGAGCCGACCAGCAGGGCTAGATCTCCTGACCCTGAGTTCATGACCTGTGCCGAAATCCAGGGTCAGAGGCCTTAACTGAGCCACCTAGGCGCCCCTGCCTTTTTTTTCCTTTTTTGAGAAGGGAGGTAGGATGGGTCGAGGTTATTAGTAATACATGAAAACAACTTCCTTAAGAAAATTATTTTTAAGCTTCTGGATAGGGCTAAAATCCCTTTGTCAGTTCCCACCCCTCCCTAATCCCAGACTCCCCCTCTGTTGTAACTGTTGTCAGGAGCTTGCCGTGCATGCATCCTTCCAGACCTTTCAGTGTGCCTCCATATACCCAAGTGTATCTGTAAAATACATGTATTTGGGGAGTGCATGTATTCTAACAAAATGGTATCACAATGAATGTGCTGTTGGGCGATGTGCTTTTATAACTTGTAACTAGCCTTCTTGAACTACATGTTGGAGATCCATCCTTGGTGTTACAAATGAACCTAGGTCTTTTTTTTTTTTTTTTCAACTTGTTACAGTCTGGTTCAGCCAGACCATGGGTTATTTAGCCATTTCCCAGTGGGAGGGCATTAGCATTTTGTACCTTTCTCCTCCAGCACCTGTATCTTTCCAGAGGCTTCCAAGGAGTGAAGTGGCTGGGTCTGAGTAAATCGAAGCTATGCAGCGTTCTGTTTGGTCTTGTTTGGGTGGGTACTGCCACACGGCCCCCCAAGGTGCTTCTGTCCCCTGACGCACCAGACTTGGCAGGTTTGTGACGAGGGGAGCCACAGAGATCTTTGTTTCACAGCAAAGCTCAGTGGCGGGCTGTGAGTTGTAAGGAGCGAGGAGGAAGCCAAAGAGAGCATGGAAGCTGTGGACTGTTGTCCCACTGTTAGAACCTGCCCTGGGACGGGACACAGGCTCCTCCAGGGGCTGGAAGAGACCCTCCCTGCCCCTTCCTTTCCTTCTATACAAACGAAATGCCTTCTCTCCCGCAGCCGGCAAGCCTTGGCTTCTCTGCCAGCCAGTTTCTATTCCTAGACCTCCTTGCCAGCTTGAAGTCATCCCCTTTTGACAAACACACCAGTCAAGACATTATAAAAACGCTATTTTTATTAGAGCAGACCAGCTCCTCTATCCTCGGGCCTCTTATTCTGCTCCCAGCCTGCCGGCGTTCTTTGCAGGCACCAGTCCCCCACCATGCACACCCCGAGCCCCCGCCGCTGCAACGCCACGTCCAAGGGTTGGCGCACGACCAGGGTTGTGATTGTCACCAGCCCAGTGCCTGTTCTGAGGGTGTGATCGCAGCCCCTCTCTGGAGGCAGACCAAATCCTACACCCAGCTGCTCTCCCCAGAAACAGTTTAGCTCAGCCACATCCCACACGGGCAAAGGAGAGTGGCGTCCTTAAAAAAGGTTACGTCATCTTTGTGTGAATTTCAGGTGGGTGTTGGCTGAGGTGGAATCTGCCTTTGGGGGTAGCTCGGGGAGCTGGGTCCGGGGTCCACCCAGCGTTCAGAGCGTGTGCCGTTGGAGAAACTCCTCAGTATTTCTAATTGGCATCGTCTGCCTTCATTGCTAACACATAACGAGTATCTGTTCTATGCCAGGCTGTGTTCTGAACGGTTTATGTTTATAAGGGAGATGCTTTTCATTATCCCTATTTCTTTTGTTGTTGTTGTTGTTTTTTATGGAGAGCTAATTTCCATAGCACAAAATTTTACCATGTTAAAGTGTACAATTCAGTGGTATTTAGCATATTCATAGCGCTCTGCAGTCATCACCACTACCTAATCCCTAAAACATGTACATTACCCCAGATAGAAACCTGTACCTATTAGCGGTTACTCCCCGTTCCTCTTTCCCTGGGGCTCAGGCGCCCATTACTCTGCTTTTTCTCTGTGTGGCTTTGCCTGTCCTGGACATTTCATGTAAATGTCCGGCTTCTCTCACTCAGCATAATGTTTACAGGGTCCGTCCATGCTGTAGCGTATGTCAGTACATCATTCCTCTCTATGGCCTGGTGACACTCCATCGCATGGAGATAGCACACCCTGTGTATTCATTCATCCATTGAAGGACAAGCTGGGCTGCTTCCGCTTTTTGGCTGTTAGGCACTGTGCTGCCAGAACATCATCCCAGTTTGATAGCCAGAGAAACTGAGGCACAAGTACCATTTGCCACTCACCCAAGCAGGATGGGAATCCTACCCAGGCGTCTGGCTGCACAGCCAAGTCCCAACCACCCCTCCCGGCTGCTCAGCAGTCAGATGAAGACCCTAAGAATTAAGGGCCGGTGCCATACACCTCCATGGCAACCACATTTCAGAATTAAAAATTGGATCCTGGGGGTGCCTGGGTGAATCAGTCGGTTGGGCCACTGGCTCTTGATTTCGGCTTAGGTCACGATCTCAAGGTCCTGGGATCGAGCCCTGTATAGTTGGGGGGGGGTGTCTGTGCTCAGAAGGGAGTCTGCTTGAGGATTCTTGCTCTCCCTCTCCTTCTGCCCCTCCCCCTGCTCATGTTCTCCCTCTCCCTCAAATAAATAAGTCATAAATATATATATATATATATATATATATATATATATATATATATATATATATATATATATATAGGGTCCTATGGTGTAAGGAATTCATCACACGTTTAGGACTTGGGTCTGTCTTCTTTGCATTCAGGACCATGTAGGACGTTCTGGCTGAGTCATGATCGTTCATGCTGTCCAAAATGCATTTATCCATGTCCTTTGAAGTAACAGGTCTCAGCCATGCCCTGAAAGCTCATGGTCAAGGAGGAGAGATGTGCTATCTTGGTCCCCCAGGAAGCAGACTCTGGGAGGAAGATACATTGTTGGGGGTGGGGGGGGGGCTCTCTGGAATGACACCTCTGAGGGGGGAGGGAAGTGGAACTGGATAGAGGGAGGAGTTGAATGGTGATGCAGCCTTGGTCATCCCAGAGGGATGTCTGGAGATGGGTGGCACTTCAGAGATGTTCTCAGTTCAGGCAAGGTGCCTGGGTCTTTGTACCCTTGGCATCAAGCCGTGTCTGAGAGCCAGCATCACCTGGCTTCTTCCTGGGAAAGGACCAGCCATCACTGGTCCCGGTACTGGGGTGACAATGAGTCATCTGGGTTGCATCTACAGTGGCTTGGCTAAGTACTCTCCAACAGAGAGCGGTCCACAAGAAGGTGTCAGGAACACTGCCGAGGGAGGGCGTAACCCCACCTGGGATAGGGATAAGCAGGCAGGAAGGGGCATCGTCACTGCACTGTGAAGCCTTGAACTCCAAACCTGGACAGCCCACTGCCAGCCCCTGAACCGCCCCTCTTGGGGGCCTCAGCGTCTCCACATAGCTGCCCCAAACCAAAGTCAGCTCTGCTCCCTGCCAGCTGTCACTTCTCCAAAAACAGCTGCACCATCCCTCCCATGACATGGCCCAGACACAGCAGATTCTTCAGTACCTCCCCTCCCCATGTCATCAAGCCCTGCACCTGTGCCTTGAAAATCTCTTCTTCCTGCCTCTTCCATGTTGCTGACACCTCTTGTCGGAACACCCAGAGCAGCCTTCTACCTGCTTCCAGCACCCACTCTTGGCCACCTCCAACCTCTGCCCCAGTACCCCAATGTGGGTCCCCAGTGGTCTGGAGTTGAGGGCAGAACTCCTTGCTGTGGGCATGTGGGCAGTTGGTGGTTGGTGGTCTGGACACTCAGCCCCACACTGTCCTCCGCTCCCCTTCTGAAGGCTGGCTCCAGCCCTGCAGAAACGTTCTCACTCCTCTCGTCCTTTGTGCCTTCTTGCCACATGGCCTTCATGTGGACATCTGCTTTGTTTGAGGAGGTGCTTCCCTCTCTGCCCCAAATTACCTTGTTTGCCCTTCACCTTTTGGTTCCGTGTTGCCCGTCCGTGAAGCCTCGGCTGACCCCCCTGCCGTCCTTGTGCGTCCACAGCAAAGGTGTCCCACATCTACCTCCGGAGTGCTGGGAATGGTAGATGACATAATACTGGGTGGTGGGCTCTTTTGTTTAAAACTGGACCCCTTCCCTAGACTGTCACCTCCAGAAGGTAAGGGACCTGGTCCTGGCATGGGCTGGGAGGTGCCCAGTGAGCCTGAAAGTGGCAAATCTGAGGAAGGGGAGGAGGGGGGATGCGGGGAGAAAGAGAGGGAAGGAAAGGATCATGGTCTTACAAGGTTGGGGAGGGGATGGGCATGGGGAGATGACATGACCTGCTTCCCATATATTCCTAGGTCTCCATAAGCTCACATGGCAGAACTTTTGACTTTAGTGAGTGAGAGAATGTGGAATTTGGGCCCCTGAGTGCACTGCATGCCCCAGACTTGAACCTTCCTCAGGTTCCTCCCCCAAGCCTGCACCCCAGCACCTGTCACGGGCACAGTGGGCTTTGCCCTTCACCAGCCTAAAGCAGACCTGAAATGTCAGACGCCAGGTGCCCCTTGCTGTCCCCTGAGATAAAACCAATGTGCTCTGAGCATTCTCTGTCCCCCCCCCCCCCCCCCCCCCGACATGCTCCCGGTGCTCCTCACGCTGTGCTTTTGCACACCCTGCTTCCTGCCTGGATGCCCTCCCCATCCCCCCTCCTCTCCGCCACCCACCTGGTGAGCTCCCCTACAGGTCAGCACCTGTATCCTCTCCATAGAGCCTGTCCAGCCCTGAGGGGTGCCAGGCATCCGCCGCCACCCCCCCCACCCCCCCCCAGTCCTATGGTGTAAGGAATTCATCACACGTTTAGGACTTGGGTCTGTCTTCTTTGCATTCAGGACCATGTAGGACGTTCTGGCTGAGTCATGATCGTTCATGCTGTCCAAAATGCATTTATCCATGTCCTTTGAAGTAACAGGTCTCAGCCATGCCCTGAAAGCTCATGGTCAAGGAGGAGAGATGTGCTATCTTGGTCCCCCAGGAAGCAGACTCTGGGAGGAAGATACATTGTTGGGGGTGGGGGGGGGGCTCTCTGGAATGACACCTCTGAGGGGGGAGGGAAGTGGAACTGGATAGAGGGAGGAGTTGAATGGTGATGCAGCCTTGGTCATCCCAGAGGGATGTCTGGAGATGGGTGGCACTTCAGAGATGTTCTCAGTTCAGGCAAGGTGCCTGGGTCTTTGTACCCTTGGCATCAAGCCGTGTCTGAGAGCCAGCATCACCTGGCTTCTTCCTGGGAAAGGACCAGCCATCACTGGTCCCGGTACTGGGGTGACAATGAGTCATCTGGGTTGCATCTACAGTGGCTTGGCTAAGTACTCTCCAACAGAGAGCGGTCCACAAGAAGGTGTCAGGAACACTGCCGAGGGAGGGCGTAACCCCACCTGGGATAGGGATAAGCAGGCAGGAAGGGGCATCGTCACTGCACTGTGAAGCCTTGAACTCCAAACCTGGACAGCCCACTGCCAGCCCCTGAACCGCCCCTCTTGGGGGCCTCAGCGTCTCCACATAGCTGCCCCAAACCAAAGTCAGCTCTGCTCCCTGCCAGCTGTCACTTCTCCAAAAACAGCTGCACCATCCCTCCCATGACATGGCCCAGACACAGCAGATTCTTCAGTACCTCCCCTCCCCATGTCATCAAGCCCTGCACCTGTGCCTTGAAAATCTCTTCTTCCTGCCTCTTCCATGTTGCTGACACCTCTTGTCGGAACACCCAGAGCAGCCTTCTACCTGCTTCCAGCACCCACTCTTGGCCACCTCCAACCTCTGCCCCAGTACCCCAATGTGGGTCCCCAGTGGTCTGGAGTTGAGGGCAGAACTCCTTGCTGTGGGCATGTGGGCAGTTGGTGGTTGGTGGTCTGGACACTCAGCCCCACACTGTCCTCCGCTCCCCTTCTGAAGGCTGGCTCCAGCCCTGCAGAAACGTTCTCACTCCTCTCGTCCTTTGTGCCTTCTTGCCACATGGCCTTCATGTGGACATCTGCTTTGTTTGAGGAGGTGCTTCCCTCTCTGCCCCAAATTACCTTGTTTGCCCTTCACCTTTTGGTTCCGTGTTGCCCGTCCGTGAAGCCTCGGCTGACCCCCCTGCCGTCCTTGTGCGTCCACAGCAAAGGTGTCCCACATCTACCTCCGGAGTGCTGGGAATGGTAGATGACATAATACTGGGTGGTGGGCTCTTTTGTTTAAAACTGGACCCCTTCCCTAGACTGTCACCTCCAGAAGGTAAGGGACCTGGTCCTGGCATGGGCTGGGAGGTGCCCAGTGAGCCTGAAAGTGGCAAATCTGAGGAAGGGGAGGAGGGGGGATGCGGGGAGAAAGAGAGGGAAGGAAAGGATCATGGTCTTACAAGGTTGGGGAGGGGATGGGCATGGGGAGATGACATGACCTGCTTCCCATATATTCCTAGGTCTCCATAAGCTCACATGGCAGAACTTTTGACTTTAGTGAGTGAGAGAATGTGGAATTTGGGCCCCTGAGTGCACTGCATGCCCCAGACTTGAACCTTCCTCAGGTTCCTCCCCCAAGCCTGCACCCCAGCACCTGTCACGGGCACAGTGGGCTTTGCCCTTCACCAGCCTAAAGCAGACCTGAAATGTCAGACGCCAGGTGCCCCTTGCTGTCCCCTGAGATAAAACCAATGTGCTCTGAGCATTCTCTGCCCCCCCCCCCCCCCCCGACATGCTCCCGGTGCTCCTCACGCTGTGCTTTTGCACACCCTGCTTCCTGCCTGGATGCCCTCCCCATCCCCCCTCCTCTCCGCCACCCACCTGGTGAGCTCCCCTACAGGTCAGCACCTGTATCCTCTCCATAGAGCCTGTCCAGCCCTGAGGGGTGCCAGGCATCCGCCGCCACCCCCCCCACCCCCCCCCCCACCCCCGCTGGCCCCAGGAGCTTGTGCCTCCTCTTGGTCGCAATGATCCCACCAAGCATTTGTCTTTCAGGGGCTGACCCTGCTAAATTCTTTGAGGACAGTGATCCTGCATTCCTGCCTTCCCTTCTTTCCTTTCTTGTTCCTTCCTTTCAACAATACCTTACAGGCTCCTCCTGGGTGCCAGGTACTGGTTGGGGGCTGAGAGGTCCACCGGGGAGCGTTGGCATGGCCCTGTTCTCCTGGCTCTGTTGTCCCAGCAGGGGAAGCACAAACTTCACCAGTGGGCAGACTTTCAGAGAGTAGAGGCCTGGGGAGTTGGGAGAGGCCCCAGGTAGGGCCACCTATGCCCACAAGCAAGGAGGAAACCTTCCAGCAGGGGCTCAGCTTCTCTGAGAAACAGCCAGAAGGGCTGTGAAGCTGGGGTGGGGGGTAGGAGAGGTGGGAGTGAGGTTGGGGAGGCTGGTGAAGCCGGACTCCATTCATCTCTGCCTGTCTGCAGTGCAGTGCTTGTCCCACAGGGAATACTGTTGAATAAATAGCAGGGGCCTCTGAGTGCCCCCCCGCTTCAGGGGGCTGGGGGAGGCCCCTGCCTGAGCAGTGAGCATCCTTTCTGGTAACCAGGGGAAGGAAGAGCTCTCTGGAGGTTCATTCCCTTAAAAGGAAAAGTTCTTTCTTTCTTTCTTTTTTTTTTTTTTTTTAAGATTTTGCTTATTTATCTGACAGAGAGAGACAGCAAGAGAGGGAACAAACACAAGCAGAGAGAGAGTGGGAGAGAGAGAAGCAGGCTTTCTGCTGAGCAGGGAGCCCGACACAGGGCTTGATCCCAGGACCTTGGGATCATGACCTGAGCCAAAGGCAGACACTTAGCGGCTGAGCCACCCAGGCACCCCTAGAGGGAAAAGTTCTTGATGCAAATCAAATGGTGGTGGCAGAGAGGGGAGTAGAGAAAAATTCCATCTAGGCCAGCCTTCTCCTTCCCGTCAGGCCAAGTGGCCAGTTCCTCGGGATGGGAAGGAACAGTAGAACAGCCACCTGAATGAGTTTAGCACAAGCTGTGGGAGAGCAAAAGCGGGCGGGCCTCTTTTCTTCCCTTGATGTTGCAGACCCCGCTTTCAGGGGCCCTGCCAGCCTAAGCCCCCTCCAGAGTTCTCCTCAGGAAGGAGGGTGAGAACAGCCTCAGCCCATCACAACTCACTGAAAACCTAAGTACCAAGGTATCAGCTCTGCTCAAAACATTCTGAGAGCTTCCCGGTGCCTGAGAGTAACACCAGAATCCTCACCACGGCCTCCACCCTGTCCCACCGCAGTCCTCCCACTCCCCTACCTCGCTCACTCTGTTTGTCAAGGACACCATCATGCTCCCACCTCTGGGCCTTTGCACTTACTCCTGCCCCCCAGAAAACCCCTCAGTCCAGGTTCCTGCACTTTCTCCTTCACTTCCTTCAGCCTCCTCTTGAATGTCACCTTACCAGCAGCCTTCTCTGACCCCCTGGCAAAAACAGCACCTCCATCCCCACCCCTCTGCCCTTCCCCTGCCCCCCCACCCCCTGCCTTTCTCTGCCTTCCATTCTCCACAGCACTTAGCACCATCTATTTGTATTATTTACTTATTTTTTTTTTATTGCTTGTCTCCTCTCATTAGAATGTAATAGCAGAGACTTTGATGTGCTCGCTGTGTGTCTCCAGAATAGAAATTCGATAAATATTGAGCGAACAGATGAATTTGTAAAATGAGGTCGGTACCGTCCACCTCGCAGGGTGGTGTGGTTTCCCGGCGCGCAGTTCGCGTACTTCCAATGGCTCCGTAGGTGGCTCGTAAAGTGTGTGCTATTTCAGTAGGTCCGTATTTATGTCTGCCTTCTATTTATGGCAAGGGATAATGATTTTCCATTTACGGCATTAATATAAAGTTTCCTTTTTTAAAGTAAACTCATTCAAGATTAAAAAGAGAAAATTTATATTTGCCAGCCTGAAAGATAGTTTATAACATACACTCCAGTCGTCCAAGGAAACTTTTCTGAGAATTAAAAAGAAGTGTTCATTATTTTCTAGCAGATAGGTATTGAAGATGATTTTTTCAGGAGGCGTGGAAGAAAAACATTTTCACGGAAATAGGGTTTACTGTGTCCTGAAGTCCCAGAGGAAATCCTAGATTCTAGATCTACATTGATGTTCTGCAAATCCTGGCACTAAGTTCGAAATCTCCAGGTGTGCGTTGGTAGCAACACATAACGATACGTAGCAGGGCAGGGACATAATCAATGTAAGTTTCAGGCATCTGAGAAGTAACCCAGATTCTTCCTTTGATTCTCCATCTGGTGTGCAAAGCATGCCATTTTGCTAACCCAGTCTACCCAGGGCGTGCGAAACTCAGATCTTTGCTGCTGTGCCTTGCCTTCTTTCGCTCGAACCTCTAGGGGGTAGTATCAGCTGATGCTTTAGTTTCCTTCTCCATTTAGCATCCTGAACGCAGAGCATTTTTTGTTCCTCTTTTGAGGCTGGGAGGACACCTGATATGTTAGCAGGGACAGTAGAGAAGGAAGCTCTCAACGATCCTTTTTCATTCAACTAATATGCATTAAAGACTTACTCTGCAGCCTGGGGACCTAAAGAACAGGATCTCCCGGTGAGGAGAGCAGAGCAGGAGGTAGTTGGGAGTGGGTTTTGAAGGAAGAATAGGAGTTTTGTATTCGAGATGCATTTGGATCATCTCTTAGTGTGGCTTTAGAGCCATCACTGAGAACATTCCTTAAGGAATGTCATTTCAGTCCTTTACTTACTACTCTGAGCCCTACGTCACGGGACAGACTGGATTCAGACACTTTTGAGTATTGGCTTTACTGCTGTGCCAGCCAGAGTTCACTCAGGTGTTGTTAATCTCCTTCCCTCTCTCATTTTCTCTCTCTCTCTCTCTCTCCCCCACCCCCACCCACCCCACATGCGCGCGCGAGGGTGCGCGCGGGTGCACACACACACACACACACACACACACACAATTCAGACCGGCTCAAGTCAAGAAAGGTATGTGACTAACAAGTCTGATACAGTGCTGACTTCAGGCATGGCTGGATACAGAGTCTCAAACGTGATCAAGACGATCTGGTTTCCATACGGTCTGTCTCTTTCTGTCCTCAATTCAGCTGCCTCTGGGTCGGTGTGACTCTCGGACAGATCTCTCCCGGGGACATACGAGGATGTTCGTAACAGTGAACTTCAGCTGTTGAATAAAAATGACTTCTCCCTTCATGCTGGCCCTCGTGGCTCTCTGCTCCTATTAACTAGTAATTCCAGGGAAGGAGGGCCTGGGGGCGGGGGTACTTTTCCCACAGATCCCTTGGCTGAGTCTGTTGGCCTAGCCCTGAGCCAATCACACTGCCAGGGAGAAGAGTACCCTGGTTGGCCAGGGTACCACGTGGCCTGAGAGTGGCGGAGAAGTGGTTTCTCAAGGGAAACTTGAAGTGATGTAACCAGGAGAAAATGAATAGACGCAGATCCCGCACAAACAACAAATGTGCTTGAGCTTGCTTCGTTGCTCTGTGGCCCTGAGGCCATTTGCCTCAGCTTTCAGAGCCCGTAAAATGGGCATACAGATCCCAGAACACAGCACAACTGCACACGCCCGAAGTAAGCACCCCCCAGAGCATAACAGCCTGCAATGCTGGGCCCTGGTGACCCGGAGCATTTGCTCATCTCCTTAATTGTTCCTCAAGTAGGACATGAGCCTGGGGGGGAGGTGGGGTGGGGAGGGGTTGCCCTCTGAACTCCACAGGGCCCCAAGACAGCAGTGTTTGCCCAGCCTCATTATTAAACCATCCAAAGTTATTGTTCTGCCCTGCTGGGACCTGACCCCAGCAAGGCTAGGGCCCCCGCATTCACAAGCCCTGGAAACCCACTCCGCAGCTCTGAGCTGCTTGGGAACACAGCTCACGCGCAGGCACTCGCTAGATCAGCCCTGTTTAGGAGAATTCCAATATTCTGGCCTCAGAGAGTATGTGATCCCTGAAATATAGACTCTGTCGAGCACCTTTAAGCATAACTGATTCTTGGCATTTCTTTCCAATTCCATTTTTTGCCTAAAGAGAATGAAGAGTCCGGCCGTTGATAAGGTTCTGCGCTGTCTCTGGGGCCGGTGTCCGGGATAAAGATGACAACAATGACAGTGGTGGCGGTGACAGTTTGCGTCTGTGTCGCGTCCAAACTCCTTAGACCCTTCACCGTTACTAACTTGTGCAGCCCCCGCACCCACCCTTCTGGTCAAACCGAACTTCTGGCCGGTCCGGGAACATCTCAGGCTTTGGCAAGCCCCCGCCCCACCCCAAACCTTTGCCCAACACCTTTCCCTTTTTATGTGGCCCAGAAAATGTTTCAGGCTTTAAAATCCCAGCTCAAGTGGGTCCTAATGCATTCATTCCCTCAACCAGTATTTAGGGAGGACGTACCATGTGCCAGACACCGTCCTAGAGGCTTGGAATACACAAGCAGTCAAAACAGACCCAGTCCCTGCCTCGGTGGAATCAATACATAAAAAGCGGAGTAAATGAGATAAAGGAGGTAGGGTATTAGCAGAGAGTGGAAGTGGGGCTGTGACGCACAGCGGTGGCGGGGAGGTGAGGAGAAGTGGTCAGGTTTGGGGTATCCGTTGGTTTCCCTTGGAGATTGGGGCCTGGCCGTGCCCTGGGGAGCCATCCCAGGCCCCTCATTCAAATCCTTGGCATCATTTTTATACATTTCATTATGGTCATTTGTCTCATTTTCGGGGGTCTTGGATGCCTTTGGTAATCTGTTGAAAATGACTGATGTTCTTCCCAGAGTGCCCGCTTGCATGCAATCAAATGGGTGTTCCTAGCGCCCCCTTCAGGCCATCCCCTGAAGTTAGGGACCCCCCAGGACCGCGTGTTTGCGTGACTGCATGTAAAGCATTCGTCCCAAGCCCAGCAGGACCATGGGGAGCAGGCCCCTGACAAGTGGTTGAGCACGTCCGGTAGGTGCTCACCATGTACAAACGCTGGGTCTGAGGCTAAGCACTGGTACGTGTTTGCTGCAAGACCATAAGGATACAGTTGGCCCTTCACAAGCTTCTCACACCTTCGTGGGGTGCTTTCATTGTAAATGCCTCCATCTTCTAGCCGGACACTTAAAGTCTCCCCAAAGTGAAGCGGGCAATGCTGGGTAGACTCAGTGTCTGGCATCCGACCAGGGCTGGAGTGGGGGGACCTGAGCTGGTGCTTAGCCAGCCCTAGCACTTACCACCCGAGAGCTGGATGGTGGTGAGGCTGAGGCTCTTCCCCCTGCCTCCCCATAGTTGTGCCCTCCCAGAATTTATAATCCGCCCCAGAGAGTTGGGAAGAGGAAAGAAAAGGATCCTAAGTCACTTTTGCTTTTCTCTGAGTTGAGCCTTTGAGCCCTGTTAGGTACAACTTATTCTTAGCGCCCCCCCCCCTTTTACAGACGAGAGCAGCAGAGGCTCAGCAAAGGTAAGTGGAGTTTAGGGTTCACCCCCAAGTCTCCAGATCCCCAGATAATTAGTGAGCAATGTATATAGTTAAATGCTAACAACTCAGCCTTTAATTATGCACAGTTGTGCCTCGTATTGTATATAATTCAATGCTAATTGCAGGGTTTGGGACTGAGCTGAAGGGAGTGGGGCGAGAATGGAAAGGGAAGGCTTCATGGAGACTTTGGAAACTCAGCTGGGACCTGGAGAGGATTTGGATGGAGGCTGGAGGGAAGGAAGTGGATTTCTGGAAAAGAGAGTAGAATAATTAAGGTGGGCGGGGTAGGATGCGCAAAGGTGGGGAGGAGTCAAGATAGCGCTCTTCAAATTGTGGAACTCAGGGGTCTGGGTGGCTCAGTGGTTGAGCATCTGCCTTCCGCTCAGGTCATGATCCCAGCATCCTGGGATCAAGCCTCACATAAGGCTCTCAATGGGGAGCCCCCTCCTCCCTCTCCCTCCGCCTCTCCCCCAAATTGTGTTTCCTCTCTCACCGTCTCTCTCTGTCAAATAAGTAAATAAAATCTTAAAATAAATAAGGAAATAAATAATGGAACTCTATAGATGTAAAATGTACCTAATAGTCACTGAGAACCTTCTAAGTACCGGGTACCGTGCGAAGTCCTTTCCGCCGTTATTGCTTCCAATCCACGTTTAACCCTACGCAGGAAAGAAAAATCCAACCAGACAGGTACTGTTATCACTCCCATTTTAACAGAGGAGTAAACTAAGGGCAGTGTTGCTACTCAGAGCCAGGCCTGGTCTCAAAGCTCATGTTCTCCCCAGCTCAATTCCGGAGACTGTCTGATGAGAGGCAGGCTAGTCTCAGGACTTGCTACTCCAAGTGTGGCCCATGGGCATTGCCTGGGGGCTTGTCAGAAATGCAGATGTGGTGGGGTGGGGGGGTGTCCTGCTCAGTGGGGAGCCTGCTTCTCCTTGCTCTGCTCCAACCCCCTGCTCCTGCGTGCCTGCTAGCTCTCTCAAATAAATAAATACCCTTTAAAAAAAAATAAAGAAATGCAGATGTGGGCCCCTCCCTCCCCAGTCCTACTGAGTCAGAGCTGCACGTTAACACAGTCCCAGGTGATCTGATCTGTGCGCGTGTTGGTTAGCATATGAGAAGCAGGGAAAAAGCATGGGGCTGGGCGTGTGCCCGAGCTGGTCAAGCCTTTGTGATGACATCTCCCTCCTGGCAGAGGCAAATAAATGCATTCTGGGAGGGTTTGAGGTGCAAGCCCAGGGCCCAGACCTCACAAGCTGAGGTTTCCCTGCCTCGTATTTCATCTACAAATGTCACTGAATGTCCATTCCACACTATAATGTATCAGTGGTCATTCTGATATTTCAAAATGGTTATGTAAATGGCCGTGGAGTAGGATGCCTATTCCCAGAAGATGCATGAGATGGGTTTCTTTTTATCTTAAATGGGGTAATAATAACCACTCTAAGAGCTCTTGGGAAGATCAAAGGAGAATCGCGGATATGGAAATGTGCCACATCAGACCCATGTTATGCTAGGTGGGACTGAGAGTCCTCCCCAGACCCAGTGTCCTGCAAGCAGCTCTCAGAAGACTGAGGTTGTAACGTGCTTTTCTCCCATTCAGGGTGAGGCAGGGCTCAGTCCCAGAGAGGAAGAAGTCACCTCTCTGGGCATCTCAGGAAGCCAGCAGAGTAAGAGATTAGGGTCAGCTGTTGCTGAATTGTTTGCTTACGTTCCGCAGGAGTCCCCACTTCCTGATTGCTGGGCCGGATGAGCCGGCAGGAAAACCCCAGTAAAACTCAGACGGTGTCTGGGACATCAGGACGGGGGAGAAGATGGGAGTACTCCATCCTTTGGCCCCGAGTGGGCCCAAAGAGAGGGGGATGTCGGGGTATTATGGGAAGCGGGGTGATGAGAAAGAGGTAAGCAGGTAGCAACAGCAAGAGTCCTGGAGGAAAGAGGACAGGAAGGGGGATTGGGCTGTCAGCACTGGACCAGGAGTGACCTCGGGTTTCCATCCAGAGGACCCATTTCCTTTAACTGGAAAGAGAAGATGGGGATAGAGACCTAGAGGAGTGAAATGGACAGATAGTGACCATCCCCAACTGAGGCCAAGGAGGAAAGGAAGCCAGACAAGGCACAGGAGGGAAGAGAGGCTCTTTAACAGCTGGAGAAGCTGAAGGAGGAGAATTTGGGGACGGACGGGGTGGGGGTCAGCAGTCCCCTGTGGCCCAGAGCCTTTGAAAAGGATGAACATGGGAAGAACTGTTATATTTGATTAAGGAGGTTATGGGTCACACGTGGCTGGGGTTATGGTAGAATAATGGTGTTAAAACCAGATTTTAAGAAGAGGAGAATGCTGGGGCTTTTCTCTTCTCCCCGTGGTAGCAGTTAGGATTTTCATACAAATTGCACTTCTATTGCAAATGTCTTACTTGCCATTTAAAACTTAATCCATTTAACTTGTGACCAGAACCAAGCCTATATTGTCTCTTTAATCCATCCCTTGGCAAAAAAAAAAAAAAAAGAAAAAAGTTATCTAAGAAAAAGAAAATTGTGGGGAGTAGGGAGAGGGTGATTGGGTTATGGACATTGGGGAGAGTATGTGCTATGGTGAGTGCTGTGAAATCTGTAAGCCTGACGATTCACAGACCTGTACCCCTGGGGCAAATAATACATTATATGTTAAAAAAAAAAAAAGAAACAGACAATTGCAAAACGTTGTTTATAGTATGATCCTGTTTTTATTTAAAAGAATATCTGTGGGGGCTCCTGGGTGGCTCAGTCAGTTAAGCGTCCAACTCTTGATTTCGGTTCAGGTCATAATCTCAGGGTTGTGAGATTGAGCTCCCTGCCAGGCTTCAGGCTGGGGATGGAGCCCGCTTAAGAGTCTCTCTTCTTCTCCTTCTTTCCCTCCCAAAAGGAATGTCTGTGTTTGTGTGTGTATTTATAAATATGTATGTACATGATAAAGAAAACATCTGGGGGATATATTTCAAGTTATGATGGGGGTTTCACTGGTATATACGTATGTCACTTTAAATATGTGTAGTTTAGTCTACATTAATTATCCCTCTATAAAGCTATAGAAAATTGTAATAGGGGTTATCTTTAATGGTCAGATTATGGTATATATGACATAATTCTTTTGGCTGCAAATGACAGAGACTCAGCAGAAATTTCTAAAGCAAGATCTGAATTGTCCAGACACTTCTTCAGACATAAGTGGGGCCAGGTTGTCAAATCATGACATTAAGGATCTCTCTCCATCTCTCGATGCACCTGCTGTCTCAGTTATGGGCCTCATTCTCAGTTCCGGCCTGCGTCTCATCAGCCTAGCCCCCTACTGGAAAGAGAGCAGCTCTTCCCCCAAGAGGATCAGCACAATCCCAGGGCTGACTTTCAAGGGCCTGGCTTGGGCCACAGCTCATCCTCAGACCAGTGAATCACTGTGGCTACAGGGTTGGGGGGGAGGGGGGCACTGTGTTGAGAGGCTAAGGCCAAGGTCATGGGACCCAAGAGGCCAACAAAGGAACTTTCAAGGGCCTCTTAGGAAGACAGTGAACTTAAAAAAAAAAAAAAAAAAAGGAGGTGGTGCTGAATGATTCTCAAAAGGAAATCTAGAATTCTGTTGCCCGAAGAGGAGGCCTGCACCCACCAGTGTCTGCTCTTAAAGGAACCCCATCTGGGTCATAGAGTTTTGTGATAACTGTGTTTTAATAAGCATGCATAAGAGGAAAATGAGACTCCTCCTTAAACAACTGATGTGGGTTACATCTGGTTATGATCATTCAGGTAACTAAATAATGAGCGTGGAGAAAACATCAAAGCTCAGATCTTGGCCAGAGCCCCTGATCTTACAGGGCATGGACAGAACGAACACTGTTGAGACCGGGAAACCAGCCTCGTCCTTTCTGTAGATGTTGACTGTGTATGTCTAAGACCCATGGGGCCATCAGACCATCTCTGGGGGCTCTGGGTCGCCTGAGCGATGCACCCAGGGAGCCGGGCCTTCGTCAAGCTCAGCCTCCTGCCTCTGTAAATAATTCCCCCGCATTCCGACATCATCCTGGTCTGTTTCTTCGTTTCAGGGTTACACTAAGGACATGGTGCCTGACTTCGATGAGAAACATGATGAGTATTTAATATTGCTTCAGCAGAGGAACCGGTAAGATGAGTTGCTCAATGGCAGCTCTTCCTATTAGCCCAAAAAAAGCCCCATTTCGATGTATTAAACAGCATGCGGGCTCTGCTTCACCTAGGAACAGGCTGCAGGCAGCCTCCACTCAGAGGCTCCGGATATTATCTGCAATCCTAGCTCCCGTTTCTCCACTCGCTGATTTAATTGCATCCTTGATTGAGTTGTAGCAAATGGTTCTACATGTAAGTACCACCTCTAGCCTCCCTGCCGCTGCTCTTGGAGAAGGTGGCTTTGTCATGGCCAAATCTTGAACTTGGCAGGGCCTGTGCATTTAGTCACCCGAATAGCCCAGTCTGTGATCATCCAGGCTCTGACGGGCCTGTGGAATCTGAGCCTGTAATCATGCCTCATTAGATCAAGGTGGGATCGTTTCACGTCTATGTTTAAAGTTGGTCAATATGTCATTTAACGTGAAGTCGGTACTCGTTTTGAGTCTGGTGTGCTAGCTCTGGAAGAATCCCACGGTAGATGCAATGTTTGGTGACCGAGGGCAAAGCGGTGTGGTCTGGCTGGAAAGAGGCATTCCCCTCTTTGCTGCCTGCCCCGGCCCATGGAAGTTCACGGTCTGTTCACTGTGTTGGTCCCCAGGTCTCGGGCTGCGCGTTAAGCTGGGTTTGCAAACTCAGATGCCAGGAGGGGCCGGGCAGTGAGTGGAGCCAGCTTGGTGGAGACCGTGGGCACCTGGGAGGCTCACTTCCCAGCTGCTCAGCTCAGGCCAGTTGTTGTTTGTGGGAACCTGGGCCCGGGGATCCCTCTCCTTCAGGGTTGCTGGAGCAGCTGCAAACCTGGATTTGGGTCGAAATCTCCTGAGTTTTAAAATGTTGGTAAGGCACTCAGATTAAAACACAAAAGAACAGGAAGAAGTCCCCTAAAACAGAGCTGCAGGAGTGGGGAGGATGAGGTCCTAATCTGGGCCTTGGTGTTACTAGGAATGAGTCTGGGGTCTTGCAGGCAAGAGAGCCCTGGGGCGAGGGCTGGGGAGGGTGGTGGTTGTCATCCTGTATATTCAGCCCTCATCTGACTGGCTGGACTCCCGTTGGCATGTTGCATGGACAGGTTCAGTCCTTGGTGTTACAGGAGTTGAGCATTCCCGCCCACCGACCCCTTTACTAATATCCACTGAGATGCCCAGGATCTCTACCAACACCCCTCCCTTGTTGCCAGATGCCCCCATTTGAGGCAGCGCGACCCCTAGTGGCGAACTCTCGAACAGGTAAACTGTAGGAGCAGCTAGAAGCGCAGCCAGGCAGTGTCCTCTGTGCGGGTTGCCCTGTGCCCGCTCATCTCCCCCACCAGGGGGCGGCTCCGGCTACCTTAGCAGGAGGCTCGTGCTGATTAGCCCAACATGGGTTTTTATTATCATTAATGCCATGGAGCAGGGTGTTTTTATCCCGTTCCTGGCAGGCTGGATGGTGTCACCAAACACCTGAGTGATCGTTTAATCATGTCCTTGTGACTTCTCTGGGAGGACATTGTCATAGTTCCTTAGGAGCAAATTGCTTCTCATTAATCAGCAGATCAATAAGTGCACAATCAAAGGGGTCCCAGCCAATAGCATAGAGAAGAATATCCAGAGACAAGGTTGTAGCACAAAGGCAATGAAAAAATATGTCCAAGCCAAGTTGCCATAAAAATCGGGGGACGTGTTGTCACCAAGAAGGGGCTGGCGTGACTCCCACTGGAGACATGAAAAGTGGTTGGCCCCCCGAGCTATCGCCAGGTGTTGCTTTAGAGATACCTTTTCTGGGGTGCCTTCCGCATGCCAGGCACCTCACCCCATCATTTCATTGTGTCCTCCCACTATGTGGTAAGGTGTAGCTACACTCCTTGCACCCATTTTCCAGACAAAGGAGACCCAGAGTGGTAAGCCGTGTGTCCAAGGTCATCAAGGCAGGAAGTGGTAGAGCTGGGCTGTACTTTCTGATTGAAGTTTGGTTTGACATTGTCATAAATTATCAGGAGGGAGAAACCCCCCAGAGTTGCCACTTTCACGATGAAGGGTTTTGTGGAAATAAACCGCAGCTTATTGGAAATCTAGTTATATGACCTGGTAGAAAATCAGCATCTCGGCTGTGTAGTGTGCACAGACAGATAGGAAAACCTAGCCTTCTGATCCAGGTTGCCCTGTGACCTGAGAAATGGGGGGTGGGGGTGATCATTGGAGCCAGTTTCCAGGAGTGACCTTGCCCAGAACATAGCCGCCACAGAGGCTGGTGATGTTATTCTTTTCCTCATTCAGTAGGAATTCACTGAGTGCCTTCTCGGTGCTTAGCACTGCCACTGGCGTGAAGGAGAGCGTCGTGATGAGGAAGGTACAGACTTTATTAGTTAGTGCTCCCGGGGTCGAATGGAGAGAAACCCAGGGTAAATAGACCTTAAACAATAAGGAAAAAGTATTGGCTCAAAAACGCCAGAAACCAGCTTCAGGCATAGTTGTATCCAGGTACTCAGTTCTAACTCCATGTTGGAGTCCCTCAGGCCGGTGCTTCCTTCATGGAGGCCAGGGTAGCCACTGGCGGCCCCACACTTACATCCTGCCTCAAGGAGAAGAGAGCACTTCCTTCCTGATAGTTCCAGTGAAAGTCTTGAGGAGGGCCCTGCCCCAGCCCCGAGTCAGTCACGCCCTGTGCTGGGTGAGGTAGCATGGTCTGATGGGCCACTCCTTGGCTATCTCCTTAAGCTGGGTGGTGGAGCAAGTGTATAATAGTAGGAGTAAGAGTAGGAATGGAGTGGTTCTGAAAGGGGATCTGAGAGGCTCCGTTTGGAAGATGGGGGAGAGTTGCCGGCAAGGCAGAACGAACAGGTGTCTGCCCATAGCCCTTGCCCTTGAGGAACTCCCCGGGTGCGGCAGGTGAGCACAAGGTCATCTATTTATAACTATGCCCAAAGAAGCAGAACATGATCTTGTGCTGCAGGAGAGGACCAGAGGAGGTGGTAGAGGATGTGACAGCCCTGGGTCACCCCTGTACAAACTTCCCAGAGGATCCTTAGTGATTCTGGTCACTCACCTTCATGAAAGATATAATCACACCCAACAGATTCGCTCAACAACACATCCACCAGACAGGGCCAAGTGCTGGAGGGTGGACGGCGGAGACGGGCTGTAATGCATCCCTCTAAATGCTGAAGGCTGGACCGGATCCAGGAGCCCAGCAATAGTATTATATCTTCCTGTGGGGGATGCTGACATCCAAAAGGGCGAATCCCAGAGCCCATGGGCACCGATGTTCTTGGAGAAATAGCAAGCTCTCTGAACCACTGCCCTCCCCCTCTACATCCTTCAGGCCTGCTCTCAAATGCCACCACCTCCAGGAAGCCCCCATCTGGGAGCCACTGCTCCTCATCCAGACTCTCCTCCCTCAGGGGCCCTGTGACATGTTAAGGGAGGAGACTAGACACAGCAGAATGATGTGGGTGGGAGATGGGCTCTGGAGCCTTGTGGACCAGGTTTTAAATCCTGGCTGCATCCTGGGCTCTGTGACCTTGGGCAAGTTCATCTATAAAACAAGCCAATGGAAGGACCAGTGAGGGAGTGAGAGGGACAACACCCAGGTGCCATCACCATCATCACCATCACCATCATTGCCATATTAATGTTAAACACACCTTCTCCCTGAGCTGATATCCAGGTATTGCTGGAATGTTTGACCCTTGGAAAAGCCCTCAGGTCCCCAGGAGTAACTGAGGTTGGAGGGGCCTTGTGGCTAGCCTGGTCACACAGCAGCCACAGCGCTCTCAGGCCAAGGGGTTCAGCCAGCAACCCAGGCATGGCCACGCCCAGGAGCAACGCGCCCCCCCACCCTGGCTTGGCCATGCCCTCTCACCCGCTGGGCCCCTGTTTGTGCTCCTCCCACCCAGTGGTATCCCCCTGTCATGTTCCTACTTCCTCTCTGTCCAAAGAGCTCTGTACAAGCAGCCCCACAGGCCGCTACAGGCTAAGACAGAAAAGGCTCCAGTGATGAGCACGAGGACCATGGGAGCTGGGAGGATACGCATCTGTGTCTTCTCTCCCCTGCTAGACCTGGAGGGTCTTAGAGCCACTTTTTCCAGAAACAGGTATCAAGAACATTCCTTATGCTCAGCATGGTCCCCATATCCAGGGGTCAGGCTCCACAGTAGGAGGGGAGAATAGACAGACACCGAGAGTATCCCATGGTGTGAGGCAGCGAGCCCTTTCCCTGCATCCAGCAAAACCCGGAACCCAGAGTGTGATGGGGGACCAGGTGGGCAGGGGCTCCATCTTCCACAGGGGAGGGACCTTGTCTGAGTTTTCTGAATCCCCTACACCAAGGGCCCGCTTTTTATGCAAAGCAGGCTATCAATTAAACAAAAAAAAGACACCACTTTTCTTCGATGCCGCGTGCATAGTGCGTATCACTGTCGGCTCAGCTGCAGCCGGGGAGTTCCTTCAGCGATCCCTTTCACAGTCTGGATAATTATCTCCTCATTTATCAGTTTCACAAATTCATGTTTTCATCAATCATTCTGCTTAAAGAGAAGCACACACGGAGTACCAGCTCTGGATCCCGCACAGCAAGTGGGATGTCACCGTCGCCACCTGCCCAGCGTCAGGAGACCCCCGGAGGGAAGTGGAGGCAGGCACCCTGTGCCTGGGTGGTCAGACTTTCCACTCTCTGGGCCCCTCCTAGGGCTCAGGCTCCCTGCACACTTTCCCCAGGGCCCGCTGCAGCCTTCGGTGTTTTGCTCCAGAGAGAGCAACGATGGCTCTGTTTGCAAAGTGTCTCTTAGTGACTTGTGTTTTCCTCCCTTCTGTTTCATGCTGTTGCCCGCCCAACAATCAACTCCCAGGCTTCTAAGGCTGGCAGGAGATAAGAAGTCTGTAATAAATGTTCCTGCCATGATTGTTGAAAAAGATGGATGTATCAACAGCTAAAGAAACATTTAAAAAACAAACAAAGAGATCACCCGTAATGCCACCACCCTCCCTCAACAACTGATAGGATTTTCACACGTATCACCTTCCACTCCGGATCCACAAACCCACCTTTTTCCAACTTTGCACTGAACCACACAGTACCATTTTTATTCTGCCTTTGCTCCCCCTCCCTGTCCTCCCAATTGCAAGCAGTTCCTCACATCTGGACAGATTCTTAGTAATGATACCATCTGCGTGGGATCCCAGCTTCCGTTCCCCGCTGTTGGACATTTGGATTGCTTTCAGGGGTTTGTTATGACCGAACACTGACTCTTGTTCCTGGTCAAGACCGATTTGCTGCAGTGGGCTCCCCGGGGGAACACCAAGCATATGGCATTTTCTCTATTTTCATATTATGTCTGAATTAGCAGCAGTGTTTAAGTTTGCCAGGTTCAGTGTCCTCTTCCTTAGCTTTAGAGGTTGTCTTTGCTGTGGTGAAGACTCAAGCCAGATTGCTTAAGTTTGCAGTCTAGCCCTACCACCGTGCCTGCTGTGTGACCTTGGGCCAGTTACTTAACCTCTCTGTGTCTCACGCGCCTTGTCTATTAAATGGGGATAATAAAAGTAATTACCCCATAGGGTTGTTGGAGAAGATTAAGGTCTTAATATAGTCAATCCTTGTTATTCATGGTTCCCTAAATATGAATTCATCTACTGACAAAAATTTATTTGTAAATTTTAAATATTTGCAGCGCTTTTGTGGTCATTCAAAGACAAGTGCAGAGTAGCAAAAAATTTTAGCTGCCCAACACACACACATTCCCAGCTGCAATAGCTCTTATTTTAGCTCTTACCCCATAAAAAAGTGGCCTTTTCACAGTATACTGAGTGCCATGTCTTACACATTGTTATGTTTTTCCTTGGTGATTTTGCTGTTTAAACTGTACCCTAAGCATGGTCCTGAAGTGCTGTCTGATGTTCCTAAGTGTAAGAAGGCTATGATGTCTCTTAAGGGAGAAAAAACATGTTAGATGAGCTTCCCTCAGGCCTGAGTTACAGCCGTGCTGGCTGGTGAGTTTCATGTCAGTGTCTCAACCATGTATCAAATAAGGTGCCTTTAAACAGTAACACATATGCAACAGGGTTCTATAGTGATCATTTAATGAAACTATTGGGACAGAGGCTCACAGGAACCAAGTCCTATATTTTCCACTGGGAACAAGATTTCAGTATTCACTAACTCAGTATTTGTGGGGACTTCATAAAACAAAACTACCGCGAATAACAAGAACCAACTACTGTATCCATACCACAAGTAGAACCGAATTTGGCACCTTGTACACACCCTTTATGTGGATACTATTTCTATTATTTTTTAAAATTTGCATTTTGCGGGCGCCTGGGTGGCTCAGTGGGTTAAGCCTCTGCCTTCGGCTCAGGTCGTGATCTCAGGGTCCTGGGATCGAGTCCCGCATAGGGCTCTCTGCTTGGCGGGGAGCCTGCTTCCTCCTCTCTCTCTCTCTGCCTGCCTCTCTGCCTACTTGTGATCTCTCTCTGTCAAATGAATAAATAAATTCTTTAAAAAAAAAAAAAATTTGCATTTTGCTAGTTTGATAGGAAATTACTTAATCACAAAGGGGATGCACGCTGGTTGCCAGGCACCTTGGTTGTCTGTATCTTCTTGTGCGGAAATAAATCCAGCTCATACGGGGTGTATGAAGGTGCTTATAGAAACACAAGGGTTTGGTGTCCGATGGGTATGGTTCTGAAGGGGGGTGGCTGGTGAGGATGCTCACACTGTTTATGGCACTGACAATCTCAGGAGTTGGGAAAGGATTAAGCCTGAGGTGTGAGGTTGGGTTCTTGAGAAAACTAGAGGTCCAGCCTTGTTCATGCCAAGACCCTCTTAGCCAAAAGGGGATGAGCTAAAGCCTACTTTGATATATACTTTCACTGCATCAGAATATAAAATGATGACATTTGGGATATCGGGGCGAGCTTCTGAGAACACATTTATTTACTGAAGCAAAAAGTCAGTCTGCCTGGTCTGATGAAGGATGTTTTCTGATTTGTAGATGTTCTCTGAAATTCCTTGCAAAGGCTTAGGACCTAAGACTCTTAGACCCGTGTTTTGTTAAACCCTGGAGAAGGTGCCACTGTCCACACAAGGTGGAGATGCATGAAATTGGGCAGCGTTCGCACCTACCTGCTTTCCATCCTGGTCCCCGCGGGGCGAGGAATGATGCGTGGACGCGTGCCTGCGTTGTTGCTAACGTGCACTTGAGCCTCAGAGTGAAAGCAGAAACACCCCTGCAGAGCCCGAAACAGTCTCCCCCTTGCTGCTTCTCCGTGTGTGTAATGGGCCTCTTACAGGCTGTTTGTCGATGAACAGCTGGGCACCCACCACCCGGCCTCCGATTAGAGACGCTTTGCCCATCAGAGGCGCAGTTCTCTCCCCACACGGGGGTGGGCAGCGGCCCAGGCTCACATAACAAGGAGGAAGTGATTGTTTCTCTTCCAGGATATTAAAGCATCTGAAAACCAAGGACCCCATGCAGCTGAGGCTGGAGCACTTGGAGCAGGGTTTCTCTGTCTATGTCAATGGGGCCAATTCGGAGCTGAAGTCGTCCCCCCGGAAAGCTGTCCACTCCGACTTCCCCAGGAGTGCCTCCCACACCGAGGGGACACATGGTGAGCACGGGTCACTGGGCCCCGTGGAGCCACATCCTGTGCCCTTAAACTTACCTGCAAATAACTAGTTAACCTGTTCAAGTTAACTCTACTCACTTTGCCAGCAAGAGAGCAGGGGGCACCTGGGTGGCACAGTGGGTTAAGCAGCCAACCGGGGATTTCAGCGCGGTCATGGTTTCAGGGTCGTGAGATTGAGCTCCGTGTCAGGCTCTGTACCAGACGAGGAGCCTGCTTGAGATTCTGTCTCGCCCTCTGCCCCGCCCCCTGCTTGTCTGTGTGTGCACTTCCTTTCTCTCTCTCTCAAAAAAAAAGAGAGACAGAGAGAGCAGGAGTGTGAGAAAGGACAAAATCCCTTTTTATTCCTTTTAAAACTTAGCCTCGGCCTCCATTACCCCCAGGGCAAAGGTGCCGAGAGCCGTAAATTCCCGGCTTTTCCATTTTGCGGTGCCAATAATTGAAAGAAGTGTCTAGAATAAATTAAATTATACCCAATTTTCAGTGGCTCTGTTTTCACTTCAGTACCCAACCCTGCGTGATATTTAACTCCACGGATTGTGCTGAGTGTAGTTAATCCAGACTGCACAGACTTGCAGTCGATCCCGTGTGTCCTGTATTAAACTCTCAGGGAGTTTGTGAAGTTGATATAGGAGCATGCCACCCAGCGGCCGGCCCAGGACCAGCACCAAAAACAACCTGGCGGGAAAGCAAACGAAATGTCAGAGCACACGGGGTGGGGTCCCAATTGGGCCAGGTTACTTTGTCTCTCTCCCTGGCCTTTGTTTCCTCATCTGTCAAATGGGACTGAGGGGGGCACCCATACCTAGGGCACCAGGGTGCCCTTGAAGGCAGACTGCTTTGTCTGAGGACCCGGCCTGCTACTGCGTTACAGGAAGAGCATTTGGAATGAGACAGAGCTGGGTTTCTGCCACTCTCTAGCTTGGAGACCTCTGGCAATAGGGTCCTCACTGACCCTCAGTTTCCTCTTCTATGACATGAGAATACTTAAGCCCACCTTGCCGGCTTGCCAGGAAGATTAAATGACATACGAAATGTAAAATGCCCGTCGCACAATAATCTTGATTCATGTTATTCTGAGTCACTGCCTTACGGGTATGGGAACTGTCCCAAGCCATAACAGACAGTATGAGTCAAAACAACAAGGAGAGAGTGATGTCCCCAAACCTTCTCCTAGGAGAAGAGCCACTGCAGTCCAGCTTCAAGTTTAGCATGAGCTTCCGGGCCCCCAGGGCAATGAGAGAAATGGGATGATTCTCCTAGCTCTTGGGGAGGAGGAGTTGGGTCAACCTGCCGCGCTGGTTGGGAGAAGCAGGCCTTTCCTGGTCCAGGTTTCAAGGAGGTGCGTTTAGCAGGAGTCTCTTCTGTACTTGGGCCACCAGCAGTACCTTCACTCCCCCAACAAATATCTCTCCCTTCTCTCCTCTTTTACACAAGCACTGGCCTGTAGCGCGCACGGTGTATATCCTGCTTCTGAATCTCGGAGACTGTTCCTTTTGTATACAGACCTGCCCATTACAGCTATGACTTACTCCCCATTCCCTTTCTCCCGAGCATTTGGCCTGTTTTCTAACGGCCTGCTGCTACAAACAGGACTCGCTTTGCCTACAAAACTTGGGGCACAGGGGAGTACATTTTAGATGGAAGTCACTCATCTTCCCTGGGTGTGAACTTACCACCAGTGCCTCACTGAGTCTCTTTCCCTCATCCCTGGTGCAGATCATGGACGGAGAACCCTATTGCGAGAAGTGGAGGAAGCTTTAAGACGCAATTCACGGACAGCCCCCAGCAAAGTCCAGCGCCGCGGATGGCACCAGGTCTGGGAGCCCTGGGCAGTGTCGAGACGCATGGCCCCTGCTCATGCTTTAGAATAAGGAGCAGGGTTCTTGTGGGAACAGAAACATAATCCTGGCATTGGGAATCCCTGTGGGCCTTGGTGGGTCTGACAGGGTACCACATGGGTGTCTTCTCTGTGTGTGGTATTGGCTCCTAGAAGGTAGAGGGGTCTGGGGGTCCTCTAGTCCCCTCTCTGTGGCATGATCCTCCCCTCCAGATGGGGGATGGGGCACCCCAGCACAGACTCACAGCCCCATGGTGATGACTTGTTTACATAGCTATCTTTTTTTTTTTTTTAAAGATTTTATTTATTTGACAGAGATCACAAGTAGGCAGAGAGACAGGCAGAGAGAGGGGAGGAAGCAGGCTCCCTGCAGAGCAGAGCGCCCGATGCGGGGCTCGATTCCAGGACTCTGGGATCATGACCTGAGCTGAAGGCAGAGGCTTAACCCACTGAGCCACCCAGGTGCCCCTACATAGCTATCTTTTACTGCACACCTACTACATGCCTTTGTCCTCATGGCAGACCGGTAGGACAAGTTCCAAATTTCTTCCTGTTTTAAGGAAGCCAAGAAAATGAATGCTCGGTAAAGCTAAGTGAGCTTTCCAAGGCCAACCACTAAGAAGTGACAGCAGCAAGACCCGAGCCTAGATCTGTGCTCCAGGTGCCGTATTCCTGCCCATGTAGTCCTTACCTTGCGGTTACTCACACTTGCCCTGGGGTCAATGGGTCTCAACCCCCACAGCGCATTCACATTACCTGGGAGCCCCACCCCCCAGAGATTCTGACTCACTTGGTCTGAGATGAGGCTTAAGCAATGGTGTGTGTTTTAATCCTGTGGTCCCCCATGTTGATCTTTTACACTATGCCATATCGGTAGGTCTGTAGGAAATTTTTCTGTAAGTTTTATTGGCCCGTCTTTGCAATCACCTTGTAGGTCTGTAACTGTTGTCATTGTGCCCTTGATGAAACTGAGGGCCAGAAGGATAAGGTGACTTGCTCAGAGCCACATAGCCACTAGGGAGGTTTGAACCCCAGACCTGTGACCCCCAAACCCATTGGTCTTCCCTTGCCTTTGTGGGTCTATAATGAAGTACTGAAGGTTTTTTCTGACCCACTGAATCCCACAGCCTTATCTCAGTGCAGAAGAGCAAGGCCTACAGGGCCCACAGCTCGGAGGCCTCCTTTTGTCCCCAGCAATGAATGTTAATTTCTCATTAAGGAAGCCTTTCTCCACTTCCCACTTCAGACCCGCCTAGTTGTTTCGAGTGCCTTCTATTATCAGGAGCCATATTTGCATCTTAGACTGTGACTTCACGGCTGGCCCCAGAGCCTGTGCAATTTAAAAAGACTTGGGTCTAAGATTAATTAGCATCACCCCCACCACACCTCTCCCTGTGGTCCCACACTTCACGGGGCCTAATCATGGCTAATTTCCTGGCTTCCTAATGCCATGAAGGCTGTAATTGTCCTTCTGCGCCGTATCAGTCAGGGGTCAGTCAGTGCCTAACCATAGAGACCACTCGGGATGTTGTAATCAGAGATGAAGGGAAGGGAGGGAAGCAGGTGCTTACAAGATCTCCGGGTGGCAAGAGGAGGGATCCCGAGTGGGAGGCTGGGGGGCCTCCTGGAATGGCACCCAGCCTTCCAGCACAGCCTGCCAGGAAAGCCACTACCTAGGACACGGCGGGGCAGGTGGAGGATCCGCATCAGGGACGCGTCACCTTAGCTGGCTTCCAGAAAGCAGGTGGCCACCACCACCACTGTTGGCCTCTGTTGATGCTGTGCCTGCTAGATCAGCCCTGCCTATAGCCGGTCCCACCAGGCTAGGGCACTTGGAAACTTGTCTCCTCGGCCACTGTGCTCAGCCTAGAATCAGCCACTGTGTGTCCCCTTCTTTGCACCTCACTTTTGCTCTCGCTGCTTGCAGGAGGCCGGCTGATGGGCAGTACCTAGTCGCTTCCAGAACGTCCACAGAAAGGGCATCTGGGAAACATAGACTGACTTTCTGGCCTCTACTGAACACACAGGCATCCTAGGCGGAAAGCGGAAGGGGTCCTGGGAGTTCAGCCCACCCCCCTACTACCCTGTTCCCCCCACATGCGGTGTTTTGGGGACCATTCTCCCTTGATATGGATAAACCGGAGAGCATTCAGTGGTCAGGTCCCAAAAGACATCACCCTTTAATTTAATTTTATTTTTTATTTTTTTTTAAAGATTTTATTTATTTATTTGACAGAGAGAAATCATAATTAAGCAGAGAGGCAGGCAGAGAGAGAGGAGGAAGCAGGCTCACCGCTGAGCAGAAAGCCCGATGTGGGGCTCGAACCCAGGACCTGGGATCATGACCTGAGCCGAAGGCAGCGGCTTAACCCACTGAGCCACCCAGGCACCCCCACCCTTTAATTTTAAATTAACCTTTATTACCCTGACCCAGGCACTGTGTGAGGCTCTGGAGTTAGAAACAATCACATAAGGCTGGGTTCCCGGCTATGAGGACGGTGGGGGGACTGCCCTGCCTGCAAGGAAGATGTGACAGCCGGTCCAAGCGTACGGAGGACTGGCCTGCTGGACTTCCAAGTGAGCAGCTTGAGGCCTGTGGGCTGAACTTGTCCCCCGGAGAATGTCTTTTGGACTCAAAACGGTTTAAAAGAATCTTAGTCACTCACTAACATTTAAATTCAAAAGTTTTCCTGTTTTTTTGTTGTTTTTTTTTTTTTTAAAAGCTCCATTCCGACTTCCCTGGAAAAATGGAAAGAGCTGGCTGTCATGCTCGGCTTCCCCTTCCCTTGAGGCCGCTGTCAGCAGAGCTCGGTAACAGTCGCCCCATGAGGCCGGGTACATGCAGACCTGTTGCCCACAGTCCCCACCACTCCCTTTAGCGCCCCAAGTTGAGGCGAGTGGTGGCTACGGTTGGTTGCTGTGCTCTGGCTGCTGTTTCCCTCCTACCGGGTGGCTTCCCACCTTTCCATTTCCCTCCTGGCCTACTGGAGCCTTTGAACCCGCGGCCCGTGGAGGAACTCCAGCCCGTAGGTGCTGGAGTCAGCGCCGTGAGTGAGGCAGGCAGGGCCCTGCTGGCCTGGAGCTCACGCTTCCCCTACGAGGGTGGGGGTAATGGGGAGACTCTGCGGGGCAGCCGCTCTAGAGAAGGGGGGCAGCAGAGTCTTCCCTGGGGGCCACCCCTGACCTGATCGCTGAGGAGGAGCAGAGCCAGCCCCATGAAGGTCTGGCGGGAGTCTCCTAGTGGAGGGCATGGGGGGGGGCGGCAGGAAGGCGGGTCAGGCTGAGGGTCCCTGGGGTAGCTGGTGAGCAGGGGTGGAGAGGCTGAGTGTGGGGGTCAGGGGTCACAGGTCACAGTGGGCAGACACAGGAGGAAGTTTGGATTTCATTTTAAATGCAAAGAATCTTCTGGAGAGTTTTCAGTAGGAGACTTACGTGTTCGGGCTCACGTTTTAAGAAGATCCCCGGCGGCTGCATTCCAAAGGATACCCACAGGGCCTAGTGGCTGTAGGAGGACCAGGCAGGAGACTTGGAAGCAGGGCTCCCCCATCCCCCGCCGTGAGCCTAATGCAGCCTGTGTCTCTTTGTCCCCCAGCCTCCACCTCACAGCTCTGTCCCTGGCCCCCAGAGACCCCTGATCATCTCAGCTTCCTCGACCCATCCCAGGGTGTCATCACCCAGGTCTTCCCAGAATTGGTTTGCGGAAATTGTGCAGGAAAGAGACCATCTGAATCTCTCAGTCGGTCAGCCCGGGCCACATGCCTGCTCCTGCCCTGCTAGGCTGTGACCAGAAGTGAAAAGCCTGCTTGGGGCCCCCAGCTTCTCGTCCAGGACAGTAGGTAGACCCGGTGGACCGACCGAACTGTTACCAGAAGAAAGAGGGACCGATTGGGTTTCCTTTGGCCCCAAGTAGTGGAGCTAAGTGGAAAGGTTCTCCCTGGTAGAAATTACATGGGGACAGGTTTGGGGATACGTAGGATGGAGAGGAAGGCAGTCTCGACCTCACCCTTTTGGGTGGGCTCCGCTGTCCTTGGAGGCAGCCAGAGGTTGGCAGTGGCGAAGGCAGCAGAATCCCCAGTGGCCAGGGGTGGCCAGCTCTCAAAAGCCACTCCACCAGGAGAGGTCCCACTGCCTGGTCCCGGTCCTGGGGTTGCTCCTGTGTGGCTGTGCCCAACAGGGAGCCACACAGGCACTCGGTGTTTTGGCACTAACCATGGCCTGGTCAGCAGGGGACACGGAGGCCCAGCGCTCAGGGAGCCCCCAAGTCTCAGCCCTCCCCAGCCAGCACTGCTCCCCACCATGGCCTCCCTGCCCTCTTCAGCTGGCTAGCTTGCCAGTTTTTCCGACTGTTGCCCTAAACTCTCTGGGGTCACACGTCCCCTTCCCAGTGACCAGGACCAACACATTCACCTCTTCCAGTAGAATAAGCTCCCTTCTTAGGGTCTTGCCCACCAACTAGGAAGCACTTTTCGGGTAGAGATGCTCCTGATGGAAGGGGCTGTTGGGATCCTTGCTCTCCAGAAGGTCCCAGAGTCATCTGGACACTGGCTAAGAGCCTGACCTGGAAAACCCTTCCTGGGGACCCTCCGACTGTGGGAGAGCCAAGGAGGGGACTGGTGGGGCAGTGTCAGCCTCCGAGCTGCCGCTGTGGCAACCATGGGGTGGGCTGGAAGTGATAAATGGGCTCTTGTTGGGACTGTCCTTTCTCCCCCACCCTTCTCAGCCTCAGATCTTTCTCCTGCTATCACTGGATTAAGATTTATGGCTTCCTCAGCCTTGTAATACTTGGGTGGACAACGGGCCTAATCAGCAGAGTCCTCGTTTACCAAAATGCTGTCAGATTTGATGAACGTCACCAGCTCTTAGCATTAAATTCGTAGTGAAGGGATTGGCCTTTCAGCAATTTACTGTGGGGTGGGCTTTCCTTAAAGGCCCGGAAGGCGAGTTCATTGCAACAGAAAGCAGAGGCTTTGCTCTCACTCTGCTGCTGTATCCGGTTTCCTATGGCGGGCCAGGCAGCTAAAGCACCCCCAGGAAAGCTCACGAGTACAAAAGTGAAGCCCTTTCCTTTGTTTTCCTATTTCTGAGTTTTGAAAACCCCTGCCGTGAGGACAATAAATGAAACAACCCATAAAGCATCAGCTTTGACAGCGACCTTGTATGACGCAGACTGTCAAGAGTGTCGAGTGCTATTATTTGTAAGAGATCAGACAAATCTGGGAAGAACCTAGCAAATAAGGTAGATTTACTTCCCACTCTAAACCTGCCTGGCAGGATCTTCAGAGCTCTCTTGCCTCTAGGGGGAGCCACTCACATACTGCACAACCTGAACAACCATACGGGGCAACCCCTAGCCTTGATCTTTCTCATCTGCAGGAGCTTGAATGCATACCTGTTAGAACGCTTTGCTAAGGGGGCAGTAGATACACACAGATCACTCTGGGCCTGGCCTTGGGCTGGCAAACTGGAACAGGGGTGTCTGGATTTTAAATCCTGTCCTGGCATGTGGGTGATACTGCAGGGGTCTACCCAGGTCTGGGTGCCACAGGTAGGCAGGAGAGAGCAACCACTTAAAAGCACCCACTCTGGGTAAAGCAGCATGCCAGGCAGGGAGCCAGCGAGGAGCTCGGGCATCATCCTTGTGAGCATGTGAAGGTGGGAGGCAGGGAGCGGGCGCCTCCTGGGGGCTGGGTTGGAACCTGCCAGCCTCGTGCTCCTTTTGGGAGGTGGGCGTCGTCGTGTGGGGGAGACGGCTCCCCATCTTCTCCAGTGGCAGCAGAGCCACCTCCCTGGGGCTGGGGTGGGAGAGCAGGCCAGATGGAAGACTATTTCTTCCCCTCTTCAGCACCCACTCAGCATTGAAAACTCTTTCTGGACCACGTTAATTTTGTCAGATGTTGCTTCCGAAACGTGTTCCTCCATTATGTGTGCTGTGTGCACTCCCTAAGGCCAGGCCATTGGTGGTTACATTTTTTTTTTTGCTATCTTGACATGCTTCCAGAACCTTGTATGCAGTCAGGATTCAGTAAGAATTTCCCAATTAAGTGCCCTCATGCCTACTGCAACCTTTTGGCAAGGCGAGCAATTGTGTCAAGCTCCGAGGAAGGGAGAAGGACGCTTCTGGGAAAAGGGAGAATGGGAAAGTGGCAGTGGAGAGAGACATACCTGCACTCTCCTCCTTGAACCCTGGAGGTCGTTCTCATACTTATCATTCAGATCAGACCAGCAGAACTGCATTAATGCCACAGCTCTTTCACTCGCCAGTGGGAAAGCCCAGTTCAGGCATGGCTGGATACAGGTGCTCAGACAGTGTAGCAGGGCTCATTCTCCACCTTTCAACTCTGTTTCTCTCCATGCTGCTCTGTGTGATGCCAAGGGGGCCACCACCAGCTCCCACCTTACATTCTGTCACCCTGCTATTGGCATTTCTTGGCTCCCCTGAACCGATCACCTAGTCTCTCTGGGCCCTCAGGATTTAGTGCTCAGTTCTGCTGGGCCTGTCATACACTCCAACCACCCATGGACTCCGTTCCACATGAACACTTGGATTGGGGGTGAGGAGGTAGAGGATTTCCCAAAAGAAAATCAGGGTGCTTTTGCCCGAAGACGGGAGTGAATGGAGGAGATAGGTGGAAACAGCAGCACTCCCCGCCCCCTGCCAACAAAACTTAGGCTCACACTACTGAAACTTCAGTGTGCATGTAAGTCACCTGGGCTCTTGTGGAAATGCAGATTCTGATGCCTCGCTCTAAGACGGGCTTGAAATTCAGCATTTCTCACAAATTCCCCAGGAGAAGCCAAGGCTACTGGTGCACACACCAGTGGAGTACATGGAGTAGTGAGGTCCTAGTCCAAGCCTTCCCTTTCTAGATAAAGGAACAGAGAGCCATGGAGGGGCCAGGCTGTGCCCCATGCCCAGTGCCCTCCCTCTATGCCGTTCCCCCTCCATGCTGCCTCCCCTTATCCCGCTTTCCTACCCTCCCTCCTTCTGTCTGTCTCTTTCTCTCTCTGTCTCTGTGTCTCTCTCATTGAAGCATTTGGGTGCTATTGAGTGATTCCTGAGGAGGAGGGGGAGCCTGCCCTCCCCAGAGTAATGGTTGAAAATCTATCTTGGAGATGAACTTCAGAGCCCTTATAGCTTCATCCTGGCCCGAGGCAAGAAAGCTCTCAGGAGTCTCCTGGCCAGGAAGCCCAAGGTTTTAGGTATTCTGTGTACTGCTTCCCTCCGTACAGACTGTGGCCACCATGGGAAATGCTCTGAGAGCAAGCTGACACAGCCTGGGAGGCCAGGAGGCCACACTTGGAGCATGGGGGTGGGGACATCGCCAAGGGACGGATGGCCTGAGCGAAGGGAAAGTGTCCCAGAGCACCTTCCTTCTGCCCCTCTGCCTCTCCCTGTTCTCGGACAGGGGACTGCCCACCTGCATTTTCCAGCCTCTCTTTTTCTTTACTCTTTCTTGCCGAGATCTTTTTCTCAAATGATCTATAGCCATGCCCCTGCCTACTTTTTTGAGTGCTCGATAGTCTCAGGAATTTCTTAATTTCCCTCTCTTCTCCCCAAAGGCCACTGTAGCCAAAGCTGGGCACATTTCTTTTTCACATGCCCACTGGGGACGGTCCAGCAGGCCAGTTTAGTACTGGAGCCGGTGGCCAAACTCCAGCTCTTGGGCCGAATCTGGCCACAGCCTGTTCTTACAAATCAAGTGTTTTGGGGACCTAGCCATGCGCATTTACTTAGGCAATATCTGTGGCTGCTTTCAAACGACAGTGGGACAGTTAAATACTGTGACGGAGACCGTAGGGCAGGCAAAACCTAAAATACGTCCTCTTTACAGGAAGCGTTTGACCCACCCCTGGTTTAGAGCAAGGCCTCTGGAGCCGTCCCGCTGGGGTTCAAATCAAGGTTCTGCGGCTTCCTAAGCTGTGTGACCTTGGGTAAGAGGCATTCGGCCTGGTGCCTCAGTTTCCCCCCGGGGTTGCTATAGGACTAAGTGAGCTTCTAACACGCTAGGAGTGCCACTAGTGTGAAAGCGCTAATGGTGGCGGGGGTGGGGGGGGGACGATGTGACTGTGGCTGAGGAAGGTGTTCAGTCCTACCAGGGAGAGGCCCGCCGGCACTAAGGCTCTGCATTGTGTCCTTCACCGAGATAACAGCTCAGTTCACCAAGGCTGTGGGGCCACAGAGATTTATGGGGTGGAGGGTTCGAACCCAGGACACGAGGGGAAAGGCAGGGTCTAAATCCTTGTCCCTCAGAGGGGTGCTATGTTCAGTACACATGGCTTGGCCAACCTCTTCTCTCAGAAGGTAGGCCTCCCTAGAGCGAGGCCCAGAGCAGAAAGTTTAAGGAGGCCCTCGCTCTTGGATCTGTAACCCCTCTAAAATGTCATGTCTCGCTTATGCCCCCCACCCAGGCCCTGGCCCTGAGAAGTCCTGAGGGGGGGAAAAAAAAACCCAGGGTCTCCTAAACCCGTTGGATCACAAGGCCAATTTGGGGAAGTTTATCACGCACTAACATTTTACTGATAAGGTATTTCAAACCGAAAAGTTGCTTTAAAAAAACCCTACTGAGCATGCTTTTTGTGGTAGCAACCAGTAAAGACTCCTGAGCAGAGGGGGCAGGACCCGCCAGGCTGGCCCTTGCGAGCCAGTGCCGGGCCATTGTGCCTCATAGCATGACTGCTGGGGGACAGGGACCTGCCACGTCACGGTCTGCCCCCTAAGGTGCTCACCCCTTGGAGGAATCGAAGCATTTGTTCCATTGCTTCTGAAACCATCTTCTTCTGTCTAGAAATCGGTGCAGATCAGAACAGAAGCTGGCCCGCGGCTCCACATTGAGCCTCCTCTGGGCTCTTCTGAAGATTTTGAGGCCTGTGGAGATGAGACCGCCAAGGCCCAGGGTGCTGCTGGGGACCGTCCGCAGGTAGGACTGACTGGCCTCGGCTTGTGTCACAGCGGCTCTCAGGGCACATGGCGACTTTCCTTCCATATGCCCCTGAGTTCTTTCACTGCGACATTTATCTCCCACACTGTAGCGAGCACCCAGACCACAGGCTAGATGCTCCACTAGGTCCCCGGAGGCCAGGTGTCAGTAAGGCTGGTGTCTGACCCCAGAGTAGCAACAGCATACAATCCCTTTACCGCGGGAGGGAGTTGAGGGGTGGGGCAAGGTGTGGTGGGCTCAGGAGAGCTTCTAGGGTATCCAGGAGGGCTTCCTAGAGGAAGTGACATTTGTCAGAGTCCTAAAAGCTGGATGAGAGGGGAGAGGAGGGTGGACAGAACCTGATGGAAAAGGACTGCAGGCAGAGGGAACAGCATGCACAGATGCCATGAGGCTGGACTTGAAGGAGCACAGTGCAGGCCCAGTGTGAGTCGGGGAATGTGGGATGAAGTAAGGTTGGAGGGGCAGGGAGCAGACCAGGAGGTGTGCACAATGGGCTTGGTGAGGGGCAACCGTGGGTGGTTGGTTGCATTTTATTCCAAGGGCATAGCTTTTATACATAGAATGAGTGTGTAGATCATCTCCATGGTTATGTAGAAGCAAAATTATTAGCAGGCAGCTGGACAAAGTCAGGCCCCTAAACCAAACCCTGCCCCATTCACTGGGCCTATGTTCTGCCGTGGGTCTGGGCTGCAGATGTGACAGCCTCCCTCAAAGAACAAAAATCTTGCCTCCGTACCTTTAAGAAATACATGTGACTCATAAAAGCCATGGGAATAGCGTCCAAGACACATTCCTCTGTGGTGTTGCCTGTTTGTGTCTCCTTCTTGGCACACGAAGGACAGGTAAGGAGCAAAGGGTCACTTTGTTTCCCATCCTGGTCACAAAAGTCTGCAAATAAATTGGAAATTCTGTCTTCCTGGGGAAAAAAAAAAAAAAGAACATCTTTTTTTTTTTTTTTTTTTTTTTTTAATAGAATAACCCAATGAATGACCTTGTTTCCTACCCAGTCCCTAGAAATGGGATTTTACAGTAGGCAAAATTGTGGTGTGGACTTTACTGCCTTTAACACCCACCTCCCACACAACACACACACACACACACACACACACACACGCACACGCGCACACGCTTCTGAATCAACAGAAGGTCCCTGCTCAGGGTCTGAGCACATGTCTGTGCAAACAGCCGTCAGTCTCCCTTCACTTGGGAGCCTGGTCCATCCCCAAGTTCAGTCTGTTGTAGTCTCAGCCATGCTCCCTGTCGGAGAACGTGTGCACGCCCTTCACTCAGTAAGTGGGGTAGTTCTTTCTCTTCTCCTTTGGCTATTTGGTACCCCCCGACCTCCCACCCCCTGGTAAATGAACATATAGTTCTTCCTTTGCAAGCTCCCAGGCTCCCCGCAGCCCCAGACAGCCTGCCCCTCACGAGCTATTAAAGCTCCCATTAGCATTCCTGTGTGCGCGTGCGTGCTCAGAATCAGCACTCTGCCAACACTTCATTTTCTCCACCCTGAGTGCTTGATTCTATTTCTTTCTTTCCCTTTCCTCCCCATCTTGAGGGGGCACTCCGTAAGGTTTCACAGTCAATTTCCCCTTGGAGTTATTTTCCTGCTAAGTGAAAGAGTAAAATGGTGACGCCAGTGTTCGACCAAGGCAGAAGCCGTAGAGATGCAATCTGAACGAGAGAGAGAGAGAAAGGCGTGTGGCTAAATATACTCAGCCACCTCACACTGTTTGCGAGTGTAGCTCTGAAATGGAGCAAAAGGAGATGTGTGTGTGTGTGTGTACTTTTCATCTGACCTTCACTGTTGAAACACACCAGCCTGTCTGCCTTCCATCATACCCTTAGCGATCTTCAATTTCTTGGCGGCTCTGAGTTCACAGACCGGCGTGCCACAGACATGCTCGGTTGGCCTCCAGCCCACTGACGTGCACGGGGCTTTTGAAAGAATTACTAGCTGACATTTAAGAATCAGGAGATTCCATGTCAGAATGTGAATTGGGGGCTTGCCTTGAAACACATGAACATTTGGGAGCCCCGTCCTTACGTGGCATCAGCAGCTGGGGCTAAGAAGCGGCCGCCCCTGGGGACAGGTGTGCACTGCACGGGCCACGGTCCCTGCCCCAGATTGCAGGCACCGTTCTAGACACTGAAGATAAAACAGACAATAAACAACATGTCCTATGCCAGTAGGTGATAGGGCTGATCAGAGCAACGGCAAAGGGTTGGAAAAAGACGGGCAGGGGCTTCTCAATGATGAGATGCCCTGGGAGTGGTTCTGGAGAAAGACTGGGAGCAAGCCCTGCAGGAAAGAGCTTGCCAGGCACAGGAACAGCAGGCATGAAGGCCCTGAGATGGGAGCGCAGGGGGGACATCATTGTGCCTGGGAGCTGGGTGAGCAAGAGACAAGGAAACGAGGTGAGGCCAAGGCTCAGATGGCCTGGGGCTTTGAGCCTGTCATAAAGATGAGGGATTCTACTTTGAGTTAGAGGGGAAGCCACCGTAGGGTCCTGGGCAGCTTAGGAACCCCAGTGACAAGAAGACACCTCTTTCCAGAGGGTTCTGCCAAAGTGCCAGGTCTCAGTCATGTTGGGCTTTGTGTTGCAAGGGATAATAGGGCTCCATTTGTGTATCAGGAATGAAACAAAGTGCACACTCTTCTCTATTAGTAAGATGTCTTTTTCCGCCTGGTAGTGTGCAGTCTGTATAAAAAATTTCAACTGATAACAAAGAAAATAAAAGTCTTTTCATAATTCTGCTGCCCCAGAGATCATAGATGGGTATATCCATCCAGAATAAAGATTTCTTATATTCATTATATGTATGTATTGATTATATCCAAGAGGAGGTGGTAGATCTGGAATGTTCCAGTCCCAGCCCATTCCTAGTGAGTGCTAGCTAGTCCCCAAGTTCTGTTACTAGCTGTGAGTTTTCCCTCCATTGTGTGGGCCTTGAAGTGGGGTGAAGTGGTTATTTGCCCCCAACACAGTTCAGTGATCTCAAATCATTATTACTGGCTGTGTTTAGAAACAACTAAACACCTGTCACAAGCTGTGTGTTCCCAGCAGCTCTGCCCCCTGTGGCCTCTGCTGAGGCCCATGACAGCTCAGCCCCTGTGGGCACGGTGGAGATTCTCTTCTGCCATCGCTGGCCAGCCCTCCTCCAGGGGCTCAGCCAGCCCCACTAGTCCCCAGCAGGGCCCTGCAGCAAATCCCTCAGTCCGCCTTCAGCAGTTTCAGCGGTGAGGCTTAAAACCTGTCCCATTGTGTGGGTACTTCTGTTTTAGATGACCATATAAATAACTTCCAGTGAGGACTGTTTTTGCCTTGTTTTGTTTTTGTTTTTGTTTTTTGTTTTTAAGATTTTCATTATTTATTTGGGTGGAAAGAAGCAGAGGGAATGGGAGAGAGAGAAGATCAAGTAGGCCCAGCACTGAGCCTGGAGTCCAACAAGGGGCTTGATCCCAAGACGCTTAGATTGTGACCTGAGCCGAAAGCAAGGGTCAGACGCTTAACTGGCTGGAGCCACCCAGGGGACCCCCCTTTATTTTTTATTGTTATTTTCCCATAGATGGAATTATATACCATCTGCCCTCTTTGATAAGCCTGCCTTTTTTATTCAACCAGATGTGGTGGCCACACCTCCACGCCGGCCCTCACTCGGTCCTCACTGAGCCAGTGTTTAGGTGTTGTGCAGCCCAAGTCTGAATCCCAGTCTACTTACTTTCCGTGTGCCTGCCGTGGTGTGGGTGAGGCAGGGATGGGTTTGACCCAATCAGCTTTGGGAGCAGGCGCAGAGAAGGAGGTAAGAGGTGAGGAGGGAACCGGGAGGCATGGAGACCAATGGAGAGGACAAGGGACCCAGCACGTCTTCAGGGACATGAGTTGCTTTTCCCACACCCGTTCTCTCCACTTGTCCCTAGGGCACCAAGTCTTCCACTGACACCACGCCCTGCGATTTTCATCTCTCCCTTCTGGACGCCCACGGATGCCCTGACCCTGCGAGCAATATCGACAAAGAAAGGATCCTCTTAACTATCCAGGATGTGATGGTAAGATGCATTTCAGCCTCATGTCCCCATGAAGGGCCGGGATCTCTCCCAGAGCCAAGCCGCTGGGCTGGAGGTCGGGCCCCACGAAAGCATCTTCACCTACACCTGGGAAGATGATGTAGGTCACAGCCAGATGCAGCGTTCATAAAAACCTCAGGCCCCCCACTAGATTTAAAACAATACACATGAAATTTGACTTGATGCTATTTTTTTTTAAAGATAGTGGAAGCTTGCATTAAGTGAACCCTTACTAAGTTCTGGGCACTGTGTTGAGTATGTTACCTCCATTCCTGTATTAACCCTGTGAGTTAAATGCTAGGTATTTTCTTCCTTTTTTTTCCCTTTCTTTCTTAAGATTTTATTTATTTATTTGAGAGAAAGAGAGAGAGTGTGTGAGAGAGCACAAGCAGGGGTAAGGGGTTGAGGGAGAAGCAGACTCCCTGCTGTGCAGGGAGCCCAATGTGGGACTCAATCCTAGGATCCTGGGATCATGACCTGAGCCAAAGGCACATGAATGGGCCCCCAGGCACTCAAGTGCTAGGTAGGAGAGAAAGGAGGCCAGGCCTCAGAGGAACCCAGACTGGAAACCCGGACCCCATGACTCCTTACTCCTTGCAATTAATGATCGTAGGCTGGGAATTATGCCGAGCTACTTTTGCTCTCCAGAGTGCCCAGTTCTCTATAGGGACAGCGGTCTGTTTTGAATATGATTGGTGTGCTGCCTGGAAGCGAGGGGCTGAGAGGTGGCCGTCTATCAGCTGAGCTTAGGATCCAGAAGACCTCTCCTTAGCAAACCCAGAGCTGGGAACAATGATGAAAAAATGTTTTTCAAAAATGAAATCCAATGAGGAAACCACCAGCCAAAGCCAAATTGAGGGACTGTCTGCAAAACAGCTGGGCTGGGGTCTTCAGAACTATCGGTGGCACGAGAAAGCCTATTCCAGATAAAAGAGGCTAACCAGATACCGCAGTTAGGCTGCATGTGATCCTTGCGGTAGGGACGGGGCGGGGGGGGGGGTGTCAGTGTTGGGATGGTTTGGGAAATAAACAAACTTGAAAATTCACTGTATTATATTAGATAACAATATTGTATCGATGTGAAATTTCCTGAATTTGAGGATTATATTGTGTTTATGGAAGAGAAGGTCCTTGTTCTCAGGTCTTCAGAGAATTGGTGAAGGTGTAGGTGAAGGGTTTTTGGGTATTCATTATACGCTTCCATTATACAATTCTGGTATGTTTTCTGTGGGTTTAGCTTTTTTTTTTTTTAAATAAAGCTATTTATTTATTTTTCTTTTTGAAGCTAGCACATTAAGGAGGAGATACTCTGCTTCAACAGAGCTAAGCATTAGCAGAGAAAGAAAGAGAAAGGTTTAAAAGGAGACCTAGTTGAGAGGCACCTGGGTGGCTCAGTCGGTGAAGCGTCTGTCTTCGGTTCAGGTCATGATCCCAGGGTCCTGGGATCAAGCCCTCACCTCAGGCTGCCTGCTCTGCGGGAAGCCTGCTTCTTCCTCTCCTACTCCCCCAGCTTGTGTTCCCTCTCTCGTTGTCTATCAAATAAATAAATAAAATCTTAAAAGATAAAAAAAGGAGACCTAGTTGAAAAGGCTTAGTAGGATTGTATTGATGTTAATTTCCCAATTGTGCTGTTGTGCTTTATAATTATGCAAGGTGTTACCATGGGGGGAATTGGATGAAGGAAGGGTACATGGGATCTGTCTCTGTTGTTTCCTACGAACAGCATACGAAATCTACAATAAACATGACATAAAAGGTAAAAGCTAACTAAATAAACACAAATGCACATGTCCTACCTTCCAGAGGCTCAGATTCTGATTCTGGGTTTGGGCTCACGCATTTTTTGTTTCGTTTTGTTTTGGTTTTTGTTTTTTAAAGCACCAACGTACATGAGTGTATTTTGCAGCAATGTTTGAGACCCACAGCTTTAAGAAAAGACAGAACTGCGGATCTCAAAATTTGATATCCACAAGAATCACTTAGGATATTTGTTTGAAATACATATTTTAGATTTCATTTTGAGCTAATGGAATTTGTATAGGAGACCTGCTTGCTCACTCTCTTTCAATTAAATAAATAAATCTTTTTTTAAAAGATTGTGTTTTTAATAGAACTCCCAGTGATTCTGAATCAGAAGACCTAAAGATTTCAGTTTACCTCAGATGGAAGGAAAATTTTGGAGATAATTTGGACTTTGTGGGTTAGATCTGGGGACCATAAAAGAAAGGAATTTTAAAATTCAAAGTTCGAATCTTTCTTCATCATATAAAAGTGAGATAACTGTGAAGTAAAAAACAAAATAAAACAAGAACAAAAATCCAAGAGATTCATAAAAGCTGGAAAAGGATGGGAGGGAGCTCCGCCCTTGTCTTCAAAACCGTAATTTGTACTTCCAGAAACTCGGTGACAAAGGATATTGCTTAAAATAATAAATGAAAGACACAAAACCGTAATAGCTCCTGATGGCATCTCCTCTATTACAGATCAATTTCTATCCAGAACATTGACCATTAGTATCAAGGAAAGACAAAATTATGTTTTAAGGCGGCGAGAAAGTCCTAATGTATTTTAGAAATATTTTCCTTCTTTCTTTTTCCTTTTAAAGATTTCATTTATTTATTTGACAGAGAGAAAGGATGTGTGCACTCGAGAGAAAGAGATAGCACATGCGCAAGCAGGGTGGGGAGGGGCAGAGAAAGAGGAAGAAGCAGGCTCCCCAGCGAGCCCGATGTGGAACTCAGTCCCAGAACCCTGGGATCCTGACCTTAGCGGAAGGCAGACGTTTAACTGGCTGAGCCACCCAGGTGGCCCTAGAAATATTTTCATAGAAAATTATTTTATTTAGGGTTTAACTGTTTAAAGAGGTGAAGTTTAGGTAAACAGAAAAGCAATTTTGTGTTATTAAAGCATCATTAAGAAAATGAATATGAATCCTTCATATCTGGCTTTTCTCACATTAGTCACATTCAAAGTGTGTTTCAAACTGGAAAAAAAAAACAATTCAGAGAAAATAGGGGCCTGTAGGAGAGGATTTATTAGTTATGAGTTGAAAAAATTAAGCTGGATGTTAAGGTGAAAGTAGAAATACGGTGATGAATAGAAGTGGGTGTGGCCAAAAGGGCTGCAGGGTCTGCTTCAGCTCACAGATGTGTCTCCTTGGCTGGCCTCGTGCTGTGTTGGGGTCATTATTGTCACTGCCGTATTTTAATTCCAGTGTAGCTAAATGCAGTGTTATATTAGCTTCAGGTGTACAATCGGTGATTCAACAATTCTGTACATGACTCAGCGCTCAGCATGATAAATGTACTCTTAATCCCTATCACCTAATCTCCACACACACACCCCCCACCAGCCACCATGACCAGCTGTTTTTCTCTATAGCTAAGAATCAGCTTCTTGGTTTGTCTCTTTCTTTTTTTTTTCTTTGTTTTGTTTTTTAAATTCCACATATGGTGAAATCACATGGTATTTGTCTTCCACGGACTTATTTCGCTTAGCATAATACTCTCTAGCTCCATCCACGTTGTTGCAATTCTTCTTGATGGCTGAGTAGTATTCCATCAGATATCTATGTCACAACATTTTTAGCAATCCATCATTGGACACTGGGGTTGCCTCTATAATTTGGCTATTATAAATAATGCTGTAATAAACATGGGGGTACGTGTATCTTTTTGAATGTGTGTTTTCCTGTTCTTTGGGTAAATACCCAATAGTGGGATTATGGGATCATATACTAATTCTTTAGTTTTTTTTTGAGGAGCCTCCATCCTGGTTGTACCAGTTTTGGTTCCCTAGTGCACGAGGGTTCCTTTTTCTCCACATCCTCGCCAACACCTATCGTTTCTTGTGTTTTTTATATTAGCCATTGGGACAGGTGTGAGGTGGGATCTCATTGTGGTTTTGATTTACATCAAAGTGATGTTGAGCATCTTTTCATGTGCCTTTTGGCCCTCTGGAAGTCTTCTATGGAGAAATATCTGCCCATGTCTTCTGCTCATTTTTTAATTAGATCATTTGTTTTTTTGGTGTTGTTTAAGTTCTTGACATTTTGGATACTAACCCTTGCAGATATTTTCTCCCATTCAGTACATTGTCTTTTCATTTTGTTGATTGTTTCCTTTGCTGTGCAGAAGCTTTTTGTTATTTAAAAAAAGAGTTATTTATTTAATTGAAAGAGAGAGAGAGCAGGGGGAAGGGCAGAGGGAGAGGGAGACTAGCAGATTCCCCGCTTGATGGGGAGCCGGATGCGTGACTTGATCGCAGGACCCTGAGACCATCACCTGAGCCAAAATCAAGAGTCAGATGCTTAACCAACTGAGCCACCAGGCACCCCAGAAGCTTTTCATTTTCATGTGGTCCCAGCAGGTTATTTTCACTTTTGTTTCCCTTGCCTCAAGAGACAGATCTAGGAAAATATTGCTACGGCTGATGTCAGAGGCATTACTGACTGTGCTTTTAGGATTTTTATGGTTTCGGGTCTCACATTTAGGTCCTTTATCCGTTTTGAGTTTATTTTTGTGTGTGGTATAAGAAAGTGACCCAGTTTCATTCTTTCTGCATGTTGCTGTCCAGTTTTCCCAACACCATTCGTCTAAGAGACTGTCTTTTTCCCATTGCATATTCTTGCCCCCTTTGTTGAAAATTAATTGACCATATAAGTGTGGGTTTAATACTGGGCCTTCTACTCTGTTTCATTGATCTGTGTGTCTGTTTTTTGTGCCACTACCATACTGTTTTGAGTACTTCAGTTTTGTAGTATATCTGGAAATCTGGGAATGTAATACCTTCAGTGTTTTTCTTCTCTTTCAAGATTGCTTTGGTTATTTGGGATCTTTTGTGGTTCCTCACAAATTTTACGATTATTTGTTCTATCTATTTGAAAAATGTTGGTGGCATTTTAATAGGGATTGCATTAAATCTGTAGATTGCTTTTGGGGTAGTATGGACATTTTAACAATGTTTGTTCTCCCAGTCCATGAGAATGGAATATCTTTTCATTTGTTTGGGTCATCTTCAATTTCTTTCATTAATGTTGCATAGTTTTCTGAGTATAGATCTTTCACCTCCTTGGTTAGGTTTTTTCCTAGGTATTTTATTCTTTTTGGTGCAGTTGTAAGTGGGATTGTTAATTTCCTTTTCTGCTACCTCATCATTAGTGTATAGAAATGCAGCAGATTTCTGTACATTGATTTTGGATCCTGTGACTTTACTGGATTAATTTATCAGTTCTTGTCATTGTTTAGTGCAGTCTTTAGAGATTTCTATATATAGTATCATGTTGTCTGCGATTAGTGACTTCTTGCTTGCTGAGTTAGATGCATTTTATTTCTTTTTCTTGTCTGATTGCTATGGCTAGGACTTCCAGTCCCATGTTGAATAAAAGTGGTGAGAGCAGAGGTGCCTGGGTGTCTCAGTGGGTTAAAGCCTCTGCCTTCAGCTCAGGTCATGATCCCAGGGTCGTGGGATGGAGCCCTACTTTGGGCTCTCTGCTCAGCAGGGAGCCTGCTTCCCTTCCTCTCTCTCTGCCTGCCCCTCTGTCTACTTGTGATCTCTGTCAAATAAGCAAATAAAATCTTAAAAAAAAAAAAAAAAGTGGTGCAAGTGGACATCCTTTCTCTAGTTTCTTTGTCCTGATCCTGACCTTAGAGGAAAGCTCGCAGTTTTTCATCTCATTATGATGTTAGTCCTGGGTTTTTCATACATGGCCTTTATCATGTTGAGCTATGTTCCCTCTAAACCTACTTTGTTGGTGGTTTTTACCATGAATGGATATTGTTCTTTGTCAGGTGGTTTTTATGCATCAATTGAAATGACCGTATGGTTTTTATCATCTCTCTTGTTGATTTGGTGTATCACGTTGATTGTTTTGCAAATATTGAACCATCCTTGCAGCCCAGTAATAAATCCCACTTGATCGTGGTGAATGATTTCTTTAAGATATTGTTGGATTTGGTTTGCTGATATTTTGTTGAGGATTTTTGCATCTGTGTTCATCAGTGACATTGGCCTGTAATTCTTTTTTTTTTTTTGTAATGTCTTTATCTGGTGTTGATGTCAGGATAATACTAGCCTCATGGAATGAATTTGAAAGTTTTCATCCTCTTCTACTTTTTGTAATAATTTGAGAAGAATGGATATTAACTCTTCTTTAAATGTGTGCTGGAATTCACCTGTGAAGCCGTCTGATCTGGGATTTTGTCTGTTTTTTGATTACTGATTCAATTTCACTGTTCAAATTTTTTATTTTTTCCGTAATCAGCCTGTTCAAATTTTCTGTTTTTTTCCTGGTTCAGTTTTGGGACGTTATATGTTTGTAGGAATTTATCCATTTCTTCTAGTTTGTCCAATTTGTGGGCATATAATTTTGCATAATATTCTCTTATAATCCTTTGTGTTTTGGTGGTATCTGTTTTTGTGGCTTCTCCTTCATTTCTGATTTTGTCTTTCTCTGTATCTCTCAATGAGTCTGTCTAGGTTTATTGATTTTGTTGATCTTTTCAAAGAACCAACTCTTCCTGGTTTCATTGATCTGTTCTATTATTCTTTTAGTTTCTATTTCATTTATTTCTGTTTGTTTTTTTTTTAAGATTATTTATTTATTTATTTGACAGAGAGAGAGATCACAAGTAGGCAGAGAGGCAGGAGGGGCGGGGAAGCAGGCTCCTCGCCGAGCAGAGAGCCCAATGTGGGGCTCGATCCCAGGATCCTGAGATCATGACCTTAGCTGAAGGCAGAGGCTTAACCCACTGAGCCACCCAGGCACCCCCTCATTTATTTCTGTTCTAATCTTTATTATTTTCTTCCTTCTGCTGGTTTTGGGTTTTGTTTGTTCTTTTTCTAGTTCCTTTAGGTATAAGGTTAGGTTGCTTCCTTGAGCTTTTTCTTGCTTCTGGAGGTAGGCCAGTCTTGCTATAAACTTACCTCTTAGAACAGCTTTTGATATGTCCCAAAGGTTTTAGACCATCGTGTTTTCATTTGTCTCCATGTATTTTTTTTATTTCCTCTTTGATTTCTTGGTTGACCCATTCCTTGCTCAGTAGTGTGTTATTTAACCTCCATGTATTTGTGTTCTTTTCAGGTTTTTTTTTTTCTTGTGGTTGATTTCTAGTTTAATAGCGTTATGGTCAGGAAAGATGCATGGTATGACTTTAGTCTTTTTGAATTGAGACTTGTTTTGTGACCTAATATATGATCTATTCTGGAGAATGTTCCATGTGCATTTGAAAAGAGCATGTATTCTGCTGTTTTAGGATAGAATGTTCTGAATATATCTGTTAGACCCATTTGGTCCAATATGTCATTCAAAGCCACTGTTTCCTTGTTGATTTTCTGCTTGGAAGATATGTCCATTGACATAAGTGTGATGTTAAAGTCCTCTGCTATTATTGTATTACTATTGATTACTTCCCTTATGTTTATTATTTCCTGCTTTATGTATTTAGGTGCTCCTATATTGCTTATGTAAGTATTTCCAATTGTTATTACTCTTGGTGGATTATTCCCTTTATGATTACATAGTGTCCTTCTTTGTCTCTTGTTACAGTCTTTGTTTTAAAGTCTATTTTGTCTGAATAAGTATTGCTATCCAAGCTTTCTTTTCACTTCTATTTGCATGATAAATGCTTTTCCATCCCTTTGCTTTCAATTTGCTTGTGTCTTTATGTCTGAAATGAGTCTCTTGTAGGCAGCATATGGATGGGTCTTGCTTTTTTTATCCACTCTGGTACCCTGTATCTTTTGATAAGAGCATTTGTTCCAAACTAATTATTGATAGGTATGTACTTATTACCATTTTTTTACTTGTTTTATGACTGGGTTTTGTTTTTTTGTTTTTGTTTTTGTTTTAGATTTATTTATTTATTTTAGAGAGAGAATGAGAGCAAATAGGGGAGAGGGAGAGAGAGGGAGAGAATCCTTAACCATACTCCTTGCTGAGGATGGTGCCCAATGTGGGACTTGATCCCAGACCCTGAGATCATGACCTGAGCTGAAATCAAGAGTCATCAGCTTAACCAACTTAGCCTCCATATGCCCCGTTTTCATTTTTTATTACTACTTTTTCTCTCTCCTGTTTAGCTTGCTTTCCATTACTCTGACCTCCAGGTCACTAATCTGTTCTCCTTCCTCTAGCCTACTATTCATTCCTTCTAGTGCATTCTTCATTTAAGTTATCACGTTCTTCTTCTTTGATTAGTTCATTTTTATGTTTTCCATCTCTTTCTTGTCTCACTGAAGTCTTCCACTGTTGAGTCCAGTGAGTATCTTTAGGACCATTACTTTAAATTCTCTATCAAGTATTTACTTGTCTTTGTTCTATTTAGGTCTCTTGCTGTGATTTTGTCCCATTCTTTCATTTGGGACATTTTCTTCTGTCACCTAATTTTGTCTAACTCTCTGTGCCTCTTTCTATGTGTTAGGAAAGTCAGCTACATCTCCTGGTCTTGGAGGTAGTGGCCTTACAAAGAAGAGGTCCTGTGGTGGCCTGCAGTGCAATGTCCCCTGTTTTCAGAACCTCAAGGATGTCTCCTATGTGTATTGCATGTGCCTGCCTATTGTAGCTGAGCTGGTGCTCCTGTCAGTCCAGTCGTCTGCAGTGGCTCTCTTTGCCTGGTGAGGGCAGTGTTTGGTCCCTGTGTTGTTAGCAGGCCAATCTTGTTCTGCCTTGGGCTTGAGTTGAGTCATACCCAGCATTTGCCAGAAATGCAGTAGCACCAAACTATAGGAAGCTTTCCCTGTGTTGTCCCAGAGAAGTTTTTGTTGGTGGGCGGGGCTTGCACAGACCAGATGTCTGCCCCCAGCCCACTGCTGGAGCCACACTTGGAGTGGTATATGTAATTATCTTCTGTCCCCGGGGCAAGAGTCACTTTTAGCAGTACTGGCCCCTACCAAGTGGGGCTGCTTGCACACTCCTAGGCTTGTGACACCACTTTGGATGGGCTCCAGCCAAGGACATATTGGAAGGGGTATGTCCACAGGAGAACTTAGGGGCAGGCACACTGTAAGCAAGCTGGAAGGGGTTGGTACTGTGCTGGTCCCCACAGGTGTCTATGTGTCTAGACTGGGGGATAGGTAAGGGAAATGGCACTCATCGGCTCCTTTGTTCCTGGAGAAGTCTACTAAAGATTCCTGCCCCTCTAGCACACACTGTGAGACTAGCAAACAAATGTCGCTCCCATTTACCCTGCACATATTTTGAATTGTTGCTTCTGGGCTGTATCTTCTGGGCTGTCTCCCTAAGGACAAGGACTCAGTTTCCTCTCACCCTCTTGTATCTCCCAGAGCCAAGCAACTACTTTTTAAAGTTCCATGTGTCAGGCTTCACTGATTATAAGTGAGACTCAGCCCCTCTGGTTTTCAAAGCCATATGTTATGGGAATTTGTCTTCCTTACACAGGTTCCCTATGCTGGGGTGCCCGTGGGAGGGTCTGGTTCTCTCCCTTCTCCACACCTGCGATGTCCCTCCCTCTGTCCCCCCTACGGACAGTCCCACAGGTCCGTTTAGCTCCTGACCGCATCCGTGCTCAACCTGCCATCTTCAGTGTGGCCTCTTCTCTGTGTTTAGCTGTGGAGAGTCTGTTCTGCGTCTTTGGGTCACTTTCTGGGTTATTTACACTGATGTGAGTGTTATCTAGTTGTATCCATGGGACAAGGTGGGCTTAGAATCTTCCTATTTTACCACCTTCCCCGGGAGTCCTGTTCTATTATGAATTATTTGAATATTTTAAGTGACACAGTGAGACAAGTGGGTAATATCCCTTGGCCTGGGTATCAGGGCATGGCAGGGAGCTGTTGTGGGGGAGGGAACAGTGTTGTCAACACAGCTTGGCTGTCATTGTGTGGAAACAGGGGCCCAGTGATACCAGGCTTTCTAACTTCAAGAGAAGCCGGGTATCTGGGTTTCTTTGTGCTTGGTTTCTCAAAAAAAATTTTTTTAAAGATTGTTATTTATTTATTTGACAGATAGAGATCACAAGTAGGCAGAGAGGCAGGCAGAGAGAGAGGAAGGGAAGCAGGCTCCCCACTGAGCAGAGAGCCCGAAGCGGGGCTTGATCCCACGACCCTGGGATCATGACCTGAGCTGAAGGCAGAGGCTTTAACCCACTGAGCCACCCAGGTGCCCCCCCAATTTTTTTTTTTTTTAAAGATTTTTATTTATTTATTCAACAGAGAGAGATCACAAGTAGACAGAGAGGCAGGCAGAGAGAGAGATGGAAGGAAGCAGGCTCCCCGTGGAGCAGAGAGCCCGATGAGGGGCTTGATCCCAGGACCCCGGGATCATGACCTGAGCCGAAGGCAGAGGCTTTAACCCACTGAGCCACCCAGGCGCCCCCTTACTCACTATTTTCTATAGATCAAACAAAATATATGGCTGGCCAGATTTGGCCTGAGACCACTGGCTTGCAACCACTGGTTTAGAAAGCTTTGTCTCTTCCTGACAAGAGGAAGGAGAGGTCTTTCTCCTTTCCAGGGACACTGGAGTTAGCACCTCTGGTACCCAGAGCCACTGGGGGGCAAGGTGCCCTGAATGTACTCAGCGATGCCCAGCTAGACAGCTCAGACCAAAGGACAGCCTGACTGATGGCATTAGGCCGTGCCCTGGGTAGGAGGGTCAGACAGCCCAAGGCCAGCTGTACAGGAATTCTTCAGTAATGGGCTTGAATGATTCATGGGGAATGATGATGAGCAAGCACTCACTGTCCATGAAATGCTGGTCCAGAAGTGAGAGATAGAGTGATTCTTTCACCCAACAGAGCATTTCTGTACGTCAAGGCACCGGATGGTATCTGAGTTACTAATGCTTCCTTTGCAGTCTTAATGAAAGTAAAGAATAACTAACCTCTGGGTCACTACTGGAATAAACAATGCCATTTATTTCTTGCAGTTATAGCCTACGTAGGACTTCTTAGGTATTTGTACATTATTTTGTATCGTTTAATATGACATCTAACATATGAGTGCTTTCTCATTAGAAAAGAGTCAAATAATTCAGAAGTGAGTAAAATATGGAAAGCTCTCTCCACCTACCTAACCAAACCATACCCAGCTTTAAGTTTTATTGAGGATGTATCCTTTAGTTCATCATTTACTTATTTTTCACTCATTCATTTATTGGCTTCTGTTTTGTTCATTTTTTTAAAAGATTTTATTTATTTATTTGACACAGAGTGAAATCACAAGTAGGCAAAGCAGCAGGCAGAGAGAGAGAGGGGTAAGCAGGCTCCCTGCCGAGCAGAGAGCCTGATGTGGGGCTCGATCCCAGGCCCCTGAGATCATGACGTGAGCCGAAGGTGGAGGCTTAACCCACTGAGCCACCCAGGCACCCCAGTTTTGGTTCATTTTTACTTTTATCTTGATTCTTTCCCTAAACTTGGTGCTTTAATTTATTGCTTTGGTTCTCTCCCCACCCCATGTTACAGCCTGTTGTGTTAAGCACTTAATTCATCTATTTTCAGTCTTGTTTTCTAATATAACAGTTTTTAAGGCTATAAGTTTTCCTCCAAATACTGCTTTGTCCTTATCCCACAAATTTTGCTGTGTGTGTAGTGTTTTCATGATCATTTAATTCTAACTGGTTTGTGATTCGGGAGGGGAGGGAGTTCCCTCTTTATACAGGAGAGTTTTTATAAATGTTCTAAATAAATAGCTTTTTTGTCTTTTTTTTTTTTCCTGTCCTTTTGTGGTAATTTCTAATTATACTACATTATGATCAGAGGATGGCTTGTTTGGTTTCTGGTTTTTGGAAGCTTTTGAAATTTTGTTTCTGGTCTACCAGATCATTTTTATGACTGCTCCATGTTATTCAAAAGAATAATATTCTTCTTTTGGTACAAAGTTCTCTATGTATCTATTAATAAGTCAAGCCATTTATTGAGTATTTAACCTGGTGAGTCTTAAAAAGTATAGCTCAGACGACCCACATCAGAATCACCTGGGCTGCTTATTAAAAATGTGAAATTTCCCACTCAAAGATATAGAATTAGATGGGGGGGGTGGGTAGTAGGGTCATAACGGAGTGTTTGGAATCTGCATTTTTAAGAAGGCAGGAAATTTTTATGCTCATTAGCAAACTACTGCAATAGATCCTACTTAATTTTTATTTACTTGATCTAGTTGATTGATCTGAACTGATCTGAACTTGCCAATTTTCCCTTATATTTCTCTGTTGTTGCTTTATATATTTCAAATCACTATTACTGTGTGTATACAGAGTCAAGATATTTTCTGACAGGTTGGATATATAATCCATTCGAATAGGTCAGTATTAACATCTGTCCCATTTAAAGCATTAGGTATCCCTTTTCAATTTGAAGGTTTGCTTCTTTAGCCCTGGAAAATCTTCTGTCATCATCATCGTCACCATCATCATCATTATTCTCTTTCATTGTGTCTGTTCTATTCTCTGGAGTTTCTGTTGCACAAATATTGGCCCACATTTATCCTTTCAAGTCTCTTAATTTTTCTTTCACACTTTATTTTTGTCTTTTTGTACTGTGTTCTTATAAAATTGTTTGGTTTGATTTTCTAGCACATCTTTTATCTGTTTCTACTATTTAGTTTATCTTTTTAAAATGTCAATAAAATTAACACTTTTGGGATATCTAGTTTCTTTTTCATGGATGAAATGTCCTCTTTAATGTCTCTAGGGATGTTAATTTTCTGTATTCTAAAGTCTTTTTCTATTCATTGTATTAACTCTCTTTTATTGGGTATTAGTGCTTTTGTTAATTAAATTTGGTGACTGTCTTTCAGGGTGTTGATTTTCCCCAGATGTTTTCCCATTCTTGGTTGTGTGCTCCTCTTTGTATTTGAGAATCCCACACCCTCTGCCCATCCTGCTTGGTGTAACATAACCCCAGTGATTGGAGTATGACATGCTGTGTACAAGCTGTGCACCTTAGGTATGGGAGCTCCTGCCTACCTTGAGGACGGTGGCTTCCTGGGGCAATGCCCACCCTCTGGGCTTCAGCCTATGGGTGAGCACTTCTACACTTAATACACTGGGGAGGGGCCAGCAGTCCTAAAAGCATCTTCCCAAGGAATGCCCCAGGACTTCCTCTCTCTCTCCATCTTGACTCCGGACTCAACTACGTACCATTTCTTCTGTGGAAAATGCTAATGCCCATGTTTGGGTCTGAAGTTTCCTTTGCTTTTAGTTATTCATAGATGGGCTCTCTGCTCTCTGTCCTTTAGAGAGCGTTTGAGGCATTCCTCAAAATTTCCAGTTGGCTGGCGGCATTGTTTGTTACTTTTTCTCTATCCCCTCACCCCTGTCCAGTTTCCCACAGCCAGTCCCTGCTCTGGGCAGGCTCAGGTGAGGCACCACAGGCACACTGATGCTGAGACACTCACCAAAGGGCCTCCCAGCCATGGCAACAGGCAGGCAGCCTCCAGGACCTTCTGCCCCCACCCGTGATGTCACTCCACTCCATAAGACAGGGGTAGATTTTTTGTTTTCTTCATAGCGGTGGACGTTTGAGACTGAACTCTAAGGTACTTCATAAAGAAGTTTAGCTTTGAATGAAAATTAGTGCAAGAAAATGCAAGGGCGAGTGGGGCAATAAGAAAGTGTCAAAAACTAACAATATCCCGCAGGTATTTGAAGCACATAACATGGGACTCAGATTTGCCTAGCAACGGCTCCATCAGAATGGGTGGAAGGGAATGCAACTTGAAAAATACATAGCGTAGACCCTAAAGTTAGGGCCCAAGTTGCTTTATTCTGGGAAGTTTGTGATCCAGGCACCACCATGACCGAAGCTTGGGCTGGCATGCCCTAGGTTTGGCTTCTTGAAGCCTGTTGCACTTGTCATTTCTTCTAGAATGGCCATCTTTTTTTTTTTTTTTTAAGATTTTATTTATGTATTTGACAGAGAGAGATTGTAAGTAGGCAGAGAGGCAGGCAGAGAGGCGGGGGCGGGGGTGGGGGGAAGCAGGCTCCCTGCAGAACAGATTTCAGAGCAGAGCAGTCCTGATGTGGGACTCGATCCCAGGACCCTGAGATCATGACCTGAGCCGAAGGCAGAAGCTTAACCTGCTGAGCCACCCAGGCGCCCCTAGAATGGCCATCTCTATTGCCGGACTAGAAATTCCATGAGAACAGACACTCTGTCGGCCTGGTTCATGCCTCTGTCCCTAATAGTTAGCAGGTCATACCTACGGTTCGGGACAAACATACTCAACAACAAATTTTGGTTGAATCAATGAATGAATGGAAGGGGGGGGAAATTAACCCTTTGATGTCAGGTAAAAATCCTTTCTGAACCAGGCAGATGAATACACACGTGCAAAGTGGCTCATGGAGGGCAATAGGAGTGAGTGGGAAATACCGCGACCAACAATGCACGCCAGACCCCAACGCATTCCAAACCCCAGTTTTATTAAGACTGCCAACCAAATGAGACCTCACTGGGGATCTTACTGGGGAGCTGTGGGGTTGGCTGCGGGTCAGAGACCTCCACCCCAGAGATCGCTGCTCCCTCTTGAAGACTGTCAGTCTCCATCGTGGCTTCACGATCAAAAGATCTGATCTCCTCTTAGGCAAAATCAGTATGTCATGTGACATAAAGAGCATGCTGTCATCTGAATTTGAAATGTTCTGTGGAAGCAATCAGGGAGCGCTGATTCATAACTCTCACCTCCGTGCAGCCCTTCAGCAACCTTGTCAGGTCTCCAGAGCCCATTTTCCCACATTGGATCGGCGGGGGGTCTTGGGCCCAGAGACTCACTTGAGGACCCAGAGCAGCTGGAGTCAGGCTCAGAACCCAGGTGCAGAACTTAGACCCAGCCGTTCCCCTTTCTGAGTGTAGTCAGAGGTCTCCTGCTTGTGTCACTAGCACTTAGCACACATATGAGCACATTTTCTGGCCTCAAGGCTGCTTTGTGTCAAAAGCTCTTACAGGCGCCTTTCATCGGTCCCACAGTCACTGAGCCCCTGACTTTCATCCCGCTCTAGAGACCCCTGGCTTCCACTGCATTGGTATCGGGCAGGGAATAAACACGGGCACCGTGGTGAGGAGCCTGGACTTTGGAGTCAGACAGTCATTCATCCAAGCTGACTCTGCTGTTGCTAGCAGCGCGACCTTGCGCGGGTCCTTGGGTGCCCTGAGCCTCGAAGACAAGGACCCCCACTGGAACGGTGGGAGGCTGCAACGAGATAAGGTTAGCTTGGCATCCCGAATGTAGCAAAAGCTTGGTAATTGGTAGCTGGTGCCGCTGGGAATGTTAGATTTCACTGTTATTGCCAACGTTTCCTATGTCGTGGCACCCAGTTCCCTCCCTCCCTAGCCCTGCAGAAGGAGGCAGATCAGGACTGTAAGACACTAATCCACTGACCTGTCAAACCCCTGCTGCGTTTTAGCAGGTGGTCTGGGCATCTGTTCCTCCCTCTGCCTCCTCCCTGGCTCCCCGTCCCCGACGAGGGGACCTGATTTGTTCTCCACCTGCGTGTTTACCGCCTAGCATCTGAGCAGAGGGCTTTCTGTTGCAGGGGCATGAGCCTAACATTTTTAACACTGAACACTTAACACTGAACACCTAACATTTTTAACACTGAAATCACATATGACCAGGTTGTAAAGCAAAGCTCTAAAGTTAGTTTTCAGAGAGAAATTTCTAGATAACAGCTTCAAAAGCAACCAGTATATCCCCCTGCACAGTATCCCTTTGAAGCATGGGCAGGTTGGCTTCCAAAGCGACCAATCCAAGGTCCTCATCCTTCCAGATGGAAAGGGTTTGAACCGCTTCCTGGAGGGAGTGTGGCTCCTCACTCCATCTCCCCTTTGCCCCAGGAACAGATGGTTTTAGATCATATCAGCTTCCTAAGAGCATAGGTTCTTAAAGTTTGCTCATCCAATGTGAGCAAATGTATTATTTTTCTTTTTAGAGAAGATACCAGCCACGCAGAATCTGGGCTGCTTTTTCGTGTGTGTTTTGTCAATACAATTATGGCATTGAAATTTGCATTAACTTAACAGAAGCAAAAGCAAGTGGAAACAGGAAGAATTATTGAAATTCAGATTCTTCTTACTGCAAGAGGAGTTTTTAAAAATATCGCATCGGTTTAGTAAATTGTGAAAACAATATTACGAGGTCAGAGTTGCTATGTTTCAACGGTGTTTGCCATGTTCAAACTGTGTGTTTCCACCAAAGATGGATTTGAATGGAAGTTGAAAATGAGGCCGGGGGTGGACCCACACTGCCTGCCCTCTTCTGGCTTTTGTTAGCCTAGCTAAGGGCTTCGGCAGAGAAATTGCTTTCCGGCCCATAACCCAAGTGTGCACAATTGTCCCGTATTTATTCGGTCTCTAAGTGGCTTCCGCATTTACTGTTAGACATTTTACCACAGCTTCTCCAAGTCTATGCTCTTTATTCTGACTTTACCCTTCATTGTTTGGATTTTGTTCTGGGAGCTTTTTTTCCGGAGAAGGGCTCAGGGTTGCTGGATTCCCTGAGTTTCTTCCCGTTAGAATCGGTGCCCTGTTATTTGTAAGTCTGGGCTACTTGGCCGGATACACGAAGTCGGACAGACCCAGTGTCGGGGGCGGCTGCTTTCTGCTCTCTGAGTCATTCTTCTGGGGGGATGAGATGTGTCCTGGGGATGGAGATCAGTTACTTTTCAGACATCTGGCTGTCCAGGGCCCTGCACCCTACTGTCCCTCCCATTCCTGCAGGGAATTTATTTTTTTGCAGGAGTCAGGGAAGGGATTTAAACATAAATGTAAATGTATCATTTGTTCCTAATTATTAAACTGGAAACATGCTTATGAAAGAAAAAGAAGTAAAACAACAGAGAAAAAGAAAGTTCTCACTGTGCGACCCCCAGAGAGAACACTGTTAATAGGTTGGTGACTATTTTTCCAAACTTTTCGTGTGGGTATCTGCACAGAAACTCATTTTTTTAAATCGGATTTATTGTACGTGTCCATTCTTCGACAGGCTCATTTTGGCTTAAATGTGTATCCCGCTACTTTTCTAAGTAAGCACACAAGATCTACCTGGTTTTCCATGAGGGCCTCTTGAGCATTTCACCCACTCTTCTTACTGCACATCTGGAACATTCTCGATTATCAGTGATCCCCGATCTGTGTATATTGACGGAAGGATAACTTCTCAGACGGACTTAGTCAAAGAGCGTATATACCGTTCATTTCTAGTCGGTCGTTTGTCCTCACTGCCTCCCAGATGCATCTCCAGAGGCATCCCCTGTGTCCTCCCCTTTGCTGCCCCCTCCACGTTGTACCTCCGCAAAGCCCTGCTGTGACCCCTCCCTGCTCCCTGCCCTCCCTCCTCTGGTGCACACTCTCCTCCAGCCATGGCTGCCTCCTGGCCTTTGCCTCTGCTGTTCCCCCTGCCCGACTTGCCGGGGTCCCAGACAGTCACTGCACGGTGGCCCATCAGCCAGCCTTCTCCGACCAGCTTTCAGCAGGGGTTCCTCAGCCCGCTACCCTCTGTGCCGTTATCCAGGCCGGCTCTTTCCCTCACCGTCCTGGCCACAGCAGAAATGCCCCAATTTCTTTTTTTTTTTTATACCCCAATTGTTCTGAGGCTTTGCCATCTTACTGCCCACCGTTACCCCAGCCCTTAGCGTGCCTGCGTGCCTGAATAGTTAGTGGTGGTGGCCGTCACCTCCTCCCCTCCTCCCCCAGTGGTTGGACCATGACAGACTGCAAAGCAAAAGGGAGTCCCCAAGCCCAAGCAGTTTTGAAATCCCAACTGGGCAAACTCCATTGGGTTTCAAAGCCTCAGAATAATTCTCTGTGGCTCAGGGCTCCACCCTCTGGTGGGGTGGGAGGGCTTCTGGGCCCGAGGTGCCACCCCCTTCCCGCCCCCGGAGCCATCCTTTTCTCTCGTGGAGGGTGGCACGTGTTCGCAGCCAAGGAGCACCCTGCTTCCTGAGTGTAGAATTTGGGGAGGATGACAGCCTTCTTTTATTTTGTCCTTCCTGTCTCTCTTCCGGTGCCAGTGGGCAGTGTTTCCGTGGGTATGACATCCTCAAACACCATACGGTCTCCTATGTACACCTCATCGATTCCCTCCATTAGACAAGAGGATCCTTCACAGATCCTTGCTGGATAATCTTCTTTCTGTGCCTGGTGTTTGCTGGGATGTCGAAGATGATCCATGAGTCCCAGATCTAGTGTCTTCAGAGAACCCTCCATGTGATTGACCTTGGATCCTCTTAAGTACTAGCAAAAGGTTGTCCAGCCACGCCTCGGGGTTCCTTCCAGAGCGCGCTCTTCTGAGTGCTCATCTTAGCATCTTTTGCCACTGGGACAGGCTCAGAGTCTCCCACATCATCAAGTTCCGTTCCAAGTTCCACTTACACAGAACCATAGGCACAGCCCAGCTAGTAAGCTCCTGCCACTACATCACAGGACCCCCCCCTAGTTTCCATAACATGTCCCTTGTTTCCTAAGCCCCCACAGGCCAACACCTTTGGTATCCATATTTCTACCATCAGGTCTTTTTAGGATGATTTATCTAGAATAATCGAAGTATTTTAGTGCCTCTCCCCTCTTTGTGAGCTGTCGCTGGCTCACAGGGTCCAGGGGTTAGAACGTGGACAGCATGGCAACTGTGAAGGTTGCTGGTCAACCGCCAACACCAAGCAAGCAATATTGGTTCCTTCTCGTTTTCTCAGAGCTGTGTTAGGCAGCACAAGCTATGCGGGAAGTATAGCCAGGTGGACGAAACACACTGGTTTGCCCAGATGGTCCAGTTGGCATTTTCTTGTCCCAGGGTAAACGGACTAGTGCCCTTTCTCCCTTTCAAAAGTGTTCTGTCTTCGGTGATCAATTTTCTGGCCACCCTACGTGTAGATCTTAATGCTTGTCCTACAGATTGTAAATCTGTTATTGCATGGGGATGAAACACAGATTGACAAAAAATTATCAAGCAGCGATGGTTAAGTGCTAAATCTTATGACATCTTAGGTGCTTCTAAACATCCTTTGAGATATAGGACAGCCCCTCTGCCCCGCAACTGTCTCCTAGACATTGTACTGTCTAGAATTTCAGGGGCATTTGAAGGCCTTTGGGATTTCATATTCGGAGTGTGGTCCCTGGACCAGCAACATTACCATCATCTTGTTAGAAGTGCACGTTGTCAGGCCTCGTCCAGGACACCCTGAATCAGAAACTCTGGGCAGTGTGGGACCCCACAGTCTGTTTAAATGAGTCCCCAGACGAAAACATCTGTAATGCACAGACACACACACACACACACACACACACACACACACACACACAGACGCACACTCTTAATGACATCCCAGGCGTGTGGCCACAATTCATATCCTAAATACCGCTCTGCTAGAGAGTTGTTCCTTTGTCCCTGTCTTTGTCTTCTCGTCTTCAAAGCAATGACAACCTCATGTGTCGAGAGTCGAGCTGATCTTGGTAAATGTTCGTTTGCTGGGAATCATTCCTGGGTTCTAATGATCTATTTTCAGAGGAGTTTTTCTCAAAGTAACATATTTCATTTTTTTGCCTCTCTCCCTGACTTTTGGCAGGAGCTGAGAAAAAGCCTGGAACTTAGTGTAAATCTGCAGAGGAAACAAAGAGATGGTTCTAGCGACGAGTATGACTCTATCGAAGAAGAGGTGCTCTCTGAGCCTGAGCCCGAGGAGCCAGTGCTGCTGGGCCACGGCAGAGAGGACCCCCCTCTTTCCAGTGGAAACTCCGTGCAGAAGGCTGTGCCCGAGGACCAGGGACCAAAAGGACGCCCTTCCCAGGGCCTAGACCCCCTCGTGGTGCTGGAATTCAACCCAGCTTCCAAGAGTGAGTTCCATCTTACGTGAGCACATCTTTGCCTTCGGTGTGTTTAGGTCTGATAGTAGGACTTGAATTTCCAGCCATGTTTGGGGTTCAGCTTTGGGGAGACTGTCCCACAGGCCAGTCAGGACTCTGCCGATTGTGACAAGCCAAGGCTTCCAAAGGCCTCCAGATGACCCTGAGATTCCAGATGGCAGATGTCTGGCAGATGGTTTTGGGGGCTGTCCTGTGTCTTGTAGGACGTGTAGTAGGATCTCCCTGCCAGCCGGTTAATACATTCTGTCTGAAACCAAAGGGACTATATTGGCTTGACTAACTGAGGAGTCCAGAACCGTCAAGGACTCTCCCCTCCCCCTCTTCCCCCTTCCTTACTCCTTCCCTTCTTCTGTCTCATCTCTGCCTTCCTTTGTCTTGGTACCATTCACAGCTGGGCTCTCCACATACAGACACAGAATTGAGACAATGGCTTTATGCCTCTATCAGAAAGTGGATTCGTCTTCCTCAAAGCTCCAGGCTGCGTGCTCCTCTGTGCCCTTGGTACTAGAAACTTCTTCCATCCCAGCCCTCCCCTCTTTTTTTTTTTTTTTTTTTTTAAACTCTGTCAAATGAATAAATAAATTCTTTAAAAAAAAAAAAAATTTGCATTTTGCTAGTTTGATAGGAAATTACTTAATCACAAAGGGGATGCACGCTGGTTGCCAGGCACCTTGGTTGTCTGTATCTTCTTGTGCGGAAATAAATCCAGCTCATACGGGGTGTATGAAGGTGCTTATAGAAACACAAGGGTTTGGTGTCCGATGGGTATGGTTCTGAAGGGGGGTGGCTGGTGAGGATGCTCACACTGTTTATGGCACTGACAATCTCAGGAGTTGGGAAAGGATTAAGCCTGAGGTGTGAGGTTGGGTTCTTGAGAAAACTAGAGGTCCAGCCTTGTTCATGCCAAGACCCTCTTAGCCAAAAGGGGATGAGCTAAAGCCTACTTTGATATATACTTTCACTGCATCAGAATATAAAATGATGACATTTGGGATATCGGGGCGAGCTTCTGAGAACACATTTATTTACTGAAGCAAAAAGTCAGTCTGCCTGGTCTGATGAAGGATGTTTTCTGATTTGTAGATGTTCTCTGAAATTCCTTGCAAAGGCTTAGGACCTAAGACTCTTAGACCCGTGTTTTGTTAAACCCTGGAGAAGGTGCCACTGTCCACACAAGGTGGAGATGCATGAAATTGGGCAGCGTTCGCACCTACCTGCTTTCCATCCTGGTCCCCGCGGGGCGAGGAATGATGCGTGGACGCGTGCCTGCGTTGTTGCTAACGTGCACTTGAGCCTCAGAGTGAAAGCAGAAACACCCCTGCAGAGCCCGAAACAGTCTCCCCCTTGCTGCTTCTCCGTGTGTGTAATGGGCCTCTTACAGGCTGTTTGTCGATGAACAGCTGGGCACCCACCACCCGGCCTCCGATTAGAGACGCTTTGCCCATCAGAGGCGCAGTTCTCTCCCCACACGGGGGTGGGCAGCGGCCCAGGCTCACATAACAAGGAGGAAGTGATTGTTTCTCTTCCAGGATATTAAAGCATCTGAAAACCAAGGACCCCATGCAGCTGAGGCTGGAGCACTTGGAGCAGGGTTTCTCTGTCTATGTCAATGGGGCCAATTCGGAGCTGAAGTCGTCCCCCCGGAAAGCTGTCCACTCCGACTTCCCCAGGAGTGCCTCCCACACCGAGGGGACACATGGTGAGCACGGGTCACTGGGCCCCGTGGAGCCACATCCTGTGCCCTTAAACTTACCTGCAAATAACTAGTTAACCTGTTCAAGTTAACTCTACTCACTTTGCCAGCAAGAGAGCAGGGGGCACCTGGGTGGCACAGTGGGTTAAGCAGCCAACCGGGGATTTCAGCGCGGTCATGGTTTCAGGGTCGTGAGATTGAGCTCCGTGTCAGGCTCTGTACCAGACGAGGAGCCTGCTTGAGATTCTGTCTCGCCCTCTGCCCCGCCCCCTGCTTGTCTGTGTGTGCACTTCCTTTCTCTCTCTCTCAAAAAAAAAGAGAGACAGAGAGAGCAGGAGTGTGAGAAAGGACAAAATCCCTTTTTATTCCTTTTAAAACTTAGCCTCGGCCTCCATTACCCCCAGGGCAAAGGTGCCGAGAGCCGTAAATTCCCGGCTTTTCCATTTTGCGGTGCCAATAATTGAAAGAAGTGTCTAGAATAAATTAAATTATACCCAATTTTCAGTGGCTCTGTTTTCACTTCAGTACCCAACCCTGCGTGATATTTAACTCCACGGATTGTGCTGAGTGTAGTTAATCCAGACTGCACAGACTTGCAGTCGATCCCGTGTGTCCTGTATTAAACTCTCAGGGAGTTTGTGAAGTTGATATAGGAGCATGCCACCCAGCGGCCGGCCCAGGACCAGCACCAAAAACAACCTGGCGGGAAAGCAAACGAAATGTCAGAGCACACGGGGTGGGGTCCCAATTGGGCCAGGTTACTTTGTCTCTCTCCCTGGCCTTTGTTTCCTCATCTGTCAAATGGGACTGAGGGGGGCACCCATACCTAGGGCACCAGGGTGCCCTTGAAGGCAGACTGCTTTGTCTGAGGACCCGGCCTGCTACTGCGTTACAGGAAGAGCATTTGGAATGAGACAGAGCTGGGTTTCTGCCACTCTCTAGCTTGGAGACCTCTGGCAATAGGGTCCTCACTGACCCTCAGTTTCCTCTTCTATGACATGAGAATACTTAAGCCCACCTTGCCGGCTTGCCAGGAAGATTAAATGACATACGAAATGTAAAATGCCCGTCGCACAATAATCTTGATTCATGTTATTCTGAGTCACTGCCTTACGGGTATGGGAACTGTCCCAAGCCATAACAGACAGTATGAGTCAAAACAACAAGGAGAGAGTGATGTCCCCAAACCTTCTCCTAGGAGAAGAGCCACTGCAGTCCAGCTTCAAGTTTAGCATGAGCTTCCGGGCCCCCAGGGCAATGAGAGAAATGGGATGATTCTCCTAGCTCTTGGGGAGGAGGAGTTGGGTCAACCTGCCGCGCTGGTTGGGAGAAGCAGGCCTTTCCTGGTCCAGGTTTCAAGGAGGTGCGTTTAGCAGGAGTCTCTTCTGTACTTGGGCCACCAGCAGTACCTTCACTCCCCCAACAAATATCTCTCCCTTCTCTCCTCTTTTACACAAGCACTGGCCTGTAGCGCGCACGGTGTATATCCTGCTTCTGAATCTCGGAGACTGTTCCTTTTGTATACAGACCTGCCCATTACAGCTATGACTTACTCCCCATTCCCTTTCTCCCGAGCATTTGGCCTGTTTTCTAACGGCCTGCTGCTACAAACAGGACTCGCTTTGCCTACAAAACTTGGGGCACAGGGGAGTACATTTTAGATGGAAGTCACTCATCTTCCCTGGGTGTGAACTTACCACCAGTGCCTCACTGAGTCTCTTTCCCTCATCCCTGGTGCAGATCATGGACGGAGAACCCTATTGCGAGAAGTGGAGGAAGCTTTAAGACGCAATTCACGGACAGCCCCCAGCAAAGTCCAGCGCCGCGGATGGCACCAGGTCTGGGAGCCCTGGGCAGTGTCGAGACGCATGGCCCCTGCTCATGCTTTAGAATAAGGAGCAGGGTTCTTGTGGGAACAGAAACATAATCCTGGCATTGGGAATCCCTGTGGGCCTTGGTGGGTCTGACAGGGTACCACATGGGTGTCTTCTCTGTGTGTGGTATTGGCTCCTAGAAGGTAGAGGGGTCTGGGGGTCCTCTAGTCCCCTCTCTGTGGCATGATCCTCCCCTCCAGATGGGGGATGGGGCACCCCAGCACAGACTCACAGCCCCATGGTGATGACTTGTTTACATAGCTATCTTTTTTTTTTTTTTAAAGATTTTATTTATTTGACAGAGATCACAAGTAGGCAGAGAGACAGGCAGAGAGAGGGGAGGAAGCAGGCTCCCTGCAGAGCAGAGCGCCCGATGCGGGGCTCGATTCCAGGACTCTGGGATCATGACCTGAGCTGAAGGCAGAGGCTTAACCCACTGAGCCACCCAGGTGCCCCTACATAGCTATCTTTTACTGCACACCTACTACATGCCTTTGTCCTCATGGCAGACCGGTAGGACAAGTTCCAAATTTCTTCCTGTTTTAAGGAAGCCAAGAAAATGAATGCTCGGTAAAGCTAAGTGAGCTTTCCAAGGCCAACCACTAAGAAGTGACAGCAGCAAGACCCGAGCCTAGATCTGTGCTCCAGGTGCCGTATTCCTGCCCATGTAGTCCTTACCTTGCGGTTACTCACACTTGCCCTGGGGTCAATGGGTCTCAACCCCCACAGCGCATTCACATTACCTGGGAGCCCCACCCCCCAGAGATTCTGACTCACTTGGTCTGAGATGAGGCTTAAGCAATGGTGTGTGTTTTAATCCTGTGGTCCCCCATGTTGATCTTTTACACTATGCCATATCGGTAGGTCTGTAGGAAATTTTTCTGTAAGTTTTATTGGCCCGTCTTTGCAATCACCTTGTAGGTCTGTAACTGTTGTCATTGTGCCCTTGATGAAACTGAGGGCCAGAAGGATAAGGTGACTTGCTCAGAGCCACATAGCCACTAGGGAGGTTTGAACCCCAGACCTGTGACCCCCAAACCCATTGGTCTTCCCTTGCCTTTGTGGGTCTATAATGAAGTACTGAAGGTTTTTTCTGACCCACTGAATCCCACAGCCTTATCTCAGTGCAGAAGAGCAAGGCCTACAGGGCCCACAGCTCGGAGGCCTCCTTTTGTCCCCAGCAATGAATGTTAATTTCTCATTAAGGAAGCCTTTCTCCACTTCCCACTTCAGACCCGCCTAGTTGTTTCGAGTGCCTTCTATTATCAGGAGCCATATTTGCATCTTAGACTGTGACTTCACGGCTGGCCCCAGAGCCTGTGCAATTTAAAAAGACTTGGGTCTAAGATTAATTAGCATCACCCCCACCACACCTCTCCCTGTGGTCCCACACTTCACGGGGCCTAATCATGGCTAATTTCCTGGCTTCCTAATGCCATGAAGGCTGTAATTGTCCTTCTGCGCCGTATCAGTCAGGGGTCAGTCAGTGCCTAACCATAGAGACCACTCGGGATGTTGTAATCAGAGATGAAGGGAAGGGAGGGAAGCAGGTGCTTACAAGATCTCCGGGTGGCAAGAGGAGGGATCCCGAGTGGGAGGCTGGGGGGCCTCCTGGAATGGCACCCAGCCTTCCAGCACAGCCTGCCAGGAAAGCCACTACCTAGGACACGGCGGGGCAGGTGGAGGATCCGCATCAGGGACGCGTCACCTTAGCTGGCTTCCAGAAAGCAGGTGGCCACCACCACCACTGTTGGCCTCTGTTGATGCTGTGCCTGCTAGATCAGCCCTGCCTATAGCCGGTCCCACCAGGCTAGGGCACTTGGAAACTTGTCTCCTCGGCCACTGTGCTCAGCCTAGAATCAGCCACTGTGTGTCCCCTTCTTTGCACCTCACTTTTGCTCTCGCTGCTTGCAGGAGGCCGGCTGATGGGCAGTACCTAGTCGCTTCCAGAACGTCCACAGAAAGGGCATCTGGGAAACATAGACTGACTTTCTGGCCTCTACTGAACACACAGGCATCCTAGGCGGAAAGCGGAAGGGGTCCTGGGAGTTCAGCCCACCCCCCTACTACCCTGTTCCCCCCACATGCGGTGTTTTGGGGACCATTCTCCCTTGATATGGATAAACCGGAGAGCATTCAGTGGTCAGGTCCCAAAAGACATCACCCTTTAATTTAATTTTATTTTTTATTTTTTTTTAAAGATTTTATTTATTTATTTGACAGAGAGAAATCATAATTAAGCAGAGAGGCAGGCAGAGAGAGAGGAGGAAGCAGGCTCACCGCTGAGCAGAAAGCCCGATGTGGGGCTCGAACCCAGGACCTGGGATCATGACCTGAGCCGAAGGCAGCGGCTTAACCCACTGAGCCACCCAGGCACCCCCACCCTTTAATTTTAAATTAACCTTTATTACCCTGACCCAGGCACTGTGTGAGGCTCTGGAGTTAGAAACAATCACATAAGGCTGGGTTCCCGGCTATGAGGACGGTGGGGGGACTGCCCTGCCTGCAAGGAAGATGTGACAGCCGGTCCAAGCGTACGGAGGACTGGCCTGCTGGACTTCCAAGTGAGCAGCTTGAGGCCTGTGGGCTGAACTTGTCCCCCGGAGAATGTCTTTTGGACTCAAAACGGTTTAAAAGAATCTTAGTCACTCACTAACATTTAAATTCAAAAGTTTTCCTGTTTTTTTGTTGTTTTTTTTTTTTTTAAAAGCTCCATTCCGACTTCCCTGGAAAAATGGAAAGAGCTGGCTGTCATGCTCGGCTTCCCCTTCCCTTGAGGCCGCTGTCAGCAGAGCTCGGTAACAGTCGCCCCATGAGGCCGGGTACATGCAGACCTGTTGCCCACAGTCCCCACCACTCCCTTTAGCGCCCCAAGTTGAGGCGAGTGGTGGCTACGGTTGGTTGCTGTGCTCTGGCTGCTGTTTCCCTCCTACCGGGTGGCTTCCCACCTTTCCATTTCCCTCCTGGCCTACTGGAGCCTTTGAACCCGCGGCCCGTGGAGGAACTCCAGCCCGTAGGTGCTGGAGTCAGCGCCGTGAGTGAGGCAGGCAGGGCCCTGCTGGCCTGGAGCTCACGCTTCCCCTACGAGGGTGGGGGTAATGGGGAGACTCTGCGGGGCAGCCGCTCTAGAGAAGGGGGGCAGCAGAGTCTTCCCTGGGGGCCACCCCTGACCTGATCGCTGAGGAGGAGCAGAGCCAGCCCCATGAAGGTCTGGCGGGAGTCTCCTAGTGGAGGGCATGGGGGGGGCGGCAGGAAGGCGGGTCAGGCTGAGGGTCCCTGGGGTAGCTGGTGAGCAGGGGTGGAGAGGCTGAGTGTGGGGGTCAGGGGTCACAGGTCACAGTGGGCAGACACAGGAGGAAGTTTGGATTTCATTTTAAATGCAAAGAATCTTCTGGAGAGTTTTCAGTAGGAGACTTACGTGTTCGGGCTCACGTTTTAAGAAGATCCCCGGCGGCTGCATTCCAAAGGATACCCACAGGGCCTAGTGGCTGTAGGAGGACCAGGCAGGAGACTTGGAAGCAGGGCTCCCCCATCCCCCGCCGTGAGCCTAATGCAGCCTGTGTCTCTTTGTCCCCCAGCCTCCACCTCACAGCTCTGTCCCTGGCCCCCAGAGACCCCTGATCATCTCAGCTTCCTCGACCCATCCCAGGGTGTCATCACCCAGGTCTTCCCAGAATTGGTTTGCGGAAATTGTGCAGGAAAGAGACCATCTGAATCTCTCAGTCGGTCAGCCCGGGCCACATGCCTGCTCCTGCCCTGCTAGGCTGTGACCAGAAGTGAAAAGCCTGCTTGGGGCCCCCAGCTTCTCGTCCAGGACAGTAGGTAGACCCGGTGGACCGACCGAACTGTTACCAGAAGAAAGAGGGACCGATTGGGTTTCCTTTGGCCCCAAGTAGTGGAGCTAAGTGGAAAGGTTCTCCCTGGTAGAAATTACATGGGGACAGGTTTGGGGATACGTAGGATGGAGAGGAAGGCAGTCTCGACCTCACCCTTTTGGGTGGGCTCCGCTGTCCTTGGAGGCAGCCAGAGGTTGGCAGTGGCGAAGGCAGCAGAATCCCCAGTGGCCAGGGGTGGCCAGCTCTCAAAAGCCACTCCACCAGGAGAGGTCCCACTGCCTGGTCCCGGTCCTGGGGTTGCTCCTGTGTGGCTGTGCCCAACAGGGAGCCACACAGGCACTCGGTGTTTTGGCACTAACCATGGCCTGGTCAGCAGGGGACACGGAGGCCCAGCGCTCAGGGAGCCCCCAAGTCTCAGCCCTCCCCAGCCAGCACTGCTCCCCACCATGGCCTCCCTGCCCTCTTCAGCTGGCTAGCTTGCCAGTTTTTCCGACTGTTGCCCTAAACTCTCTGGGGTCACACGTCCCCTTCCCAGTGACCAGGACCAACACATTCACCTCTTCCAGTAGAATAAGCTCCCTTCTTAGGGTCTTGCCCACCAACTAGGAAGCACTTTTCGGGTAGAGATGCTCCTGATGGAAGGGGCTGTTGGGATCCTTGCTCTCCAGAAGGTCCCAGAGTCATCTGGACACTGGCTAAGAGCCTGACCTGGAAAACCCTTCCTGGGGACCCTCCGACTGTGGGAGAGCCAAGGAGGGGACTGGTGGGGCAGTGTCAGCCTCCGAGCTGCCGCTGTGGCAACCATGGGGTGGGCTGGAAGTGATAAATGGGCTCTTGTTGGGACTGTCCTTTCTCCCCCACCCTTCTCAGCCTCAGATCTTTCTCCTGCTATCACTGGATTAAGATTTATGGCTTCCTCAGCCTTGTAATACTTGGGTGGACAACGGGCCTAATCAGCAGAGTCCTCGTTTACCAAAATGCTGTCAGATTTGATGAACGTCACCAGCTCTTAGCATTAAATTCGTAGTGAAGGGATTGGCCTTTCAGCAATTTACTGTGGGGTGGGCTTTCCTTAAAGGCCCGGAAGGCGAGTTCATTGCAACAGAAAGCAGAGGCTTTGCTCTCACTCTGCTGCTGTATCCGGTTTCCTATGGCGGGCCAGGCAGCTAAAGCACCCCCAGGAAAGCTCACGAGTACAAAAGTGAAGCCCTTTCCTTTGTTTTCCTATTTCTGAGTTTTGAAAACCCCTGCCGTGAGGACAATAAATGAAACAACCCATAAAGCATCAGCTTTGACAGCGACCTTGTATGACGCAGACTGTCAAGAGTGTCGAGTGCTATTATTTGTAAGAGATCAGACAAATCTGGGAAGAACCTAGCAAATAAGGTAGATTTACTTCCCACTCTAAACCTGCCTGGCAGGATCTTCAGAGCTCTCTTGCCTCTAGGGGGAGCCACTCACATACTGCACAACCTGAACAACCATACGGGGCAACCCCTAGCCTTGATCTTTCTCATCTGCAGGAGCTTGAATGCATACCTGTTAGAACGCTTTGCTAAGGGGGCAGTAGATACACACAGATCACTCTGGGCCTGGCCTTGGGCTGGCAAACTGGAACAGGGGTGTCTGGATTTTAAATCCTGTCCTGGCATGTGGGTGATACTGCAGGGGTCTACCCAGGTCTGGGTGCCACAGGTAGGCAGGAGAGAGCAACCACTTAAAAGCACCCACTCTGGGTAAAGCAGCATGCCAGGCAGGGAGCCAGCGAGGAGCTCGGGCATCATCCTTGTGAGCATGTGAAGGTGGGAGGCAGGGAGCGGGCGCCTCCTGGGGGCTGGGTTGGAACCTGCCAGCCTCGTGCTCCTTTTGGGAGGTGGGCGTCGTCGTGTGGGGGAGACGGCTCCCCATCTTCTCCAGTGGCAGCAGAGCCACCTCCCTGGGGCTGGGGTGGGAGAGCAGGCCAGATGGAAGACTATTTCTTCCCCTCTTCAGCACCCACTCAGCATTGAAAACTCTTTCTGGACCACGTTAATTTTGTCAGATGTTGCTTCCGAAACGTGTTCCTCCATTATGTGTGCTGTGTGCACTCCCTAAGGCCAGGCCATTGGTGGTTACATTTTTTTTTTTGCTATCTTGACATGCTTCCAGAACCTTGTATGCAGTCAGGATTCAGTAAGAATTTCCCAATTAAGTGCCCTCATGCCTACTGCAACCTTTTGGCAAGGCGAGCAATTGTGTCAAGCTCCGAGGAAGGGAGAAGGACGCTTCTGGGAAAAGGGAGAATGGGAAAGTGGCAGTGGAGAGAGACATACCTGCACTCTCCTCCTTGAACCCTGGAGGTCGTTCTCATACTTATCATTCAGATCAGACCAGCAGAACTGCATTAATGCCACAGCTCTTTCACTCGCCAGTGGGAAAGCCCAGTTCAGGCATGGCTGGATACAGGTGCTCAGACAGTGTAGCAGGGCTCATTCTCCACCTTTCAACTCTGTTTCTCTCCATGCTGCTCTGTGTGATGCCAAGGGGGCCACCACCAGCTCCCACCTTACATTCTGTCACCCTGCTATTGGCATTTCTTGGCTCCCCTGAACCGATCACCTAGTCTCTCTGGGCCCTCAGGATTTAGTGCTCAGTTCTGCTGGGCCTGTCATACACTCCAACCACCCATGGACTCCGTTCCACATGAACACTTGGATTGGGGGTGAGGAGGTAGAGGATTTCCCAAAAGAAAATCAGGGTGCTTTTGCCCGAAGACGGGAGTGAATGGAGGAGATAGGTGGAAACAGCAGCACTCCCCGCCCCCTGCCAACAAAACTTAGGCTCACACTACTGAAACTTCAGTGTGCATGTAAGTCACCTGGGCTCTTGTGGAAATGCAGATTCTGATGCCTCGCTCTAAGACGGGCTTGAAATTCAGCATTTCTCACAAATTCCCCAGGAGAAGCCAAGGCTACTGGTGCACACACCAGTGGAGTACATGGAGTAGTGAGGTCCTAGTCCAAGCCTTCCCTTTCTAGATAAAGGAACAGAGAGCCATGGAGGGGCCAGGCTGTGCCCCATGCCCAGTGCCCTCCCTCTATGCCGTTCCCCCTCCATGCTGCCTCCCCTTATCCCGCTTTCCTACCCTCCCTCCTTCTGTCTGTCTCTTTCTCTCTCTGTCTCTGTGTCTCTCTCATTGAAGCATTTGGGTGCTATTGAGTGATTCCTGAGGAGGAGGGGGAGCCTGCCCTCCCCAGAGTAATGGTTGAAAATCTATCTTGGAGATGAACTTCAGAGCCCTTATAGCTTCATCCTGGCCCGAGGCAAGAAAGCTCTCAGGAGTCTCCTGGCCAGGAAGCCCAAGGTTTTAGGTATTCTGTGTACTGCTTCCCTCCGTACAGACTGTGGCCACCATGGGAAATGCTCTGAGAGCAAGCTGACACAGCCTGGGAGGCCAGGAGGCCACACTTGGAGCATGGGGGTGGGGACATCGCCAAGGGACGGATGGCCTGAGCGAAGGGAAAGTGTCCCAGAGCACCTTCCTTCTGCCCCTCTGCCTCTCCCTGTTCTCGGACAGGGGACTGCCCACCTGCATTTTCCAGCCTCTCTTTTTCTTTACTCTTTCTTGCCGAGATCTTTTTCTCAAATGATCTATAGCCATGCCCCTGCCTACTTTTTTGAGTGCTCGATAGTCTCAGGAATTTCTTAATTTCCCTCTCTTCTCCCCAAAGGCCACTGTAGCCAAAGCTGGGCACATTTCTTTTTCACATGCCCACTGGGGACGGTCCAGCAGGCCAGTTTAGTACTGGAGCCGGTGGCCAAACTCCAGCTCTTGGGCCGAATCTGGCCACAGCCTGTTCTTACAAATCAAGTGTTTTGGGGACCTAGCCATGCGCATTTACTTAGGCAATATCTGTGGCTGCTTTCAAACGACAGTGGGACAGTTAAATACTGTGACGGAGACCGTAGGGCAGGCAAAACCTAAAATACGTCCTCTTTACAGGAAGCGTTTGACCCACCCCTGGTTTAGAGCAAGGCCTCTGGAGCCGTCCCGCTGGGGTTCAAATCAAGGTTCTGCGGCTTCCTAAGCTGTGTGACCTTGGGTAAGAGGCATTCGGCCTGGTGCCTCAGTTTCCCCCCGGGGTTGCTATAGGACTAAGTGAGCTTCTAACACGCTAGGAGTGCCACTAGTGTGAAAGCGCTAATGGTGGCGGGGGTGGGGGGGGGACGATGTGACTGTGGCTGAGGAAGGTGTTCAGTCCTACCAGGGAGAGGCCCGCCGGCACTAAGGCTCTGCATTGTGTCCTTCACCGAGATAACAGCTCAGTTCACCAAGGCTGTGGGGCCACAGAGATTTATGGGGTGGAGGGTTCGAACCCAGGACACGAGGGGAAAGGCAGGGTCTAAATCCTTGTCCCTCAGAGGGGTGCTATGTTCAGTACACATGGCTTGGCCAACCTCTTCTCTCAGAAGGTAGGCCTCCCTAGAGCGAGGCCCAGAGCAGAAAGTTTAAGGAGGCCCTCGCTCTTGGATCTGTAACCCCTCTAAAATGTCATGTCTCGCTTATGCCCCCCACCCAGGCCCTGGCCCTGAGAAGTCCTGAGGGGGGGAAAAAAAAACCCAGGGTCTCCTAAACCCGTTGGATCACAAGGCCAATTTGGGGAAGTTTATCACGCACTAACATTTTACTGATAAGGTATTTCAAACCGAAAAGTTGCTTTAAAAAAACCCTACTGAGCATGCTTTTTGTGGTAGCAACCAGTAAAGACTCCTGAGCAGAGGGGGCAGGACCCGCCAGGCTGGCCCTTGCGAGCCAGTGCCGGGCCATTGTGCCTCATAGCATGACTGCTGGGGGACAGGGACCTGCCACGTCACGGTCTGCCCCCTAAGGTGCTCACCCCTTGGAGGAATCGAAGCATTTGTTCCATTGCTTCTGAAACCATCTTCTTCTGTCTAGAAATCGGTGCAGATCAGAACAGAAGCTGGCCCGCGGCTCCACATTGAGCCTCCTCTGGGCTCTTCTGAAGATTTTGAGGCCTGTGGAGATGAGACCGCCAAGGCCCAGGGTGCTGCTGGGGACCGTCCGCAGGTAGGACTGACTGGCCTTGGCTTGTGTCACAGCGGCTCTCAGGGCACATGGCGACTTTCCTTCCATATGCCCCTGAGTTCTTTCACTGCGACATTTATCTCCCACACTGTAGCGAGCACCCAGACCACAGGCTAGATGCTCCACTAGGTCCCCGGAGGCCAGGTGTCAGTAAGGCTGGTGTCTGACCCCAGAGTAGCAACAGCATACAATCCCTTTACCGCGGGAGGGAGTTGAGGGGTGGGGCAAGGTGTGGTGGGCTCAGGAGAGCTTCTAGGGTATCCAGGAGGGCTTCCTAGAGGAAGTGACATTTGTCAGAGTCCTAAAAGCTGGATGAGAGGGGAGAGGAGGGTGGACAGAACCTGATGGAAAAGGACTGCAGGCAGAGGGAACAGCATGCACAGATGCCATGAGGCTGGACTTGAAGGAGCACAGTGCAGGCCCAGTGTGAGTCGGGGAATGTGGGATGAAGTAAGGTTGGAGGGGCAGGGAGCAGACCAGGAGGTGTGCACAATGGGCTTGGTGAGGGGCAACCGTGGGTGGTTGGTTGCATTTTATTCCAAGGGCATAGCTTTTATACATAGAATGAGTGTGTAGATCATCTCCATGGTTATGTAGAAGCAAAATTATTAGCAGGCAGCTGGACAAAGTCAGGCCCCTAAACCAAACCCTGCCCCATTCACTGGGCCTATGTTCTGCCGTGGGTCTGGGCTGCAGATGTGACAGCCTCCCTCAAAGAACAAAAATCTTGCCTCCGTACCTTTAAGAAATACATGTGACTCATAAAAGCCATGGGAATAGCGTCCAAGACACATTCCTCTGTGGTGTTGCCTGTTTGTGTCTCCTTCTTGGCACACGAAGGACAGGTAAGGAGCAAAGGGTCACTTTGTTTCCCATCCTGGTCACAAAAGTCTGCAAATAAATTGGAAATTCTGTCTTCCTGGGGAAAAAAAAAAAAAAAAACATTTTTTTTTTTTTTTTTTTTTTTTTTTAATAGAATAACCCAATGAATGACCTTGTTTCCTACCCAGTCCCTAGAAATGGGATTTTACAGTAGGCAAAATTGTGGTGTGGACTTTACTGCCTTTAACACCCACCTCCCACACAACACACACACACACACACACACACACACACGCACACGCGCACACGCTTCTGAATCAACAGAAGGTCCCTGCTCAGGGTCTGAGCACATGTCTGTGCAAACAGCCGTCAGTCTCCCTTCACTTGGGAGCCTGGTCCATCCCCAAGTTCAGTCTGTTGTAGTCTCAGCCATGCTCCCTGTCGGAGAACGTGTGCACGCCCTTCACTCAGTAAGTGGGGTAGTTCTTTCTCTTCTCCTTTGGCTATTTGGTACCCCCCGACCTCCCACCCCCTGGTAAATGAACATATAGTTCTTCCTTTGCAAGCTCCCAGGCTCCCCGCAGCCCCAGACAGCCTGCCCCTCACGAGCTATTAAAGCTCCCATTAGCATTCCTGTGTGCGCGTGCGTGCTCAGAATCAGCACTCTGCCAACACTTCATTTTCTCCACCCTGAGTGCTTGATTCTATTTCTTTCTTTCCCTTTCCTCCCCATCTTGAGGGGGCACTCCGTAAGGTTTCACAGTCAATTTCCCCTTGGAGTTATTTTCCTGCTAAGTGAAAGAGTAAAATGGTGACGCCAGTGTTCGACCAAGGCAGAAGCCGTAGAGATGCAATCTGAACGAGAGAGAGAGAGAAAGGCGTGTGGCTAAATATACTCAGCCACCTCACACTGTTTGCGAGTGTAGCTCTGAAATGGAGCAAAAGGAGATGTGTGTGTGTGTGTGTACTTTTCATCTGACCTTCACTGTTGAAACACACCAGCCTGTCTGCCTTCCATCATACCCTTAGCGATCTTCAATTTCTTGGCGGCTCTGAGTTCACAGACCGGCGTGCCACAGACATGCTCGGTTGGCCTCCAGCCCACTGACGTGCACGGGGCTTTTGAAAGAATTACTAGCTGACATTTAAGAATCAGGAGATTCCATGTCAGAATGTGAATTGGGGGCTTGCCTTGAAACACATGAACATTTGGGAGCCCCGTCCTTACGTGGCATCAGCAGCTGGGGCTAAGAAGCGGCCGCCCCTGGGGACAGGTGTGCACTGCACGGGCCACGGTCCCTGCCCCAGATTGCAGGCACCGTTCTAGACACTGAAGATAAAACAGACAATAAACAACATGTCCTATGCCAGTAGGTGATAGGGCTGATCAGAGCAACGGCAAAGGGTTGGAAAAAGACGGGCAGGGGCTTCTCAATGATGAGATGCCCTGGGAGTGGTTCTGGAGAAAGACTGGGAGCAAGCCCTGCAGGAAAGAGCTTGCCAGGCACAGGAGCAGCAGGCATGAAGGCCCTGAGATGGGAGCGCAGGGGGGACATCATTGTGCCTGGGAGCTGGGTGAGCAAGAGACAAGGAAACGAGGTGAGGCCAAGGCTCAGATGGCCTGGGGCTTTGAGCCTGTCATAAAGATGAGGGATTCTACTTTGAGTTAGAGGGGAAGCCACCGTAGGGTCCTGGGCAGCTTAGGAACCCCAGTGACAAGAAGACACCTCTTTCCAGAGGGTTCTGCCAAAGTGCCAGGTCTCAGTCATGTTGGGCTTTGTGTTGCAAGGGATAATAGGGCTCCATTTGTGTATCAGGAATGAAACAAAGTGCACACTCTTCTCTATTAGTAAGATGTCTTTTTCCGCCTGGTAGTGTGCAGTCTGTATAAAAAATTTCAACTGATAACAAAGAAAATAAAAGTCTTTTCATAATTCTGCTGCCCCAGAGATCATAGATGGGTATATCCATCCAGAATAAAGATTTCTTATATTCATTATATGTATGTATTGATTATATCCAAGAGGAGGTGGTAGATCTGGAATGTTCCAGTCCCAGCCCATTCCTAGTGAGTGCTAGCTAGTCCCCAAGTTCTGTTACTAGCTGTGAGTTTTCCCTCCATTGTGTGGGCCTTGAAGTGGGGTGAAGTGGTTATTTGCCCCCAACACAGTTCAGTGATCTCAAATCATTATTACTGGCTGTGTTTAGAAACAACTAAACACCTGTCACAAGCTGTGTGTTCCCAGCAGCTCTGCCCCCTGTGGCCTCTGCTGAGGCCCATGACAGCTCAGCCCCTGTGGGCACGGTGGAGATTCTCTTCTGCCATCGCTGGCCAGCCCTCCTCCAGGGGCTCAGCCAGCCCCACTAGTCCCCAGCAGGGCCCTGCAGCAAATCCCTCAGTCCGCCTTCAGCAGTTTCAGCGGTGAGGCTTAAAACCTGTCCCATTGTGTGGGTACTTCTGTTTTAGATGACCATATAAATAACTTCCAGTGAGGACTGTTTTTGCCTTGTTTTGTTTTTGTTTTTGTTTTTTGTTTTTAAGATTTTCATTATTTATTTGGGTGGAAAGAAGCAGAGGGAATGGGAGAGAGAGAAGATCAAGTAGGCCCAGCACTGAGCCTGGAGTCCAACAAGGGGCTTGATCCCAAGACGCTTAGATTGTGACCTGAGCCGAAAGCAAGGGTCAGACGCTTAACTGGCTGGAGCCACCCAGGGGACCCCCCTTTATTTTTTATTGTTATTTTCCCATAGATGGAATTATATACCATCTGCCCTCTTTGATAAGCCTGCCTTTTTTATTCAACCAGATGTGGTGGCCACACCTCCACGCCGGCCCTCACTCGGTCCTCACTGAGCCAGTGTTTAGGTGTTGTGCAGCCCAAGTCTGAATCCCAGTCTACTTACTTTCCGTGTGCCTGCCGTGGTGTGGGTGAGGCAGGGATGGGTTTGACCCAATCAGCTTTGGGAGCAGGCGCAGAGAAGGAGGTAAGAGGTGAGGAGGGAACCGGGAGGCATGGAGACCAATGGAGAGGACAAGGGACCCAGCACGTCTTCAGGGACATGAGTTGCTTTTCCCACACCCGTTCTCTCCACTTGTCCCTAGGGCACCAAGTCTTCCACTGACACCACGCCCTGCGATTTTCATCTCTCCCTTCTGGACGCCCACGGATGCCCTGACCCTGCGAGCAATATCGACAAAGAAAGGATCCTCTTAACTATCCAGGATGTGATGGTAAGATGCATTTCAGCCTCATGTCCCCATGAAGGGCCGGGATCTCTCCCAGAGCCAAGCCGCTGGGCTGGAGGTCGGGCCCCACGAAAGCATCTTCACCTACACCTGGGAAGATGATGTAGGTCACAGCCAGATGCAGCGTTCATAAAAACCTCAGGCCCCCCACTAGATTTAAAACAATACACATGAAATTTGACTTGATGCTATTTTTTTTTAAAGATAGTGGAAGCTTGCATTAAGTGAACCCTTACTAAGTTCTGGGCACTGTGTTGAGTATGTTACCTCCATTCCTGTATTAACCCTGTGAGTTAAATGCTAGGTATTTTCTTCCTTTTTTTTCCCTTTCTTTCTTAAGATTTTATTTATTTATTTGAGAGAAAGAGAGAGAGTGTGTGAGAGAGCACAAGCAGGGGTAAGGGGTTGAGGGAGAAGCAGACTCCCTGCTGTGCAGGGAGCCCAATGTGGGACTCAATCCTAGGATCCTGGGATCATGACCTGAGCCAAAGGCACATGAATGGGCCCCCAGGCACTCAAGTGCTAGGTAGGAGAGAAAGGAGGCCAGGCCTCAGAGGAACCCAGACTGGAAACCCGGACCCCATGACTCCTTACTCCTTGCAATTAATGATCGTAGGCTGGGAATTATGCCGAGCTACTTTTGCTCTCCAGAGTGCCCAGTTCTCTATAGGGACAGCGGTCTGTTTTGAATATGATTGGTGTGCTGCCTGGAAGCGAGGGGCTGAGAGGTGGCCGTCTATCAGCTGAGCTTAGGATCCAGAAGACCTCTCCTTAGCAAACCCAGAGCTGGGAACAATGATGAAAAAATGTTTTTCAAAAATGAAATCCAATGAGGAAACCACCAGCCAAAGCCAAATTGAGGGACTGTCTGCAAAACAGCTGGGCTGGGGTCTTCAGAACTATCGGTGGCACGAGAAAGCCTATTCCAGATAAAAGAGGCTAACCAGATACCGCAGTTAGGCTGCATGTGATCCTTGCGGTAGGGACGGGGCGGGGGGGGGGGGGTCAGTGTTGGGATGGTTTGGGAAATAAACAAACTTGAAAATTCACTGTATTATATTAGATAACAATATTGTATCGATGTGAAATTTCCTGAATTTGAGGATTATATTGTGTTTATGGAAGAGAAGGTCCTTGTTCTCAGGTCTTCAGAGAATTGGTGAAGGTGTAGGTGAAGGGTTTTTGGGTATTCATTATACGCTTCCATTATACAATTCTGGTATGTTTTCTGTGGGTTTAGCTTTTTTTTTTTTAAATAAAGCTATTTATTTATTTTTCTTTTTGAAGCTAGCACATTAAGGAGGAGATACTCTGCTTCAACAGAGCTAAGCATTAGCAGAGAAAGAAAGAGAAAGGTTTAAAAGGAGACCTAGTTGAGAGGCACCTGGGTGGCTCAGTCGGTGAAGCGTCTGTCTTCGGTTCAGGTCATGATCCCAGGGTCCTGGGATCAAGCCCTCACCTCAGGCTGCCTGCTCTGCGGGAAGCCTGCTTCTTCCTCTCCTACTCCCCCAGCTTGTGTTCCCTCTCTCGTTGTCTATCAAATAAATAAATAAAATCTTAAAAGATAAAAAAAGGAGACCTAGTTGAAAAGGCTTAGTAGGATTGTATTGATGTTAATTTCCCAATTGTGCTGTTGTGCTTTATAATTATGCAAGGTGTTACCATGGGGGGAATTGGATGAAGGAAGGGTACATGGGATCTGTCTCTGTTGTTTCCTACGAACAGCATACGAAATCTACAATAAACATGACATAAAAGGTAAAAGCTAACTAAATAAACACAAATGCACATGTCCTACCTTCCAGAGGCTCAGATTCTGATTCTGGGTTTGGGCTCACGCATTTTTTGTTTCGTTTTGTTTTGGTTTTTGTTTTTTAAAGCACCAACGTACATGAGTGTATTTTGCAGCAATGTTTGAGACCCACAGCTTTAAGAAAAGACAGAACTGCGGATCTCAAAATTTGATATCCACAAGAATCACTTAGGATATTTGTTTGAAATACATATTTTAGATTTCATTTTGAGCTAATGGAATTTGTATAGGAGACCTGCTTGCTCACTCTCTTTCAATTAAATAAATAAATCTTTTTTTAAAAGATTGTGTTTTTAATAGAACTCCCAGTGATTCTGAATCAGAAGACCTAAAGATTTCAGTTTACCTCAGATGGAAGGAAAATTTTGGAGATAATTTGGACTTTGTGGGTTAGATCTGGGGACCATAAAAGAAAGGAATTTTAAAATTCAAAGTTCGAATCTTTCTTCATCATATAAAAGTGAGATAACTGTGAAGTAAAAAACAAAATAAAACAAGAACAAAAATCCAAGAGATTCATAAAAGCTGGAAAAGGATGGGAGGGAGCTCCGCCCTTGTCTTCAAAACCGTAATTTGTACTTCCAGAAACTCGGTGACAAAGGATATTGCTTAAAATAATAAATGAAAGACACAAAACCGTAATAGCTCCTGATGGCATCTCCTCTATTACAGATCAATTTCTATCCAGAACATTGACCATTAGTATCAAGGAAAGACAAAATTATGTTTTAAGGCGGCGAGAAAGTCCTAATGTATTTTAGAAATATTTTCCTTCTTTCTTTTTCCTTTTAAAGATTTCATTTATTTATTTGACAGAGAGAAAGGATGTGTGCACTCGAGAGAAAGAGATAGCACATGCGCAAGCAGGGTGGGGAGGGGCAGAGAAAGAGGAAGAAGCAGGCTCCCCAGCGAGCCCGATGTGGAACTCAGTCCCAGAACCCTGGGATCCTGACCTTAGCGGAAGGCAGACGTTTAACTGGCTGAGCCACCCAGGTGGCCCTAGAAATATTTTCATAGAAAATTATTTTATTTAGGGTTTAACTGTTTAAAGAGGTGAAGTTTAGGTAAACAGAAAAGCAATTTTGTGTTATTAAAGCATCATTAAGAAAATGAATATGAATCCTTCATATCTGGCTTTTCTCACATTAGTCACATTCAAAGTGTGTTTCAAACTGGAAAAAAAAAACAATTCAGAGAAAATAGGGGCCTGTAGGAGAGGATTTATTAGTTATGAGTTGAAAAAATTAAGCTGGATGTTAAGGTGAAAGTAGAAATACGGTGATGAATAGAAGTGGGTGTGGCCAAAAGGGCTGCAGGGTCTGCTTCAGCTCACAGATGTGTCTCCTTGGCTGGCCTCGTGCTGTGTTGGGGTCATTATTGTCACTGCCGTATTTTAATTCCAGTGTAGCTAAATGCAGTGTTATATTAGCTTCAGGTGTACAATCGGTGATTCAACAATTCTGTACATGACTCAGCGCTCAGCATGATAAATGTACTCTTAATCCCTATCACCTAATCTCCACACACACACCCCCCACCAGCCACCATGACCAGCTGTTTTTCTCTATAGCTAAGAATCAGCTTCTTGGTTTGTCTCTTTCTTTTTTTTTTCTTTGTTTTGTTTTTTAAATTCCACATATGGTGAAATCACATGGTATTTGTCTTCCACGGACTTATTTCGCTTAGCATAATACTCTCTAGCTCCATCCACGTTGTTGCAATTCTTCTTGATGGCTGAGTAGTATTCCATCAGATATCTATGTCACAACATTTTTAGCAATCCATCATTGGACACTGGGGTTGCCTCTATAATTTGGCTATTATAAATAATGCTGTAATAAACATGGGGGTACGTGTATCTTTTTGAATGTGTGTTTTCCTGTTCTTTGGGTAAATACCCAATAGTGGGATTATGGGATCATATACTAATTCTTTAGTTTTTTTTTGAGGAGCCTCCATCCTGGTTGTACCAGTTTTGGTTCCCTAGTGCACGAGGGTTCCTTTTTCTCCACATCCTCGCCAACACCTATCGTTTCTTGTGTTTTTTATATTAGCCATTGGGACAGGTGTGAGGTGGGATCTCATTGTGGTTTTGATTTACATCAAAGTGATGTTGAGCATCTTTTCATGTGCCTTTTGGCCCTCTGGAAGTCTTCTATGGAGAAATATCTGCCCATGTCTTCTGCTCATTTTTTAATTAGATCATTTGTTTTTTTGGTGTTGTTTAAGTTCTTGACATTTTGGATACTAACCCTTGCAGATATTTTCTCCCATTCAGTACATTGTCTTTTCATTTTGTTGATTGTTTCCTTTGCTGTGCAGAAGCTTTTTGTTATTTAAAAAAAGAGTTATTTATTTAATTGAAAGAGAGAGAGAGCAGGGGGAAGGGCAGAGGGAGAGGGAGACTAGCAGATTCCCCGCTTGATGGGGAGCCGGATGCGTGACTTGATCGCAGGACCCTGAGACCATCACCTGAGCCAAAATCAAGAGTCAGATGCTTAACCAACTGAGCCACCAGGCACCCCAGAAGCTTTTCATTTTCATGTGGTCCCAGCAGGTTATTTTCACTTTTGTTTCCCTTGCCTCAAGAGACAGATCTAGGAAAATATTGCTACGGCTGATGTCAGAGGCATTACTGACTGTGCTTTTAGGATTTTTATGGTTTCGGGTCTCACATTTAGGTCCTTTATCCGTTTTGAGTTTATTTTTGTGTGTGGTATAAGAAAGTGACCCAGTTTCATTCTTTCTGCATGTTGCTGTCCAGTTTTCCCAACACCATTCGTCTAAGAGACTGTCTTTTTCCCATTGCATATTCTTGCCCCCTTTGTTGAAAATTAATTGACCATATAAGTGTGGGTTTAATACTGGGCCTTCTACTCTGTTTCATTGATCTGTGTGTCTGTTTTTTGTGCCACTACCATACTGTTTTGAGTACTTCAGTTTTGTAGTATATCTGGAAATCTGGGAATGTAATACCTTCAGTGTTTTTCTTCTCTTTCAAGATTGCTTTGGTTATTTGGGATCTTTTGTGGTTCCTCACAAATTTTACGATTATTTGTTCTATCTATTTGAAAAATGTTGGTGGCATTTTAATAGGGATTGCATTAAATCTGTAGATTGCTTTTGGGGTAGTATGGACATTTTAACAATGTTTGTTCTCCCAGTCCATGAGAATGGAATATCTTTTCATTTGTTTGGGTCATCTTCAATTTCTTTCATTAATGTTGCATAGTTTTCTGAGTATAGATCTTTCACCTCCTTGGTTAGGTTTTTTCCTAGGTATTTTATTCTTTTTGGTGCAGTTGTAAGTGGGATTGTTAATTTCCTTTTCTGCTACCTCATCATTAGTGTATAGAAATGCAGCAGATTTCTGTACATTGATTTTGGATCCTGTGACTTTACTGGATTAATTTATCAGTTCTTGTCATTGTTTAGTGCAGTCTTTAGAGATTTCTATATATAGTATCATGTTGTCTGCGATTAGTGACTTCTTGCTTGCTGAGTTAGATGCATTTTATTTCTTTTTCTTGTCTGATTGCTATGGCTAGGACTTCCAGTCCCATGTTGAATAAAAGTGGTGAGAGCAGAGGTGCCTGGGTGTCTCAGTGGGTTAAAGCCTCTGCCTTCAGCTCAGGTCATGATCCCAGGGTCGTGGGATGGAGCCCTACTTTGGGCTCTCTGCTCAGCAGGGAGCCTGCTTCCCTTCCTCTCTCTCTGCCTGCCCCTCTGTCTACTTGTGATCTCTGTCAAATAAGCAAATAAAATCTTAAAAAAAAAAAAAAAAGTGGTGCAAGTGGACATCCTTTCTCTAGTTTCTTTGTCCTGATCCTGACCTTAGAGGAAAGCTCGCAGTTTTTCATCTCATTATGATGTTAGTCCTGGGTTTTTCATACATGGCCTTTATCATGTTGAGCTATGTTCCCTCTAAACCTACTTTGTTGGTGGTTTTTACCATGAATGGATATTGTTCTTTGTCAGGTGGTTTTTATGCATCAATTGAAATGACCGTATGGTTTTTATCATCTCTCTTGTTGATTTGGTGTATCACGTTGATTGTTTTGCAAATATTGAACCATCCTTGCAGCCCAGTAATAAATCCCACTTGATCGTGGTGAATGATTTCTTTAAGATATTGTTGGATTTGGTTTGCTGATATTTTGTTGAGGATTTTTGCATCTGTGTTCATCAGTGACATTGGCCTGTAATTCTTTTTTTTTTTTTGTAATGTCTTTATCTGGTGTTGATGTCAGGATAATACTAGCCTCATGGAATGAATTTGAAAGTTTTCATCCTCTTCTACTTTTTGTAATAATTTGAGAAGAATGGATATTAACTCTTCTTTAAATGTGTGCTGGAATTCACCTGTGAAGCCGTCTGATCTGGGATTTTGTCTGTTTTTTGATTACTGATTCAATTTCACTGTTCAAATTTTTTATTTTTTCCGTAATCAGCCTGTTCAAATTTTCTGTTTTTTTCCTGGTTCAGTTTTGGGACGTTATATGTTTGTAGGAATTTATCCATTTCTTCTAGTTTGTCCAATTTGTGGGCATATAATTTTGCATAATATTCTCTTATAATCCTTTGTGTTTTGGTGGTATCTGTTTTTGTGGCTTCTCCTTCATTTCTGATTTTGTCTTTCTCTGTATCTCTCAATGAGTCTGTCTAGGTTTATTGATTTTGTTGATCTTTTCAAAGAACCAACTCTTCCTGGTTTCATTGATCTGTTCTATTATTCTTTTAGTTTCTATTTCATTTATTTCTGTTTGTTTTTTTTTTAAGATTATTTATTTATTTATTTGACAGAGAGAGAGATCACAAGTAGGCAGAGAGGCAGGAGGGGCGGGGAAGCAGGCTCCTCGCCGAGCAGAGAGCCCAATGTGGGGCTCGATCCCAGGATCCTGAGATCATGACCTTAGCTGAAGGCAGAGGCTTAACCCACTGAGCCACCCAGGCACCCCCTCATTTATTTCTGTTCTAATCTTTATTATTTTCTTCCTTCTGCTGGTTTTGGGTTTTGTTTGTTCTTTTTCTAGTTCCTTTAGGTATAAGGTTAGGTTGCTTCCTTGAGCTTTTTCTTGCTTCTGGAGGTAGGCCAGTCTTGCTATAAACTTACCTCTTAGAACAGCTTTTGATATGTCCCAAAGGTTTTAGACCATCGTGTTTTCATTTGTCTCCATGTATTTTTTTTATTTCCTCTTTGATTTCTTGGTTGACCCATTCCTTGCTCAGTAGTGTGTTATTTAACCTCCATGTATTTGTGTTCTTTTCAGGTTTTTTTTTTTCTTGTGGTTGATTTCTAGTTTAATAGCGTTATGGTCAGGAAAGATGCATGGTATGACTTTAGTCTTTTTGAATTGAGACTTGTTTTGTGACCTAATATATGATCTATTCTGGAGAATGTTCCATGTGCATTTGAAAAGAGCATGTATTCTGCTGTTTTAGGATAGAATGTTCTGAATATATCTGTTAGACCCATTTGGTCCAATATGTCATTCAAAGCCACTGTTTCCTTGTTGATTTTCTGCTTGGAAGATATGTCCATTGACATAAGTGTGATGTTAAAGTCCTCTGCTATTATTGTATTACTATTGATTACTTCCCTTATGTTTATTATTTCCTGCTTTATGTATTTAGGTGCTCCTATATTGCTTATGTAAGTATTTCCAATTGTTATTACTCTTGGTGGATTATTCCCTTTATGATTACATAGTGTCCTTCTTTGTCTCTTGTTACAGTCTTTGTTTTAAAGTCTATTTTGTCTGAATAAGTATTGCTATCCAAGCTTTCTTTTCACTTCTATTTGCATGATAAATGCTTTTCCATCCCTTTGCTTTCAATTTGCTTGTGTCTTTATGTCTGAAATGAGTCTCTTGTAGGCAGCATATGGATGGGTCTTGCTTTTTTTATCCACTCTGGTACCCTGTATCTTTTGATAAGAGCATTTGTTCCAAACTAATTATTGATAGGTATGTACTTATTACCATTTTTTTACTTGTTTTATGACTGGGTTTTGTTTTTTTGTTTTTGTTTTTGTTTTAGATTTATTTATTTATTTTAGAGAGAGAATGAGAGCAAATAGGGGAGAGGGAGAGAGAGGGAGAGAATCCTTAACCATACTCCTTGCTGAGGATGGTGCCCAATGTGGGACTTGATCCCAGACCCTGAGATCATGACCTGAGCTGAAATCAAGAGTCATCAGCTTAACCAACTTAGCCTCCATATGCCCCGTTTTCATTTTTTATTACTACTTTTTCTCTCTCCTGTTTAGCTTGCTTTCCATTACTCTGACCTCCAGGTCACTAATCTGTTCTCCTTCCTCTAGCCTACTATTCATTCCTTCTAGTGCATTCTTCATTTAAGTTATCACGTTCTTCTTCTTTGATTAGTTCATTTTTATGTTTTCCATCTCTTTCTTGTCTCACTGAAGTCTTCCACTGTTGAGTCCAGTGAGTATCTTTAGGACCATTACTTTAAATTCTCTATCAAGTATTTACTTGTCTTTGTTCTATTTAGGTCTCTTGCTGTGATTTTGTCCCATTCTTTCATTTGGGACATTTTCTTCTGTCACCTAATTTTGTCTAACTCTCTGTGCCTCTTTCTATGTGTTAGGAAAGTCAGCTACATCTCCTGGTCTTGGAGGTAGTGGCCTTACAAAGAAGAGGTCCTGTGGTGGCCTGCAGTGCAATGTCCCCTGTTTTCAGAACCTCAAGGATGTCTCCTATGTGTATTGCATGTGCCTGCCTATTGTAGCTGAGCTGGTGCTCCTGTCAGTCCAGTCGTCTGCAGTGGCTCTCTTTGCCTGGTGAGGGCAGTGTTTGGTCCCTGTGTTGTTAGCAGGCCAATCTTGTTCTGCCTTGGGCTTGAGTTGAGTCATACCCAGCATTTGCCAGAAATGCAGTAGCACCAAACTATAGGAAGCTTTCCCTGTGTTGTCCCAGAGAAGTTTTTGTTGGTGGGCGGGGCTTGCACAGACCAGATGTCTGCCCCCAGCCCACTGCTGGAGCCACACTTGGAGTGGTATATGTAATTATCTTCTGTCCCCGGGGCAAGAGTCACTTTTAGCAGTACTGGCCCCTACCAAGTGGGGCTGCTTGCACACTCCTAGGCTTGTGACACCACTTTGGATGGGCTCCAGCCAAGGACATATTGGAAGGGGTATGTCCACAGGAGAACTTAGGGGCAGGCACACTGTAAGCAAGCTGGAAGGGGTTGGTACTGTGCTGGTCCCCACAGGTGTCTATGTGTCTAGACTGGGGGATAGGTAAGGGAAATGGCACTCATCGGCTCCTTTGTTCCTGGAGAAGTCTACTAAAGATTCCTGCCCCTCTAGCACACACTGTGAGACTAGCAAACAAATGTCGCTCCCATTTACCCTGCACATATTTTGAATTGTTGCTTCTGGGCTGTATCTTCTGGGCTGTCTCCCTAAGGACAAGGACTCAGTTTCCTCTCACCCTCTTGTATCTCCCAGAGCCAAGCAACTACTTTTTAAAGTTCCATGTGTCAGGCTTCACTGATTATAAGTGAGACTCAGCCCCTCTGGTTTTCAAAGCCATATGTTATGGGAATTTGTCTTCCTTACACAGGTTCCCTATGCTGGGGTGCCCGTGGGAGGGTCTGGTTCTCTCCCTTCTCCACACCTGCGATGTCCCTCCCTCTGTCCCCCCTACGGACAGTCCCACAGGTCCGTTTAGCTCCTGACCGCATCCGTGCTCAACCTGCCATCTTCAGTGTGGCCTCTTCTCTGTGTTTAGCTGTGGAGAGTCTGTTCTGCGTCTTTGGGTCACTTTCTGGGTTATTTACACTGATGTGAGTGTTATCTAGTTGTATCCATGGGACAAGGTGGGCTTAGAATCTTCCTATTTTACCACCTTCCCCGGGAGTCCTGTTCTATTATGAATTATTTGAATATTTTAAGTGACACAGTGAGACAAGTGGGTAATATCCCTTGGCCTGGGTATCAGGGCATGGCAGGGAGCTGTTGTGGGGGAGGGAACAGTGTTGTCAACACAGCTTGGCTGTCATTGTGTGGAAACAGGGGCCCAGTGATACCAGGCTTTCTAACTTCAAGAGAAGCCGGGTATCTGGGTTTCTTTGTGCTTGGTTTCTCAAAAAAAATTTTTTTAAAGATTGTTATTTATTTATTTGACAGATAGAGATCACAAGTAGGCAGAGAGGCAGGCAGAGAGAGAGGAAGGGAAGCAGGCTCCCCACTGAGCAGAGAGCCCGAAGCGGGGCTTGATCCCACGACCCTGGGATCATGACCTGAGCTGAAGGCAGAGGCTTTAACCCACTGAGCCACCCAGGTGCCCCCCCAATTTTTTTTTTTTTTAAAGATTTTTATTTATTTATTCAACAGAGAGAGATCACAAGTAGACAGAGAGGCAGGCAGAGAGAGAGATGGAAGGAAGCAGGCTCCCCGTGGAGCAGAGAGCCCGATGAGGGGCTTGATCCCAGGACCCCGGGATCATGACCTGAGCCGAAGGCAGAGGCTTTAACCCACTGAGCCACCCAGGCGCCCCCTTACTCACTATTTTCTATAGATCAAACAAAATATATGGCTGGCCAGATTTGGCCTGAGACCACTGGCTTGCAACCACTGGTTTAGAAAGCTTTGTCTCTTCCTGACAAGAGGAAGGAGAGGTCTTTCTCCTTTCCAGGGACACTGGAGTTAGCACCTCTGGTACCCAGAGCCACTGGGGGGCAAGGTGCCCTGAATGTACTCAGCGATGCCCAGCTAGACAGCTCAGACCAAAGGACAGCCTGACTGATGGCATTAGGCCGTGCCCTGGGTAGGAGGGTCAGACAGCCCAAGGCCAGCTGTACAGGAATTCTTCAGTAATGGGCTTGAATGATTCATGGGGAATGATGATGAGCAAGCACTCACTGTCCATGAAATGCTGGTCCAGAAGTGAGAGATAGAGTGATTCTTTCACCCAACAGAGCATTTCTGTACGTCAAGGCACCGGATGGTATCTGAGTTACTAATGCTTCCTTTGCAGTCTTAATGAAAGTAAAGAATAACTAACCTCTGGGTCACTACTGGAATAAACAATGCCATTTATTTCTTGCAGTTATAGCCTACGTAGGACTTCTTAGGTATTTGTACATTATTTTGTATCGTTTAATATGACATCTAACATATGAGTGCTTTCTCATTAGAAAAGAGTCAAATAATTCAGAAGTGAGTAAAATATGGAAAGCTCTCTCCACCTACCTAACCAAACCATACCCAGCTTTAAGTTTTATTGAGGATGTATCCTTTAGTTCATCATTTACTTATTTTTCACTCATTCATTTATTGGCTTCTGTTTTGTTCATTTTTTTAAAAGATTTTATTTATTTATTTGACACAGAGTGAAATCACAAGTAGGCAAAGCAGCAGGCAGAGAGAGAGAGGGGTAAGCAGGCTCCCTGCCGAGCAGAGAGCCTGATGTGGGGCTCGATCCCAGGCCCCTGAGATCATGACGTGAGCCGAAGGTGGAGGCTTAACCCACTGAGCCACCCAGGCACCCCAGTTTTGGTTCATTTTTACTTTTATCTTGATTCTTTCCCTAAACTTGGTGCTTTAATTTATTGCTTTGGTTCTCTCCCCACCCCATGTTACAGCCTGTTGTGTTAAGCACTTAATTCATCTATTTTCAGTCTTGTTTTCTAATATAACAGTTTTTAAGGCTATAAGTTTTCCTCCAAATACTGCTTTGTCCTTATCCCACAAATTTTGCTGTGTGTGTAGTGTTTTCATGATCATTTAATTCTAACTGGTTTGTGATTCGGGAGGGGAGGGAGTTCCCTCTTTATACAGGAGAGTTTTTATAAATGTTCTAAATAAATAGCTTTTTTGTCTTTTTTTTTTTTCCTGTCCTTTTGTGGTAATTTCTAATTATACTACATTATGATCAGAGGATGGCTTGTTTGGTTTCTGGTTTTTGGAAGCTTTTGAAATTTTGTTTCTGGTCTACCAGATCATTTTTATGACTGCTCCATGTTATTCAAAAGAATAATATTCTTCTTTTGGTACAAAGTTCTCTATGTATCTATTAATAAGTCAAGCCATTTATTGAGTATTTAACCTGGTGAGTCTTAAAAAGTATAGCTCAGACGACCCACATCAGAATCACCTGGGCTGCTTATTAAAAATGTGAAATTTCCCACTCAAAGATATAGAATTAGATGGGGGGGGTGGGTAGTAGGGTCATAACGGAGTGTTTGGAATCTGCATTTTTAAGAAGGCAGGAAATTTTTATGCTCATTAGCAAACTACTGCAATAGATCCTACTTAATTTTTATTTACTTGATCTAGTTGATTGATCTGAACTGATCTGAACTTGCCAATTTTCCCTTATATTTCTCTGTTGTTGCTTTATATATTTCAAATCACTATTACTGTGTGTATACAGAGTCAAGATATTTTCTGACAGGTTGGATATATAATCCATTCGAATAGGTCAGTATTAACATCTGTCCCATTTAAAGCATTAGGTATCCCTTTTCAATTTGAAGGTTTGCTTCTTTAGCCCTGGAAAATCTTCTGTCATCATCATCGTCACCATCATCATCATTATTCTCTTTCATTGTGTCTGTTCTATTCTCTGGAGTTTCTGTTGCACAAATATTGGCCCACATTTATCCTTTCAAGTCTCTTAATTTTTCTTTCACACTTTATTTTTGTCTTTTTGTACTGTGTTCTTATAAAATTGTTTGGTTTGATTTTCTAGCACATCTTTTATCTGTTTCTACTATTTAGTTTATCTTTTTAAAATGTCAATAAAATTAACACTTTTGGGATATCTAGTTTCTTTTTCATGGATGAAATGTCCTCTTTAATGTCTCTAGGGATGTTAATTTTCTGTATTCTAAAGTCTTTTTCTATTCATTGTATTAACTCTCTTTTATTGGGTATTAGTGCTTTTGTTAATTAAATTTGGTGACTGTCTTTCAGGGTGTTGATTTTCCCCAGATGTTTTCCCATTCTTGGTTGTGTGCTCCTCTTTGTATTTGAGAATCCCACACCCTCTGCCCATCCTGCTTGGTGTAACATAACCCCAGTGATTGGAGTATGACATGCTGTGTACAAGCTGTGCACCTTAGGTATGGGAGCTCCTGCCTACCTTGAGGACGGTGGCTTCCTGGGGCAATGCCCACCCTCTGGGCTTCAGCCTATGGGTGAGCACTTCTACACTTAATACACTGGGGAGGGGCCAGCAGTCCTAAAAGCATCTTCCCAAGGAATGCCCCAGGACTTCCTCTCTCTCTCCATCTTGACTCCGGACTCAACTACGTACCATTTCTTCTGTGGAAAATGCTAATGCCCATGTTTGGGTCTGAAGTTTCCTTTGCTTTTAGTTATTCATAGATGGGCTCTCTGCTCTCTGTCCTTTAGAGAGCGTTTGAGGCATTCCTCAAAATTTCCAGTTGGCTGGCGGCATTGTTTGTTACTTTTTCTCTATCCCCTCACCCCTGTCCAGTTTCCCACAGCCAGTCCCTGCTCTGGGCAGGCTCAGGTGAGGCACCACAGGCACACTGATGCTGAGACACTCACCAAAGGGCCTCCCAGCCATGGCAACAGGCAGGCAGCCTCCAGGACCTTCTGCCCCCACCCGTGATGTCACTCCACTCCATAAGACAGGGGTAGATTTTTTGTTTTCTTCATAGCGGTGGACGTTTGAGACTGAACTCTAAGGTACTTCATAAAGAAGTTTAGCTTTGAATGAAAATTAGTGCAAGAAAATGCAAGGGCGAGTGGGGCAATAAGAAAGTGTCAAAAACTAACAATATCCCGCAGGTATTTGAAGCACATAACATGGGACTCAGATTTGCCTAGCAACGGCTCCATCAGAATGGGTGGAAGGGAATGCAACTTGAAAAATACATAGCGTAGACCCTAAAGTTAGGGCCCAAGTTGCTTTATTCTGGGAAGTTTGTGATCCAGGCACCACCATGACCGAAGCTTGGGCTGGCATGCCCTAGGTTTGGCTTCTTGAAGCCTGTTGCACTTGTCATTTCTTCTAGAATGGCCATCTTTTTTTTTTTTTTTTAAGATTTTATTTATGTATTTGACAGAGAGAGATTGTAAGTAGGCAGAGAGGCAGGCAGAGAGGCGGGGGCGGGGGTGGGGGGAAGCAGGCTCCCTGCAGAACAGATTTCAGAGCAGAGCAGTCCTGATGTGGGACTCGATCCCAGGACCCTGAGATCATGACCTGAGCCGAAGGCAGAAGCTTAACCTGCTGAGCCACCCAGGCGCCCCTAGAATGGCCATCTCTATTGCCGGACTAGAAATTCCATGAGAACAGACACTCTGTCGGCCTGGTTCATGCCTCTGTCCCTAATAGTTAGCAGGTCATACCTACGGTTCGGGACAAACATACTCAACAACAAATTTTGGTTGAATCAATGAATGAATGGAAGGGGGGGGAAATTAACCCTTTGATGTCAGGTAAAAATCCTTTCTGAACCAGGCAGATGAATACACACGTGCAAAGTGGCTCATGGAGGGCAATAGGAGTGAGTGGGAAATACCGCGACCAACAATGCACGCCAGACCCCAACGCATTCCAAACCCCAGTTTTATTAAGACTGCCAACCAAATGAGACCTCACTGGGGATCTTACTGGGGAGCTGTGGGGTTGGCTGCGGGTCAGAGACCTCCACCCCAGAGATCGCTGCTCCCTCTTGAAGACTGTCAGTCTCCATCGTGGCTTCACGATCAAAAGATCTGATCTCCTCTTAGGCAAAATCAGTATGTCATGTGACATAAAGAGCATGCTGTCATCTGAATTTGAAATGTTCTGTGGAAGCAATCAGGGAGCGCTGATTCATAACTCTCACCTCCGTGCAGCCCTTCAGCAACCTTGTCAGGTCTCCAGAGCCCATTTTCCCACATTGGATCGGCGGGGGGTCTTGGGCCCAGAGACTCACTTGAGGACCCAGAGCAGCTGGAGTCAGGCTCAGAACCCAGGTGCAGAACTTAGACCCAGCCGTTCCCCTTTCTGAGTGTAGTCAGAGGTCTCCTGCTTGTGTCACTAGCACTTAGCACACATATGAGCACATTTTCTGGCCTCAAGGCTGCTTTGTGTCAAAAGCTCTTACAGGCGCCTTTCATCGGTCCCACAGTCACTGAGCCCCTGACTTTCATCCCGCTCTAGAGACCCCTGGCTTCCACTGCATTGGTATCGGGCAGGGAATAAACACGGGCACCGTGGTGAGGAGCCTGGACTTTGGAGTCAGACAGTCATTCATCCAAGCTGACTCTGCTGTTGCTAGCAGCGCGACCTTGCGCGGGTCCTTGGGTGCCCTGAGCCTCGAAGACAAGGACCCCCACTGGAACGGTGGGAGGCTGCAACGAGATAAGGTTAGCTTGGCATCCCGAATGTAGCAAAAGCTTGGTAATTGGTAGCTGGTGCCGCTGGGAATGTTAGATTTCACTGTTATTGCCAACGTTTCCTATGTCGTGGCACCCAGTTCCCTCCCTCCCTAGCCCTGCAGAAGGAGGCAGATCAGGACTGTAAGACACTAATCCACTGACCTGTCAAACCCCTGCTGCGTTTTAGCAGGTGGTCTGGGCATCTGTTCCTCCCTCTGCCTCCTCCCTGGCTCCCCGTCCCCGACGAGGGGACCTGATTTGTTCTCCACCTGCGTGTTTACCGCCTAGCATCTGAGCAGAGGGCTTTCTGTTGCAGGGGCATGAGCCTAACATTTTTAACACTGAACACTTAACACTGAACACCTAACATTTTTAACACTGAAATCACATATGACCAGGTTGTAAAGCAAAGCTCTAAAGTTAGTTTTCAGAGAGAAATTTCTAGATAACAGCTTCAAAAGCAACCAGTATATCCCCCTGCACAGTATCCCTTTGAAGCATGGGCAGGTTGGCTTCCAAAGCGACCAATCCAAGGTCCTCATCCTTCCAGATGGAAAGGGTTTGAACCGCTTCCTGGAGGGAGTGTGGCTCCTCACTCCATCTCCCCTTTGCCCCAGGAACAGATGGTTTTAGATCATATCAGCTTCCTAAGAGCATAGGTTCTTAAAGTTTGCTCATCCAATGTGAGCAAATGTATTATTTTTCTTTTTAGAGAAGATACCAGCCACGCAGAATCTGGGCTGCTTTTTCGTGTGTGTTTTGTCAATACAATTATGGCATTGAAATTTGCATTAACTTAACAGAAGCAAAAGCAAGTGGAAACAGGAAGAATTATTGAAATTCAGATTCTTCTTACTGCAAGAGGAGTTTTTAAAAATATCGCATCGGTTTAGTAAATTGTGAAAACAATATTACGAGGTCAGAGTTGCTATGTTTCAACGGTGTTTGCCATGTTCAAACTGTGTGTTTCCACCAAAGATGGATTTGAATGGAAGTTGAAAATGAGGCCGGGGGTGGACCCACACTGCCTGCCCTCTTCTGGCTTTTGTTAGCCTAGCTAAGGGCTTCGGCAGAGAAATTGCTTTCCGGCCCATAACCCAAGTGTGCACAATTGTCCCGTATTTATTCGGTCTCTAAGTGGCTTCCGCATTTACTGTTAGACATTTTACCACAGCTTCTCCAAGTCTATGCTCTTTATTCTGACTTTACCCTTCATTGTTTGGATTTTGTTCTGGGAGCTTTTTTTCCGGAGAAGGGCTCAGGGTTGCTGGATTCCCTGAGTTTCTTCCCGTTAGAATCGGTGCCCTGTTATTTGTAAGTCTGGGCTACTTGGCCGGATACACGAAGTCGGACAGACCCAGTGTCGGGGGCGGCTGCTTTCTGCTCTCTGAGTCATTCTTCTGGGGGGATGAGATGTGTCCTGGGGATGGAGATCAGTTACTTTTCAGACATCTGGCTGTCCAGGGCCCTGCACCCTACTGTCCCTCCCATTCCTGCAGGGAATTTATTTTTTTGCAGGAGTCAGGGAAGGGATTTAAACATAAATGTAAATGTATCATTTGTTCCTAATTATTAAACTGGAAACATGCTTATGAAAGAAAAAGAAGTAAAACAACAGAGAAAAAGAAAGTTCTCACTGTGCGACCCCCAGAGAGAACACTGTTAATAGGTTGGTGACTATTTTTCCAAACTTTTCGTGTGGGTATCTGCACAGAAACTCATTTTTTTAAATCGGATTTATTGTACGTGTCCATTCTTCGACAGGCTCATTTTGGCTTAAATGTGTATCCCGCTACTTTTCTAAGTAAGCACACAAGATCTACCTGGTTTTCCATGAGGGCCTCTTGAGCATTTCACCCACTCTTCTTACTGCACATCTGGAACATTCTCGATTATCAGTGATCCCCGATCTGTGTATATTGACGGAAGGATAACTTCTCAGACGGACTTAGTCAAAGAGCGTATATACCGTTCATTTCTAGTCGGTCGTTTGTCCTCACTGCCTCCCAGATGCATCTCCAGAGGCATCCCCTGTGTCCTCCCCTTTGCTGCCCCCTCCACGTTGTACCTCCGCAAAGCCCTGCTGTGACCCCTCCCTGCTCCCTGCCCTCCCTCCTCTGGTGCACACTCTCCTCCAGCCATGGCTGCCTCCTGGCCTTTGCCTCTGCTGTTCCCCCTGCCCGACTTGCCGGGGTCCCAGACAGTCACTGCACGGTGGCCCATCAGCCAGCCTTCTCCGACCAGCTTTCAGCAGGGGTTCCTCAGCCCGCTACCCTCTGTGCCGTTATCCAGGCCGGCTCTTTCCCTCACCGTCCTGGCCACAGCAGAAATGCCCCAATTTCTTTTTTTTTTTTATACCCCAATTGTTCTGAGGCTTTGCCATCTTACTGCCCACCGTTACCCCAGCCCTTAGCGTGCCTGCGTGCCTGAATAGTTAGTGGTGGTGGCCGTCACCTCCTCCCCTCCTCCCCCAGTGGTTGGACCATGACAGACTGCAAAGCAAAAGGGAGTCCCCAAGCCCAAGCAGTTTTGAAATCCCAACTGGGCAAACTCCATTGGGTTTCAAAGCCTCAGAATAATTCTCTGTGGCTCAGGGCTCCACCCTCTGGTGGGGTGGGAGGGCTTCTGGGCCCGAGGTGCCACCCCCTTCCCGCCCCCGGAGCCATCCTTTTCTCTCGTGGAGGGTGGCACGTGTTCGCAGCCAAGGAGCACCCTGCTTCCTGAGTGTAGAATTTGGGGAGGATGACAGCCTTCTTTTATTTTGTCCTTCCTGTCTCTCTTCCGGTGCCAGTGGGCAGTGTTTCCGTGGGTATGACATCCTCAAACACCATACGGTCTCCTATGTACACCTCATCGATTCCCTCCATTAGACAAGAGGATCCTTCACAGATCCTTGCTGGATAATCTTCTTTCTGTGCCTGGTGTTTGCTGGGATGTCGAAGATGATCCATGAGTCCCAGATCTAGTGTCTTCAGAGAACCCTCCATGTGATTGACCTTGGATCCTCTTAAGTACTAGCAAAAGGTTGTCCAGCCACGCCTCGGGGTTCCTTCCAGAGCGCGCTCTTCTGAGTGCTCATCTTAGCATCTTTTGCCACTGGGACAGGCTCAGAGTCTCCCACATCATCAAGTTCCGTTCCAAGTTCCACTTACACAGAACCATAGGCACAGCCCAGCTAGTAAGCTCCTGCCACTACATCACAGGACCCCCCCCTAGTTTCCATAACATGTCCCTTGTTTCCTAAGCCCCCACAGGCCAACACCTTTGGTATCCATATTTCTACCATCAGGTCTTTTTAGGATGATTTATCTAGAATAATCGAAGTATTTTAGTGCCTCTCCCCTCTTTGTGAGCTGTCGCTGGCTCACAGGGTCCAGGGGTTAGAACGTGGACAGCATGGCAACTGTGAAGGTTGCTGGTCAACCGCCAACACCAAGCAAGCAATATTGGTTCCTTCTCGTTTTCTCAGAGCTGTGTTAGGCAGCACAAGCTATGCGGGAAGTATAGCCAGGTGGACGAAACACACTGGTTTGCCCAGATGGTCCAGTTGGCATTTTCTTGTCCCAGGGTAAACGGACTAGTGCCCTTTCTCCCTTTCAAAAGTGTTCTGTCTTCGGTGATCAATTTTCTGGCCACCCTACGTGTAGATCTTAATGCTTGTCCTACAGATTGTAAATCTGTTATTGCATGGGGATGAAACACAGATTGACAAAAAATTATCAAGCAGCGATGGTTAAGTGCTAAATCTTATGACATCTTAGGTGCTTCTAAACATCCTTTGAGATATAGGACAGCCCCTCTGCCCCGCAACTGTCTCCTAGACATTGTACTGTCTAGAATTTCAGGGGCATTTGAAGGCCTTTGGGATTTCATATTCGGAGTGTGGTCCCTGGACCAGCAACATTACCATCATCTTGTTAGAAGTGCACGTTGTCAGGCCTCGTCCAGGACACCCTGAATCAGAAACTCTGGGCAGTGTGGGACCCCACAGTCTGTTTAAATGAGTCCCCAGACGAAAACATCTGTAATGCACAGACACACACACACACACACACACACACACACACACACACACACAGACGCACACTCTTAATGACATCCCAGGCGTGTGGCCACAATTCATATCCTAAATACCGCTCTGCTAGAGAGTTGTTCCTTTGTCCCTGTCTTTGTCTTCTCGTCTTCAAAGCAATGACAACCTCATGTGTCGAGAGTCGAGCTGATCTTGGTAAATGTTCGTTTGCTGGGAATCATTCCTGGGTTCTAATGATCTATTTTCAGAGGAGTTTTTCTCAAAGTAACATATTTCATTTTTTTGCCTCTCTCCCTGACTTTTGGCAGGAGCTGAGAAAAAGCCTGGAACTTAGTGTAAATCTGCAGAGGAAACAAAGAGATGGTTCTAGCGACGAGTATGACTCTATCGAAGAAGAGGTGCTCTCTGAGCCTGAGCCCGAGGAGCCAGTGCTGCTGGGCCACGGCAGAGAGGACCCCCCTCTTTCCAGTGGAAACTCCGTGCAGAAGGCTGTGCCCGAGGACCAGGGACCAAAAGGACGCCCTTCCCAGGGCCTAGACCCCCTCGTGGTGCTGGAATTCAACCCAGCTTCCAAGAGTGAGTTCCATCTTACGTGAGCACATCTTTGCCTTCGGTGTGTTTAGGTCTGATAGTAGGACTTGAATTTCCAGCCGTGTTTGGGGTTCAGCTTTGGGGAGACTGTCCCACAGGCCAGTCAGGACTCTGCCGATTGTGACAAGCCAAGGCTTCCAAAGGCCTCCAGATGACCCTGAGATTCCAGATGGCAGATGTCTGGCAGATGGTTTTGGGGGCTGTCCTGTGTCTTGTAGGACGTGTAGTAGGATCTCCCTGCCAGCCGGTTAATACATTCTGTCTGAAACCAAAGGGACTATATTGGCTTGACTAACTGAGGAGTCCAGAACCGTCAAGGACTCTCCCCTCCCCCTCTTCCCCCTTCCTTACTCCTTCCCTTCTTCTGTCTCATCTCTGCCTTCCTTTGTCTTGGTACCATTCACAGCTGGGCTCTCCACATACAGACACAGAATTGAGACAATGGCTTTATGCCTCTATCAGAAAGTGGATTCGTCTTCCTCAAAGCTCCAGGCTGCGTGCTCCTCTGTGCCCCTGGTACTAGAAACTTCTTCCATCCCAGCCCTCCCCTCTTTTTTTTTTTTTTTTTTTTTAAAGATTTTATTTATTTATTTGACAGAGAGATCACAAGCAGGCAGAGAGGCAGGCAGAGAGAGAGAGGAGGAAGCAGGCTCCCCTAGAGAGCAGAGAGCCCGATGCGGGGCTCGATCCCAGGACTCTGAGATCATGACCTGAGCCGAAGGCAGCGGCTTAACCCACTGAGCCACCCAGGCGCCCCCCAGCCCTCCCCTCTTATCCCTTCCACCATCTTTTCCTCGGCTAGGCTGTGAGCATCTCAGGGGCAGCAAATGCATTTTACCCTGCTCTTTCCACCCTGGGATGTCTTGGTGGTACCATTATTTTATGTGTCACTCTGCCAATTAAATCGACCTCGACGATTGCCAGACTCGTCCCTACTCGGAAATGTTAACATCCAAAAACCTGTATCATAGACTGTTTTCATTCGTTTGCCCAAATGTGCTGCATTATTCACATCTCTGATCCCGAATTAGCACAGTACCTGGCACGAGCAGGGTTCAACCAATATTTGTTAAATGAATACATGAACGAACCAGCAGATGCCTGAGTGGCATGCCCCAACTTTGCTGGCATTCTGTGTCTGACATCTAAACCCTTGTTTCCCTACAGGTAATAAAAAGGAAAGGAATTTGTCGGCTAAGCGGAAGGACAATGCTGAGGTTTTCATTCCCACCAGACCCGAACTGAACTTGAACCCTCAGCCCTCTGCTGTGTTCCCAGACCAGGAGAAGGCATGCTCAAGTAAGAGTTCTGGCAGCCCCAGAGCAGGGCTGGGGCTGGGGCTGGGTCCCCCTCAGTGCAATACCTGCTGGGGGAGTCCTTACTGTGTGACGCTCTTCATCAAGGCACGAGCTCACCTTTCACAAATGTGTTGTTAGTCAAGGTCTCCAGAGAAACAGAACCAATAGAGTGTGTGTGCGCGTGTGTGTGTAATTCCAATCTGCAGGTTGGATCAGCTGGTTGGAGACCCAGAAAGAGCCAGTGTTCCAGTACAAAGCCCATATGCACTAGCAGGGCCAATGTTGCAGAGGAAGTCCAGAGATAGTCTTCTGGAGAATTCTCTTATTTGAGAGCGGGTCAGTTTTTTTGTTCTGTTCTAGCCTTCAACTGATTAGATGAGACCCTCCACACACATTATGGAGGGTAATCTGCTTTATTCTCCAATGCAAATGTTAATCTCATCTGATAACACCTTTTGGAAACACCCAGAATCATGTTTGACCGAGCATCTGGGCTCCCTGTGGTCCATCAAAGGGACACATGACATCACCCATCCCAGCACCTTTCTCGTTCTGCGACCAAGAGGTGGTTTTAATTGAAAACTTATTTTAGTTTTGGTTTTACTTTCTCATTTTGTTTTTACTCTTAATCTGTTTATATGGATAATGATGCATGCAAATGGTACTGAATTCTGAAAGTACAAGAGTTCACGGTGCAGTCAGTCCGCCACTCTTCTGATGAAACGAGAGGTTGCATTGGTCGAGTGCTTGGTGCGAGCCAGCCCCTACTGTCAGCTTTTAGTCCTGTCACTTGTAAGTAAATGGTCATCCTTACGCATAGCCTTTGAGGTAGGTCCAGGGATTGTCCCCATTTCACAGATGAGGAGCTGAGGCCCAGAGCAGGGGATTTACATGCTGGAAAGTGGCTGACCTAGGCCCCAAACCCTGGGGGAGAGACTCCATGCCGTGTCCCAATCAGCACTGGAAGCCCTCAGTAAATCATGGCAGCCTGAGGCCCTGGATCCCATCCAGGGGCAGAGTGCGTCCCGGGAAGCCGCTTGCTTCTGGGTTTTGCCACCCGAAACAAAGCACCTCACAGAGTTCAAGGCATCCTGGTATTCCAAGCATTTGGAAGCCTGGGGTGTCCTGGGCAGAAATCCAGCCCCAGCCAGCCTGCCTTTGTTAGACAAGCAGTCCGGCTGAGCCAGGGGCCCTGACCTCTGTGGCTGGCATTCCACCCACATCTCCTGGGAGCTGGAGGGACTGAGGCCTGGGCTTGGGGCAGGTGGAAGGAGAAGGAGGAGTAGCAGAACAGCCAGCATTTACCGAGCATCAGCTCTAGCTCTGTAAACGTTGTCTCTGGACTCCCCCAGCCACCAGCTCTGAGGTAAGGATTTGAGAACAGGTCCTTTATTTAGAAGTTGGTCCCTGGTTAGGGGGGCAGCAAAGGGAAGGAGCCCAAACTGGCTTTATCACCAAGCAAGTTCACTGGGCAAGTGGAGTACCCTCCTGGCTGGGGAGTTTGGGGGGCACAGTTGAACATAAGCCCCCGTGTGGGACCGCTGCTCCCCACCCTAGGCCAAGGGAGCTAGGCTCTTCCACAGCCCTCCCAGGGCCAGCGGAGCCCAGAGCCAGAGTTGCAGGCTGAGGTCTAGCTGACAGACTGTGAGCAGGACACCACCCCAGCATTATCTGATCAGTTCTCATCACAACCCAAACTCCAACTGAAGGAAAAGACCCATGAATATGAGACAAGGCATTTTGGGTAGCAAGTAATTTTATTTTTCTTAGGGGTGATGGGAGGGCCCTCCGCGGCCCTGGGCTTGCGGCCCAGCAGCCCAGCAGCCCCGACAGAAAGCCTGTGCACCTGCTTGAAGTCCTGTCCGTGCACCTAGTAGCTCTGTGACCTCAGGCAGTTTGGTTAACCTCTCTGGGCCTCCATCATCCATCTGCCCAGCAGGGATAAAAATGATACCCTCATCTGGGGGGTGCTATAAGGCTAAAAGGGCTGGAGAGAGGATTACCTGGCTCAGAGCAGCTGCTTGGTGGAGTCAGCTGGCACCGTTCACACAAATGCCAGCCAAGCCTCAGAGCTGCTGTCATCCCCAGCTTAAGTCTGGGGCACTTCCGGGAGGGAGATACGGGTGCTGTCACCAGAGGCAGATGGAGTGGGTGCCGGGCAGCAAACTCTAGGAGATCCCTGTGGATGCTGCTGCCCCCTTCTCCCATTTCACAGATGAGGAAACTGAGGTTGAAGACCTGGAAGTGACTTGCCGAGAGTAATAGGCAGGACGGGAAATTGGGGGAGCCATTGGGGCCGGCCGTGAGCATCCTAAGGATATGGCCTGGCCCACAGGCAAGGCCAGCCAGGGAAGCTGGGCACTGGGGCCTAGGCCTGGGGCTGCAGTCATGGCATCCTCCCATCTAGCCCAGTCAAGTCCTGGATGCATTTCCAGGCAAGGCAGCAGGTCATTTGCTGTCTTCTTTGACCTCACCAGCAACCTGTGTATGGAGCATCTACCCTGTGCCAACCCTGGTCCAGGCCCTGGTGATCCAGGGAGCAACACACTGTTCCTGCTGTCTTGGTGTTTATATTTCAGTGGGCAGGGATAGACAACAAACACAAAGATGGGGTGGTGATAGCCACCACCAAGACATCAACTGGGTGATGGCTGGGCACCGTGCTTAGAAGAGGTCTCTCTGAGGAAGGGAGACGTGAGCTGAGACATGGTAAGGTAAAGGACTAGCCTTTTGCAGAGGAGGAAGCCTGTGCAAAGGCCCTGGGGTAGGAAAGAGTTGCTCAGTTAGCTCAAGAATCAGAAAGAAAGCTGGAGGCCAGAGCATAGCCGCTGAGGTGAGGGCAGCTGAGATGGAGTCACAGGTGAGCAGAGACTTTTATGAGCTGCTTTACATTTGAACAAGGTCCCTCTGGCTGCCACATGGAGTGTGGCCTGTTGGGAGTTGTGCTGGCTGTGGGATGACCAGGGAAGAGCCCATTGCAGGATGCAAAAGGTGGTGACTCAGTCTCTGAGTCTTACCAGTGGCTGGATTCCTGATAGCAGTCCAGCTTGTGATGAGACTAGTTGTGATTTACCCTGAACAGCCAGGTTAAGAAGCTGGGCAGTGGGGAACCTGCCATGATAGGGCGGGGAGAGCCGAGACTCAGCAGTGACAGGGGATCCCTGACTTGTCGCTTGTCTGGTGTAGGTTCTGGGTCTGTGCCACTAGCAAAGGAGACTCAAGCAAGCCAGGTGCCTAGAGCTGGGTTCTATGTCTGGACAGGTCATGTTTGGTGCTAAGCCCGCTGCAGGAAGAGTGGGGTCTGATCTCTGTCCTGCCTCAGCGGGGAGTGACCTGGACATGCCGCCAGACTGAGCCTGTGGGTGGTGGAGTTGTCCGCATCCCACCAACACGAAAAGCCAAAATCCAGTAGTAGAGCTAGGACCAAACTTGTTCCTGGGACTTGTTGGCAAGAGCCAGTGCCTGGAAAGTCACCAGCATGGAGCCTGAGGAAGGTAGACGTAGGAAGGGAATTGCTGTGGAAGTGGTATGTTGACAAGGGCATGTCAAGGTCAAAGCAGCTGATAGGCTTCAAGATGTCCTGTGTGCAATTAGATAATCTTAGATATCGTCTATATGGGTGAAGAGTAAGATACATGGTGTCAGAAAAACCTGGTGAATTTTGGATCTATCTGCTTTGGTTGGAAGAAGCCAGAAGGAGAGAGAGAGAAGGGACAAGGGGACAAGGTGAAGGGCAGGTCAGCTCTCAGAGCCCCAACAGCAAGTGGACAGTGTGGGTAGCAATCCCAGGTGGTAGTGGTTCTTTGATATCCAAACTAGCTCCACTGACCACTACTTCAGTGGCCAAGACTCCAGTCTATACTGCTGGTGTCGACTCTTCGTGAAAAAATTAGAAAGGGTTTCCAGAAAGTTCCTCCAGAATGAGTTGCTGAAAGAAATGAAACCCAGAGTAGTGTGCCACCGTGCAGGAAGCCTTCCTGAGCCCCTGGTAGAGTGGGAGCAGGACCCTGCTGATCAAGCAACCTTCCCACCCATCCTACTGGGATCACCAGATTTCCCTCCTTAATGTGCATGCCACGGTCACGAGAGTTTCCGTGACTGGGTAATAAAATGAAGAGCCAGCACTTACAAAGCACTGACCCAAAAAAGCTATGTTTTATACCATACATGTAATCTTGCATTTAACCGTCTAAACTGCTCCGTGAGCTAGACACAGCTATTAGCAACAACTGCTATACAGAGGAAACCAAGGCACAGAGAAGTTGAGGAATTTGCCCTAAGTCACACAGCCAGTGAGCAATGAAATCAGTGTTTGAAAACCTGACTGCAGGGGTGCCTGGGTGGCTCAGTTGATTAAGCATCTGCCTTTGGCTCAGGTTGTGATCCTGGGGTCCTGGGATCAAACCCTGCATCAGGCTCCCTGCTCAGCAGGGAGCCAGCTTCTACCTCTCCCTCTTCCTGCCTCTCTGCCGGCTTGTGCTCTCTCTCTCTTCCTCTAATTAATTAATTAATTAAAAAGAAAGAGAGAAAACCTGACCATAGAGTCTGTTTTCTTAACTACTCCACTGCGTGAGTGATCCCTCCTGTGCCAACTAAAATGCTGTTTACTTACTACATATCCACATCAGCCCAGTCCTAACTGAAAACGTGCCTAAAAGTCAGAGTTGAGTCACTTGTGATATTTTTTCTAATGTTCTTTGATGTAAATATATAACTGTTAATATTTTTTTTTTAAGATTTTATTTAAATCTTCATTAAAGAGAGAGCAAGTGAGCACAAGGGCATACACAAGCAGGGGGAGAGGCAGGCAGATGGAGAAGCAGGCTCCCCACTGAGCAAGGAAGCCTGATGCAGGACTTGATCCTGCATGCAGGACCCTGGGGTCACAACCTGAGCTAAAGGCAGCCGCTTAAATGACAGAGCCACCCAGGCATCCCAACTGTTAATATTTTAAAAACCATGTAACAACTAAAATAGTTTTGAGGGACTCGTGGGTGGCTCTGTCTGTTAAGTGCCTGCTTTAGGTTATGCCCACCCTAATGACATCATCTTAACCCCAGCATCTGCAAATACTGAATAAGCTCACACTGATAGGGCCTGGGGGGTTAGGACTTCAGCATCTTTTATGGGGACACAATGCAACCCATAACCCATACCTTCATGGACAACATTTTGCAAAGTAGAGCTTCGTTAATTTATAATTGGCCATTCTCCAGAAAGTTCTGGAATGTTCTAACAAATTACATGCAGTGTGTGGTGCAAGACTGACAAATACATGAGGAAATGAGAGTGAAGAGAAGATGAGGAGAGAAAAAATAGGAAGCCAGGGGGTGAACAAACAGGCATGTGAGGGAGTTCAGGAGTGACTCTGACCTTCCTGTGCACCGTGGCAAAGGAGCCTAGGTGTTCATGTAAACATATAAACATATGTCACTGGGTCCCTCTGATGAAAACCAGATGACCAGCTGTCCCTGGTACTGGGTTCTTAGAGCCATTTGTCCCATCGTCTCCCTGCAAAAGGACACTGTCTGAGGTCGTGGAATCTTCATTTTGAACAGGTTTAGAGCTCAGCCTCTCAAATATCCTTGGGCCCTTACATAAAGCTAAATTTGAAGAAAGTCAAAAAGCACAGCATGGTCACCACCCTCGCACTACAGTGGAGCCACTCTTCACACGGGGGATTTGGTTCTAAAGGTCAGAAAAAGTGCAGGTGGTGGCCCAAGAAACTCTTGGAAATTCCTCAAACTGATGATGAGGGGTAGTTTCCGTGAGTGTGTATGGCTCTGTACAGACCACCCCTATCATCTCCAATAAGCCCCAGAGCATCGTCTCTCCTCCAGGGCGGGTCCAATCCCAGCTTCTTGGCTGAGTCTCCGATGAAGCAGGTGGCTTTGTTGAGGGTCTGCGCTACAGTGAAAATGTGTGATTTTACACATTGGCATTATGCTAAGGGCACTGGATGTTCACGCCCCCAGAGGCACAAGGAACCTGAGACTTCCCGAGAAGACAGTGGAATCAAATCAGCTCACCCTTTCTAGGCAAAATCTGGACTGCTCACATGCTTTATATTTGTGGGGGGCTGTCTTCTGGGGGACATGCACCAATGAGCCTCTTTATGTCTTCCTGGTGAATGGAACCTTTTATCACCATGTTGTCTCCTGTTCAATCTAGTGATGCTCATTGCCCTAAAGCCCACCAGCTTTCTTTTGTGGTCACTGTTTCCATGGTGTGCCTTCTTTATGTCCTTTTGCTTTCAAACTTTCTCCTTCCTTACGTTGAGGTTTGTCTCTTGTAAGCAGCATGTAATTGGGTTTTATTTTTATCCTCTAAACAATCTACGTGTTTAAATGGGCACATTTAGTCCATTTACATTTAATGTAATTGCTGATATACTTGAGTTTAAATCTACTTTCATATTGTCTGCTTTTTATTGGTTCTGCCTGTTTTATGGTCCTCTTTCTTTCCTTTCTTTCCCTCTTTTGAACTGATTACTTTCTGTTGTTCCTTTTTTCCCTCTCTGTTAGCTTGTTAGCTCTACATCCTTTTATTATTCTTTCAGTCATTATCCTAGATTGCAACACACATTCTTGACTTATTTGAGTCTACTTTAGATTAGCAAGTTTACACCGCTTCCCATTCAGTGGAAGGACCTTACAACTCCGTAACTCCCATTTACTCCCCTCCTGACTTAAATGCTGTTATTGTCATGCTTTTTAATTCTTTCTAGGTCTTAAACCTCACTAGATGATGGTATCATCATTATTATGATTGCTATTATTTTTAATTTTACATAGTAGTAATTCAGATCGCCCATCTTGTTAACCTTTCTAAGCTTTGCACTCCTGGCTCTTTGCAAGTCATGCTGACTCTCCGGCTATGGCCCCAAGTCTGTCACCAGCTCTGCCCAGCCTCCCAGCTTTGCAGCAGCTCAGATCAGGGTCAATAGCTCCTTGAGGGAAAACACTTCCCAGGGGCTGGGTTTACCTCTCTGGGTTTCCTTCTCCTGCCTGCTTTTGACCCTGTAATCCTTCACAGCCCTGTTCACGTTCCACATCTTCAAACACATTTCTTTGTTTCAAACAGATTTGTATAATATTTGGTCCAGGTTTTCTAGCTGTGCTCCAAGAAAGAGTTGGTCTCCATTAACATTACCAGAAGTACAACCTACCGCCTGCACTCTTTAAAGAGTTATTTCTCCCCTTGCCCCTTTGCCTTTGGCCAAGGTCATAAACTTGAATTTGTGTCAATTAAATGTACGTATGATGCGTGAGAATGTAATTCTTCTCTGTCACTGTGACTGTCGTGGTTCTAATGAACCAGTTCTTATGTCCTGTGCCACTCTAGTCTCTACCCATGAGTTTTCCCCAAGACTTCCAGAGACCTGTTGTCATCTTGAGGGTGAAAGAACATCAGTCTTTAATGTAGAAAGTTTACTGTCCGAGTTGTCAGAGTGCTCTAGGGAAGTGATGTATCTGAACCACTTTTCTCAGACAAGCTGCCAACCATAGAAATAAAGTAACACCCCTCAGCGTGATTGAATTAGAGGACCCTGACAGCCCACACTTAGCATTTCTATCAGGTACCAGCGGCAGAAAGACCATTCTGCCGAAGCCCTGAGTCTTATAACATAGTTAGTCAGTGTTCGTTATTAATCACAAGTGACAGAAACCCAAACTGGCTAGAGCAATGAAGGAAAATGTATTGCTCCCAGACCTGGGAAGTCTAGGACTATAGATTTAGCCTCAGGCATGGAGGGATCCAGGTGCCCAGATGATACCACCGGGAAGCTGTTTCATCATCACTTAGCTCTAGTCTTCTCTAGTCCAGCAGGTCTTAAACTTGGAACGTGCATCAGAATTATTTGCAGAGCAAATGAAAACACAGACTTTTGGGCCCCAGCCCCAGTTTCTAATTCAGTGCATCTAGAATGGAGCCTAAGTCTTTTAATCACCTGACAAGTTCCAATGGTGCCGATATTGCCAGTCCAGGGATCACACTTTGAGAACCATATCTCTGGTCTCAGGCACAGCCCACATATGGCCCCCAGGGGCTCTAGGCTCTCTCTTACCGGCTCAGCATCCCTAGGGAAAGGGACTGCTCCTTTCCTAATAATTCCAGCAGAGTCCCCTGAATGGATCTCTAGTCTCCATGGTCTGGGAGAGGCAGTTCTCTTTGCCCCAGGCTGGGCCAGGAATGTGGTCAGATCTGTCCAAACTCTGTAGCGTGAGAAGAGTAGGGAAGGGCCGGTTCCCCAAAGGAAAACCTGGGTGCTATGCAGGTGGGTGCTGCTACAGGGAACTCAGAAGCAACTGTTATCCATTTCATAAATTAAGCACACAGATGTTTGCTACACATTCTCCAGGGGAGGATATGGACCAAAGGACCATCCTATCCAGGAGGGAAGAGTGGAACCATTCAGTGAGGGCAGCATAGGAGTCGTGATTGCCTTCCTTGAAAATCATACGCATTCCCGGCCCAAAGAAGTGCTAGTGGCAAAAGGATGAGTATTAGAGTTACAGACAGACATCTGCGTACATACAGACAACTGTAGAGTCATAGACATCTGCCCATGGAGAGGCCCAGAGAAGCTCTGGAGATGAAAGAACACAGGCCCTGACGAGCCATGTTTATCAGCTGTTTATAGCCACCTAATGAGCTGTCCCAGAATCAGTGGCTTGAAACAGCAACCCTTTGACTTCCACTGAGGACGCTGCAGGTGGACTGGATGGTGTCAGACGGCCGGTCACTCACATGACGGCAGACCACTTGGCCTGTGGACCTCAGCTGGGATGACCATCTCTGTTCCACGTGGTCTCGCTAGCCAGCACGTGGTGGTCTCAGAGAGGGCACACCCCAAAGCATAAGTGCTTTTTTAAGACTCTGCTTGGTCACGATCGTCCAGTGACCTGTTAGCCAAAGAAAGCCACCAGGCCTAGCCCAGCTGGAGAAACAGACTCTACCCCTTGCACCACCCCCCTCAAGCAGGGAAGGGGAGGAATGAGTGAACGCTGGTCACAGTCTTTTACACCACGGGAAGCGTGTGGCCTGATAAGGCCTCACTTCGGTGAAATGCATGGCAGTCTGGAGTACTCAGGCGTGGACCACTGTCCCGGGCACAGCCAGCTCCCTGTCCCCCTGCCAGTTGGATTTTAGAGACGGGTGTGGGCATCTCAGGACAAAAGAGGGCTAAGTCAGCTGTTTCCCTGGACCTTTCACTGCACTAATCAGTGCCCAGTTTCCAGGCCAATGGGCACCCGACCACGGCCAGTGGGGGTGCACCATGGAACCCAGAGGGTTTACGGCCTAACGGGGGCACTGCTACCCAGCTCCAGCCCTGCAATCGCCACATGGGAATGCTAGTCAGAGGTTACCAGCCCGTATGATTTTTTCAGGAGACACCAGGAATTCCAATTTTCAGGTGGATTTCCTCTTTAAAAAAAAAAAAAAAAAAAGCTTGGCATCTATTTCCAATTTGAAAAAAAGTGAAAGTCGCACAATACACGTCTGCCGCTGGATTTGGCCTTCGGGCTGCTGGCTTACGATCTTCTCCGTGAACCTTGTTCTCAGGTGTAATATCCGCCCTTTCAGTGGATTCCCAGGTGACCTCCGAGGCCCCGCACATGTGGTGAGGGGTAATTTTGCTGAGACCCTGAATGTGAGCTTTTTGAGTCCCAGCTGGCAGGTGGGAACAAGTCACCCAGCCTGTGAGCCGCCTGGCAGCCCCACATCCCCCTCTCCTCTCTTCTTCCGTGAGATGTGTTATATTCACCGCAAATCTCCCGTGTTTGATAGGCTCTTTGTTTCCCGGGGAGAGAGAGAGAGAGAGAGAGAGACAGAGACAAGGCAAGTTTTGGCGAGGCAAAGAGCAAGTGGAGTTAACGGGAGAGGGGTGGTTTTCGACCAGAAAAGAGCAGTGTGGGATAAATTAAAATGTGCAATTTGGTTCTTGCTGGTGGCACAAATTTATTGTGTGAATAAATCTGCCATTCTCTAGGTGTACGACGAAAATAAATCCACCCTCATGTGGTGTTCAGGCTGGTGCAAAACGGGCTCGGCCAAGTGAGCGATGAGAGCGTTGACACGAGTTAAAAGGTGGTTGCCTCATGTGTTGTGAGGAAATGCTCAGTGAACACGAACTGATTAGCAGAGATGAGGTTCAGGAGGACACAAGCGCCCTGTGCCGACATTTCTGGAAAGCCATGGGTGGGGAAGGCTCTGGTAGGGGAGCTTCAGGGTTGACCTTCAGAGAAAGGGTGATTTAATTTCTAAAAGCATCATCTTAGCATAGTATGACTCAAAGGCACAGGCAGCTCCCGGTGATCATGCTGTCGGGGGGAGCATTCCCTCCCAAGGGAAAGATGCTTGGGGCAGAAGTGTTTTTGCAGCCAGAACTGGACTCCACTGGAAGAAAAAGCCTTTCTTAGTATCCTTTTTGAAGAAGAAGTGAGTCTAGGGTCGCAGCGACCAAGGACAGGTGGTGGTCTCTGGCACCCTCTTCCACCCCAGTCCCGGGCCACTGAGGCAACAGAGGGCAGGCCACTTGCCCAAGGAAAGACGGTAAAAAGGGAGGGGTCGCCACCCAGCTCCCTTTAGAACAACTTTATACATGCTCCATGTGGGCCATGGAGGAGGAGCTCATGAATTGCAGGTTCTGCTTGTCCTGGCACTGCCTAAGACTTCCATCGACACAGGGGTTTGCCCTCCCTCATGTCATAGCGTGAGCACACGTGTTTAGCTTTACACACGACCTCAGTCCCTAATTTATAGAATCACCTATAGATCAGAAGGAGCCTTGAATTCTTTAGCTCTGCTTTCCTGCAGATGGTGGAGGAAACCGTACGCTGTAGTGATATTCACAAAAACCGAGACTGACAAAGTTTGGGGTTGAAATCATTTTCCGTACATCCCTTTGACAAAAATCATCATGCCAAGTGCCAGGGTCGTAGCATGAGGCCTGTTGGGCTGACATGGCCTCGGGGGACATGGCCCACATGAGAACCAAGGCCGAGATCTCTTCACCCTCCTGCCCACTCCAGGCTGCCTTGCCGTATCTCATCTGGCAAGCCCCGCCCACCTCAGGGCCTTGGCACCTGCTGTTCCCTTGGCCTGGAATGGCCTCCCCGTGTGGGTATTTGCAGGGCCCACTGCCTTCAGGTCTCCGCTCAGATGTCACCTACCCTAACCAAGTGGCTCAAATAGTGTCTCTTTCCCTGCGTCACCTCTGGCCTTTGCCCCACTTTGTTCCTTGTAGCACTTGTCTCCACCTGCTGGTAGATCCAGTGTGCACCTGCCTGATCCGTTTCTGTCTCTGCCCCTTGACTGTGAGATCTGTGAGGCGGGGGGGCATGTCATTCCACAGCTTAGGGTAGGTTGAGAGCCTGTGTCATTAATAACCTTTGCCTTGCCAGGAACCCATTTCCACCTCAGCTACCCTGGGGGCGAGGGTGTGAATTTTTCTGTTCCAGCTTCAGTTTAGCTCAAGACCAGGTCCTTCAGCTTCCTTTGATTCCTCCTCCCTGTCCCTGTCCCCCTAGCTACTCCCAGGACCTGAGCCCACTGTGGCCGTCTGCATCCCTTTTACCCACCCGCATTTCCACACCAGTAAGGACCCCCACCCCCATCCCCCCGTCAGCTTGATATGCTGAGCTGCTGCCAGTCCTCCTTTCTGCTCTGTTTGGGTATTTGTTTTACCGTCTCATTCCCTCGCCCCTCCCCCTGGCCCTGTTGCAGAGCAGACCAAGTCCCTCCTAAGAAGGGCCAACAAGGAAGGCTATAAAGTGGCCTTGACTGGGATGAGCAGAATCCCGGGTCACTTTCCCAGCAGCTCCTTAAACGTTTCTGTCCCTGGGAGCAGCATTGGGGCAACAACGAGAGACAGTACATCAAAGTCAGAAAATGACCCACTCACTGTTTATTGCCCAGGCCGGCCATCCGCAGGCATTTGAGGTTCCTTTGGGAGCCCCTGACCCTCCTGGGAGAGTGGCTTGGACTTGTTGTGGCCTTGGGGTAGGCTGGCCCTTCGGGCTCTATTGGCCTTCATAAGGTTTCTTAAAAACCAGAGTATGTCTGTAAACACATAAAATTCAGGGGATTTCACATAGATTTCAGATTGTAGCTTTTCTTGGGCAGGGGGATAAAAGACAATACTGAGAGTGTAGCTCAGATGGCAGCTGCTGGCTGGAGCTGGGCTGCCGCCCCTGGCCCGGGGCATTCAAATTCACAGCCACTCCCTGGGCGCCTGGTAGAAACTGATATGCCCTCATTTTGGTTGAGCTTTCCCATAAAAACCCATGGTCTCCCATCAGCCCAGTGCCCAGCCGTACTGGAAGCCAGCCTGGTGGAACTGCCGTGCTTCCACTCCTCTCCTCCCAAGGCCATTCCCGATGTTGCTGCTAGAACATTCCTTCAGACGCAGCATTCTAACACGATGTAGTAGACGGGTCAAGTGCTGCATGGAATGCTCAGTACTCAGCGTGGATGGATGGGCTCAAGGACTCAGTATTCAGAGGATGCTGTTTCATATATCCTAAGAGGTCACCCGTGAATTCCCAGTGTGTTAGAGGCTGGCGTCTGTGTCGATCTTTGACATGACTGCTAGTTGATACAATCCAGTCGCTTCTGCCGAATTCATACCTCTGGCACAGACCTGCTCCCAGACTCAGACTCGAGTGTGTACGTGCAACTTGTTGGCTCCACTTGGATGCCCGAATCATACATCTTGGGCTCAATCTGTCCAAACCTGATCCCCTGCTCTCCGCTCCCAAACCTGCTCCACCCAGAGCCCTTGTCGCTCAGCCTTTCCTCTCTCCCAGCCATACCCACATTGTCAGGCCACCCCATGGGCCCTGCCTTAACTACATTTGCAGGATCTGACCGCAGTCTGTGTCCCTTCCCTGCGGCTGCCATGCCTCCCGCTGGCTGCAGCTAGAAACTTCTAGAAACCTAGTCCCTTCTGTCCCTAGCTCAGCACCTAAGTCAGGTCAAGTCCTCCCCTCCTTTAGAGCCCACCATGGCTCTCCCTTTCACTCAGAGTAGCAACCTTGTGACCTCCACGGCTTTGAGTGATCCCCGACTTGGGTCTCCTGAACCTGTCTCCCTGTCTCAACCTTTCAGCCCACACACGGAACCTGGCTGCTCCGTGAGCACACCGCCCACGGGTGTGTCCACGCCAGTGCCTGGACCACAGCCTCAGCCACCCGCAGCCCCACTCTGTTCTGCTCTTGCCTGTTCTTCCGTAACATTTTCTGACATCTAACACTCTATTTTGTTGATCATTTCCCCTGGCTACTTGTCCTACTTTACAAAGCTGGGTTCTCCAACCATCTCGTCACTGCTGGGTCCCCAGTGCCGAGGACAGAGCCAGGCACAGTGGCCCTCAAGAAATATTTGCCGAGGGGATGAAAGTCAATTGGGAAAAGCCTCTTTAAGCATTCTGATTGAAACATTTCAGGCAGTTCTATTTTTAAATGAAGTTTTTTTTCCCCCCTAATATGGAAAGATTCCACACATAAGTAATTGAGAGGGTGTTACAGTGACCTCCGTGTGTCCATTACCTGGCCTTGGCAGTCATGAATTGATGGCCAATGTCTCTTCATCTACATCCCCACCCACTGCCCAGATGATTAGGAAGGAAATTCGAGTCATCATTTAATTTTATCTGCAGATAGTTTAGTCTGCTTTCCTTTGCTGCATAGCCCTCTGTTGGGTGGGCGTACCGTTATTTATTTCATTCAGCCAGTCTTACTGGGCTCTGTCTGCATGTCACTTTATAAAACCAATTGTCCTCTCCTTAGAACTTCTGGAATCGCCCACAGCATTGCAATGCTTTTTTTCTTAAATTGGGATGTAAAGTCTTTGCAATTCTTGTTGCCCATGGAAAAGCAAAACAGGATAAAATAAAATATTCCCAGATACCCATCTGTCTCCACGAGAGCATATATTATTCCCCATAAGTACTTCGTTAGAGCTTACAACTTTTTATTTAGATGCGATTTCAAACTTAAAGTTGCAAGGATAGCACAGTTGACCCTCCATAGACCCTCCAGCCGCACTCCCCGGTTGGTAACATTTTTGTCCCAGTTGATGGATTGATCGGTTTTCTTTTACATAAGCTCCAGACCCAACATGGGGCTTGAACTCACGACCCCAAGATCAAGAGTGGGACGTTCAACCGACTGAGCCAGCCAGGCACCCCTTGTTCCCACTGATTTCTGTTTGTGCTCTGTGTGTGTGTGTGTGTGTATTAGAGATTCAGTTGCAGACATCATTCTCCTTTACCTCTAAACACTGCAGTGTGTGTCTCCTAAGACTGGGGCAATTCATTTCCCATGAGCACAGCACACTTAGGAAATTCAGGAGGGTAAGCATCACTACAATACTGTTATCTACGCCACACACTGTATTGGGGTTCCTCTACTTGCTGAAGTAGTGTCCTTCCCACCAGTGTTTTCCCACCCAGGATCCAGTGCCAGGTTTGTAACCACATCCTGCTGCCATGTCTGCCCAGTCTCCTTTAATTTGGAATCGCTCTCTGGGCCTTTTTTTTTCCTTGTCTTGTGTGACCTTGACATTTTTGGAGAGTACAAGCCAGTTGTTTTATAGAATGTTCCTCAATTCAGGTCTAATGGATTTTGAGCTGCACTCCGTGAATGCAGTCTAAAGGCGCACCCCATTTCCCGCCTGCAGGACCCGGAAGCCGCCGCGAGAGACCCCTCTCGGCTACCCGAAAACCTGTGCATGAAGCTGAGGACCGAGAGGAAGACGCCTCAGCGGTGCTCAGGGCCATCCAGGTGGAGAACGAAGCCCTGCAGAGGGCCCTCCTCAGCAGAAAGACTGAGCCCCCCACCAGCCCACTGCAGGTGCGTTCAGGGGCAGAGGGGAGGGACCACAGGAGGCTTCCCAGGGACCTGGTGGTGTCTGAGCAGCACTTGCAAAAGGAGATGTTGCATAGGCATCCTGAACTCATATCTGCCCTGTTTTCCTGCCCCTGACCCACTGTTCCTGTTCCAGAAACTTCCCTGGCCTGGCAGGTGTCTGTGTTTGTGTCCGCCACCTTCAGCTTTGCACAAGAGGCAGGAGGATGCAGGCTTTGGACACGCCTTGGTTACACACCCCACACTTCCAGCTGCTCCCCGGGCTCTAGCACTGGCTGCCCTTTGGGGCGTTCATTGAGCAATACCTGTTGTCTGTCTTCTTGGAGCTCAGTCCTTTGCCCCTGATGTTTGTGTCTATGGGATCTCAGGACAGTCCTTGCACCACTGTGCCCTCGTCTGTCCATGCAGAGTATATATGGATGGCTTTCTTCTGACCTCAGATCATGTGATTATATCATTCTAGGACATGGAGGGACCAGCAGCAAAACCGTGGACCAGTCTGCTGAAGGGGAAAGAAGAGAGCCCTGAGGTCGGTGAGGACTTGAGCAGGACAACAAAACCCTGTGCCCACTGTCCCCAGCAGCACCCAGGAACCTCCAGGCGGCTTCCCTCTGTGGTCCCTGCAGGCCCTCCCTGTGCTCCCTGAGCGCCGTGTCATTCTGGCCATTTCACGGATAGGGAAACCTGGGCTGGAGTAGCTTGCCCGAGGTTCCGAGTGGGGTCCAGAACTCACTCAGGCCCCGGGGACTCCAGTTCCTTGTTATGTTTCTGCTTCCTGACAAGACAGCACAAAAACAAATCTTAGGACCCTGAATAAATAAATTGTATCTGTACCTACCTAGGTCAGTCAGACCTATCTCAGCAAAGAGGGCCCCAGCAAGTTCAGACGCGAACGAACACAACACCCAGAAATGTGTTTGTTAGATTGTGCACAGGTCTAGGCCATGTGCTCGGAATACAGAGGTGGCTAAGTCAGATCAGATTAGCCCTTGGCCTCAGGGAGCTTGCAAACAAGCAAAGTCTCTGACTTCAGAGAGACACAAGAGGAGAAGATTATAGATGATAGCTACCCTCTGGAAGGGTGGTCCGAGGAAGCCCCTTGGAGGGTCCCATTTGAGCTGAGCCCTGTGTCTTAGGGAACGAGCCAGCAACACGGAACAGCAGGTAGAAGGGACAGGGGAGTACGTTGAAGTGGGAAGAACCTGACTAGTGGTGGGAATGGGGGGCACCAGAGGGTAGGGGGTGGACAGGGCGGGGAAGGAAGACGAGGTGGGGAGGGGAGGAGAGAGCTCCCCAGAGCACCATCGAGGTTTCCTTTATATGTCCCTCCTGTTTATTCTGTTCTTTCCTAGCTGTTCTTTCCCATCGTCCACTGACATTTCTGACTGGTCTGCGGACTGCCCACCCAGTAGGCATGATTTCTGAATAACCTGACCCCAGACCCGCAGAGCTTCCGATAACTAAAATCATTTGCAAATGGGGAACAGAGCACGTTTCTAGTTTAGATGATAAATGTCAAAGGAGGATTAAGAATGAAAGGGCCGTAAGGATGTCACTAGAATCCTTCCACGGAGTCTGGTTACTCTGTAGCAAACAAAGCAGGGGTGTGACCGAGAGGGGGAGATGAGATTTTGATGAGAGAAATTTTTCAATAGCTGATTGAGGAGATCGTTTGCTGAGACTCCCCGGATCATGAGAAACAGAGATCTCTTGTCTTTTTGCAGAGGTCGTGGTGGGGGATCCTGGATCTCACCAGCACATGTAGATTCGGTCCCTCTCAGTCCTTTTCCCTCTTCCTGCTTCCTAAGCATTGCCATCCCCCTCCCCCGCAGCTTCCTACAGCCGTGGCCACCGGCTTGACCAGCCCGGCCAGCCCGCAGGAGCCGTCCAGGGCAGCAGGGGGAGCCAGAGCCGTCAGCGAAGCCATTGACAGAATCGGCCTTTTGGGAAGCAGGTACTTACCAAGGTGGCTTCAACACAAAACCAGAACCCCATAGCAATGCAGCTATGAGAATCTCGTTATCTGCGCTTTCTCTTTGCTTCTCCTATGTTATCCCAGGCCCACGTAGAGCTGCTCCCTTATACCGGACCCTCCCTCCCCCTCCCCTTCCGACCCTAAAGCACGGAACAGAGTTTATGTCTTTCCCGCCTGAGTGTCTTTGCTGGTCCGGTTCCATCCATCCTGTGTAAGATCTTATCCACCACCCACCCCAGAGTACCCCGTGTAGCAGACAGTGGTGAACTCGCTGTCAGTGGGCCGGGGATGGTGGGAGGGGCCCCCCCTGGGCATCCCTCTAAGAATCTGCAGTCCTCAGATTGGAAACCAGGGCTGTGTCCCCTGACGGCCATGTGTACAAACCCACGGGTTCCACACGGGAGAGAGCTAGTCCCTGAGGGTACTTCCATCTGATACAGCTCTGTTTGTGGGCGGCACACGTGTCCCCCAATGCTCCTTTCTTCGTCCTCAAGATCCTTGGTGCTTTGGGTCTTGAGGGTCCCCTGCCTTAAACAGCACATGTGGGGTGCATTTGCAAACCCCACTCTGCTCAGTTGTGAATGCCTGTGGTCCCAGAAACAGGAGGTGCAAAGTAGGTGTGTGGGCCAGGAGCAGTGGGGGTTTTTAGTAAAGGTCCAGAAAGCAAATTCTTCAGGCCTTTCACTTGGTTGGTTGGTTGGTTTTAACAGCCCTTCAAAAAGGTAAAAGCCATTCTCAGCTCGCAGGCTCTGTAGACTGTGATCTGCCACCCCCTTGCTCTAGACCCTTCCGAGTTACCAGTCAGCTTCACCATCTTAGCCATCTTTCCGGTCTGATGCCATCTTGCTCCAGACAACTTCCTCTACTTGGCTCTTCCTTCATGACTAGTTATCCGGTTATTATAAAGGGGTCGGGGGGGGCAGCCCGTGTGCACCTTTGAGCTATACACGGGGCAGGGACTCTCTTCTCAAACCGCAGCTGCTTCTGAGCTAGAAAAGTTGGTGCTGATGGGTCTGATCTCTGGTGTGAACCATCTGTCACTGCCGGTTTGCTAAACCAAAATCCCCTTTCAGGCAGCAGCAAAGGCTTCTGAAAGTGCTCCAGGCCATCGAAAGCAACTCTGCCCAGCTCAGCATGGTTGCTTCAGCAACGGAGGAGTGTGTGCCAGACCCAGAGGTGAGAACGTTGACTTACAGGGATTTCTAGATGCATTCGGCATCTCGCCCGAAAGCCAAGGGCGGAAGGGTCCCTCGGTGCCATCATCTCCGTGCGGTGGGGATGGTGACACCGGTAAACTTAACGTCCCTCTGCCCGAGTCTCCATCCCCCTCCCACCCAGCACCCAGGCAGGCATGGGATGGAACCAGGGGTCACAGCAAAGAGAAGCCTGTTCACACAAGAGGCAGTATAAATAGCATGTAAGCCCAGAGGAAAATGTCCAGCGTCGTTGGCCATCAGGAAATGCAGGTTAGAACAATCTTCATGTCCCACTTGATATCTGAGCTCCAGGATTTTTATTTTAAGATTTTATTTATTTATTTGCCAGAGAGAAAAAAAAGCAGAAGCAGAGGGAGCGGCAGAGGGAGAGGGAGAAGCAGGACCCCAGAACCCTGGAATCATGACCTGAGCCAAAGGCAGACGCTTCACTGACTGAACCACCTAGGTGTCCCTCCCAGATTTTTTTTGATGATAACCTCTAGGACTGGCAAGGTCAAAGCAGGCTCTCCCAGCTGGCAGCAATGTAAATGGATGGAACTCTCTGGAAAAGCAGAAAGGCCGGGCTCAGGAACAGCCTTAGAGATACGTATGTCCTCCCAGCCCAGCGATCCCGCTTCCTCACCCTAAGGAAATCACTGAACACAAAGCAAAAGCTACAGGCACAAAGATGTCTATTGCAGAAATGATTGGAAGCAGGGAAGAATGGGGAAGGAAAAAACCAGAAATAACATAAATGTCTCATGATAACAGAGCTAATCGGGAAGGCATGATACATGAGCACAATGCAATGGTATAAAAGGAGGGGAATTATCATTATGGGGATTATGCAGGATGAGAATGGCGAGGAGATAGAGTTAACTGCAAAAGGTGATGTGAATCTCCATTGGGTCTGTTGTGACAGTGGGACCGTGCAAAGCCACGGCCATGTGACATGTTAATGCACGTGAACCCAAAGGCCAAGGCAGCATCCGGGCAGAAGGGTAACGGGGGTTCACGTTTCTTTTGTGTTAGAAGGTATGTGTCCCCCCCCATATCCTTCTGAGCCCTTCCTTTGCCCAAAGCACTCACCACTCCCACGAATGGCCAGGTAAGCCCTCCCAGAGCCACGCAGAGAACTCCCATGACAGCAGAAAGAACCCCACGCCAGCTTGGACCCGAGCTCTGGCTCCAGGTCTGGTGCCATTGTTTAGAGGGCCTGTAACCTTAGACAGACCTCTTAGGCTCTCTGATCCTGGGAGCATGCGGCTGTCACATTGGGTAAATAATCCATGACCACGGGCTGCCATGAGGCTAGAACAGAAGAGTCTTGTGAGGACGAGCACCTCGATGGCCTGGCACACAGCAAGGAGGAGCCAGCAGATTATCAGTTGGAAGTTCGACATCTAGAGACATCGAGAAAATTCAAGGCTTTACCCCACCCCACCACGCCCCCTTCTAACCTCATGAAACGGTTAGTTGCTTTAGAGGCACATTAAAAAGAGCCTGGATTGATCAAGTCTTCTTTTTTTTTTTTTTTTTAAGATTTTATTTATTTATTTGACAGAGAGATCACAAGCAGGCAGAGAGGCAGGCAGAGAGGGAGGAGGAAGCAGGCTCCCCTAGAGAGCAGAGAGCCCGATGTGGGGCTCGATCCCAGGACTTTGAGATCATGACCCGAGCCGAAGGCAGCGGCTTAACCCACTGAGCCACCCAGGCGCCCCTGATCAAGTCTTCTTAAGGTGAACAGAAAACCCAGGTCACATGGAATTATCCAAGGAAGGGAAGGAAATGGCAGACTCTTAGAGTAAATGCCACAGTGGGGACCAGGTGGGGCTTGATCCAGTAGCTCATGCTGCATCTCCACCATCTCAGCTACATCCTTGAGCTCTGTCCGCACCTCAGCACCCAGGCCTGGCTCTGCTATCTCCCTGGGACCCCTCAGTAGCTGGACTGGTTTCTACCTCTTGCCCTCATCCCCTCAGGCCCTATGGTCAGGAGAGAAGAGCATGTCCACCACCCACAGGACAGAGAGTGGGTCATGGGCCCATCACTGAGCCCCCCTCTCCTGGTGGCTCAGGGGACCAGCCACACTGCTTCATTGGACCAGTCAGGCTCCTCCTCCCTGGGGTGGGAAGGGGCCCATACCCCTCTAGGACCACCCTCGTGACTGAGAAAAGAGAAGGGGTGACTTCCCGACCGGAAAATCAGAGGTTCTTGGTGAGAGCAGGGGAGGGGGCAGTGAATGCCGGAGCCCAGGGGCTGCCCAACCAGCGCTTGCCTTCAACCCCCATGAGGGATTATAACTAATGCAAGCAATTCAGAAGCAGGTGAAATCCATCGAATCCCAACCTGGCTAGTTGTGACACTTCCTTAATTAATAGACCCTTCAGCTTCTTCATTTCCAAGCCCCGCTGCAGGACTTCACACGTTTCAGATTGCACGGGTTGTGCGATCCAGCAGCCCCTCTGTGAGGCAGCCTGCCCGCCGCCCATCTGGGCCTCCTCCTCCGAGCTGCCGACAGCCAAGGTGAACCGTGCCGCCTCTCCAGGCCTCCCACCCGGCTCACCTTGGCAGTACAGCGCCCCTCCCCAGCACAAGTTCATCCACCTCCCAATCCCAGGGGTTGAGGGTCCTCACTGTCCTGCACACCTGGGACTCACGCACGGTCAGGGCCCCGCACAGCCCCCTGCGGCAGAGAAGGACGGTGCTGTGGGCTCTGCTAATAAAAGCCAGCCCCATGTTCCTTCTTGGAGCTGGGAGCTGACCTCCCTCCTTCCCTCCCTCCCTGTCCCCATCCCCATCACGTGGCAATCAAGGCGCGTCCAAACACACACTGCAAGCAATAGCACGTCTCGCTGGCTATTAATTAAAAAAATAAGTAGGGAACAGTTGCTGTTCATTTGCTCAACTCCCTGCTCACAGAACCGTTGCAGATTACCAGTGCTAATTAACAGAGGGTATGTGCATGCGGGGAATGCACCATTTTATGAGCGACTGATCCGTGGCGACCAGCACTGCAGTCGGGTCCCGAAGGGGCCTTGGGAAGCCATTCTGCAGCGTGACTGTTTACTGATGGCATTCACGCAGCCCCGGACCAGACAGCCGACCCACGAAGGAGGCAGCACTTGAATCAGCTGGGGGAGAAATGGCTAGAACTGGACCCTTAGGGAGCGTACCTAGGGCCAGGATGCGTGACAGAGCCTTCCCCGGTGTCCATATCTCCCTTAGTCTCCACGACAGGATGTCAGAGAGATGGTGTCATCATCTCCTGTTTCCCAGCCAGGCTGAGGGACATCAAGTGACTTGGCCAGGGTCCTGCGTTACCGACCCAATTCATCTGTGAGGGCGGCCGTAATTGCGCACCGCAGATGGGGTGACCTAAGCAACAGAGATGCATTTTCTCACTGTTCTGCGGGCTGAAGTCCAAGAGCGAGGTGTCGGCAGGTGTGATTTCTGCCGAGGCCTCTCCTCCTGCTTTTCAGAGAGCCATCCTCTGGCTGTGTCCTCACGCGATCTTTCTCGAGCATGAGCACCCCTGGTGTGTCTCGTGAGCAGCTCTCCCCTTTTTGTAAGGACATGGGTTGGACTGGATTTGGGCCCACCTTCATGGCCTCCTTTTACCTTAGTTACCTCTTTTAAAGGCCTTGTCTTCAAATACAGCCACATTCTGAGCTACTAGGGTTAGGGTTTAGCGTCTGAATTTTGGGGGGACATAATTTATCCCATAATACCATCCCCAATTCAGCCAATGGGCCACAAACACTCGGTGATGGGGGAGTGAAGAGCACGTTCAGGCAGAATCTGTTGCTTTTTAGGCATTTTTTGTTATTTGCAAACTCTTACAGAAAATACTGCTGGGGTTCCATGGTAACTATGTGTTTTTTTTAAAGATTGTATTTATTTATTTGAGAGAGAGAGAGAGCACAAGTAGATTGGGGGAAGGGCAGAGGGAGAGGGAGAAGCAGGCTCCGCTGAGCACGGAACCCAACATGGGGCCAGGCGCCCCATGTAATAATATTTTAAGTGCCTGATAAATAGGAGCTCTTTTAATTTTGTTAATAACCGTATGTAAGGGTGCATTCTTACTCTCCTTATATGGATGGGGAAACCGAGGCCCTGAGTGGCTAAATTGTTGCTTTGTGGTAAGCTGAATCCAGCCTGTCCCATTTTGATCCTTTGGCATTCTTTTCTCTTCGTTAAGGATAAATTGAGAATAAAAGGCGGAGACATCGAAGATGCCATCTATGTGACCTTGGAAATCCTGTCCAACTGGGGCCATGCATCCTGGGTGGGTCTCACGGAAGTGGAGTTCTTTGACCTGCACAACACCAAGCTTTACGTGTCGCCCCATGACGTGGATGTCCGGACCACAAACACGCCTGGGGAGCCAGGCCACCTGGTCAACAGGAGCTTAGCTGTAAGTGGTGGCAGTACCGGAGTGCGTCTTGGCCTCGTATTTTGATGCATTTTCTCTGCCCACAATAGGGCTGTGATGCAGATGCGGGTGATACAGGTGTGGGGAGGGGAAGAAGAATAGAATCTTCCACTGTTGTTCATTTGGGCAAAGTAGGAGGAGCCTGAGGGAAAGGTCCCGGTGAGGACCTCCCCGGCCATCCCCCCAGCTCATTCCCGGATCCCTGCTCTGTGGGTTTTTCTTGGGAGGGGGAACAAAGTGGAGCCAAGTTGCCCCCTTTCCTCCACCCTGTAGTTTACCCCAGGCACCACCAAATGTGGGACCCCTGGGGGTCATTGAGGTCATTGCCTTCGTTTTATAGACAAAGACACTAAGGCCTGGGGAAGAATATGAATTAGTCAAGGTCACACTCCTAGAAGGTAGTGGGGCCATGTTCATAGCCTACCACTTAGGCCCCAGGCCCACACCCGCTCAGAGTCCTGCTTCCCAAGAAACATCAAACCTTCCTGTCCTTTAAATATCTAATGGTCAAAAAGAAAGAAAGCACTGGTGTTTGCTCCTGTCTCCACTTGCACGTTGGACACAGAGGCTGGGAGCTAAGCTGAGGCAGGCTGCCCCGCCCAGTCCTCTTTCCTCTTCAGTGCTTCAGCGTCCCTATTAGTTCCCTCCAGGAGGGGCCTAAGAAACTGGGGACAGCTTTTGCCCCTGTATACGGGTGGGGAAGGCACAGAGGTGACTTGTGGACAGCTTCCCTTGGGCGCTCTTTGGCACCTTTTAAAATTTTCTCCCCTGTAGCGGTATTCTCAATTCCAAAGAACAAGTTATTAATTTTTCTGAAAAAGTATTAAAAATGAAAACATTCACCATACTTTCAGTTCCTGCCTCCTGCCAGGCACGGGGCATCCTATGTATAATTTTATTTATACCTAGTGGGACACAGGCTTGAGAAGCAGAAAGGCCTGTGTTTGAAGCTTACCATTTACAGCCTTGTGAGCGTGGGTGACTCACCTGACCTCTCCTTTAGTTTCTTATCTGTCACATGGCACAGTATTAGCCCTTCTCTTGCAACAATGTCACGAGGATCAAACGTAGCACCATGCCTGGCTCTTCCAGAGGGCCCCAAAACATCAGTTCTTATTGTGCTTGTTATTGTTATTAGTCATAGTATTGATACCATTAAGAAGTAGATATTCCCCTTTAAAGACGAGGAAACAAGAAAGGAGAAGTTCAGCGTTGTTACTGAAAGGAAGGCGGGGAGATGCTAGGGAGCTGAGAAACACCACCGTTCACAGGTTTAGACTGGGTGGTGACAGCCCACTAAGACCAGCAGCTCTGTGACCTTGAAAGAAACAGGTCCCATAGGTCATGGCCCCTGGGAGGCTCTGGCCTTGCATTTCCTGCTCTGCTTCCTGCTTTGAGTCTGTAGGCGCCCGTGTATGCTGCAAGGGCTTAGAGTGCCCCTCCCTGCCCCCTCTCCTTGCGCAGAGCAGTGGCATTCTGGAAGCCTGCTCTATACAGAACAGAGCCTACCGGGGCGATAAAAAGCGTCATTGGGTTTGATGGGGGCCGGTTCTCAGGATGACTTTTCCTTTTCCTCTGTTCAGCAGAGGCTGGGTGAGCTTTGCTACACAACAGGCCAGAGGTTCTGGTGGGATCGGGGTTTTAAATTTTGGGCCCCAAGGTTGGGACAGGAGGCTGCCGTCTCCCGCAGGCTGCCAGATCTGTGGGCCCAGCCATGTGTGTGCAGGATTACCCCTGACGCCCTGGCACGGGCTCTCCCCAATGGTCGTCCTATTTACTGGGCCCGGGACCTCCAGCTCATAACTGCCTCTCAGGACCACACAGTTTCACTGCGGTTGATTAAAGACCCACAGCGCGCAGGCCAGGACCGCAGACATCCCTCGGCCCATCCTTACAGGAGCCTCGAGTTCCTCTCCGCATCTGCTAAATGAGAAACCAGGGGCTCAAGGAGGACAGGCAACTTGCCCCAGCCACACCGCCGTGGAGTGGGGGAGCTCGGCTGCAGTCTCAGCAGGAGGAACTGCACGTGGAGTCTGGGCTCGAAAGCGAAGTCACTTCAGTGGAAGAGAGTGGGAGCTGCTCATGCTTGGTGCAAAACGCTTTTCCACTCTGCGCCCACTCCATCTCTTACTGGCCTCACCAAGGCCCATGGCTTCAAGACGATTCCAAATGGATACACCAAGGCTCGCCTGCTTATCTGAGTTCCTGACTTGAATTCCCACTGATTCTTCCTCCAAAATGGAGCCCAAGTCTGGCCCCTTCTCTCCATTTCCCTCTTGGCCCCTAAGTCTGATCAGTGTGCCGTCCCCTCTTGCTGGCATTATGAAATGGCCTTCTGTCTCATTGTCTTCTCTTCCAGTCCCTTCCACTCCATTTTCTACTCTGGGTCCAAAGTGATGTTTTACAAATGTCAGCCGGCAACCTTCCCCTACTTAAAACCCTGGCCATGACTTTCCAGTCCACTTAGAAATAAAATCACGTGCCTCCCATGGCCTGGGAAGCTGTCTGTTAACAGGCCTCCGGCTCTGCCTGCCTCTCACACCCCTACCCCCCGCACCAGGCTCCAGCAGTCACAGGGGCTTCCTTCTGCGCCTCTGATGCTCCCAGCTCATCTCACCTCTGAACTCTTCCAGAGTTCTGCCTTCTCCCCATTTGGATTTCGGCCCAGATACCACTGTCTAAGCAAGCCCTTCCCTGACTACAGTGGGGAGGAGTCCTGTTACACACCATCCCAGAAAATGTCATTTTCTTCAGGGCACTTCTCACATTAAGAAATGATCTTGTTGCTTGATCATTCTCTGTCCCCTCCATTAAGCTACACATCCTTGTCTGCCCTAGCCATACTATATCCCCAGTATGTGAATGTACACCATACATTTTTTTGTACTTTTTACTTGGAAGTCATCGTATAATCACGGGAAATTATTTTTTAAAAATTGTGCAGAGAAGAGAAAAATAATAGAGGGAAATCAATGAAGCCAAAAGTTGGTTTTTTGAAAGGACTGACAAAGTTAACAAACCTTTAGCTAGGTTTGTTAGCTAGGTTTGACAAGGAAAAAGGAGAAAGGATTCAAGTTACTGAAATCAGGAATGAAAAGGGGGACATTACTCCCAACCTGGCAGGGGGAGAAAAGATTATAAGGGAATATTCTGAATAATTTTTTTTATAAACATATAATATATTTTTATCCCCAGGGGTACAGGTCTGTGAATCGCCAGGTTTACACACTTCACAGCACTCACCATAGCACATACCCTCCCCAATGTCCATAACCCCACCCATTCTGAATAATTTTATGCCAACAAACGAAGATATCCTGGACAACATCCTAGAAAGACACACATCACCGAAACTGACCCGACAAGAAATAAAACACATGTCTAGACCTACAGCAAGTAAAGAGATTGGATTAATAATAAAAAAAACTTCCCACAAAGAAAAGCTGAGGACCAGATGGCTTCATGGGTGAATCATACCAAATATTTAAAGAATTAACACCAATCCTTCACAAACTCTTCTAAAATACAGAGGCTGGTATTACCCTGACAACAAAAACCAAAGACATCCCAAGAACAGGAAACTATAGACCAAAAATCCCTTATGAATAAGATATAAAAATCCTTGACAAAATATCAGCAAACCAAATCTACCAGTTCATAGAAAGATCTATACGCTGAAACCTAGTGGAGTTGACCCCAGGAATGCGTGGTTTATTGCTCAATATACAAGAATCCATCAATGTAATACAACATGTTAATAGAATGGGGGAAAAATAACCATGTGACTCTTAATGAATACAGAAAAAGTGTTCGACAAAATTCAGTACCCTTCTGTGATGAAAACCATAGATGAACCAAGAATAGAAGGAACCATTCTCAACCAGATAGAGGGCATCCGTGAAAACCCACAGCTAGCATCATGCTGGTGAACGAATGCAAACTTTCACCCTAAGATCAGGAATAGGAAAAGAATGACTGCTTTCTCCCTTTCTGTCCAAGCTTGTACTGGAGATTTGCCCCAGGGCTGTTAGGCAACAAAGGAAATAAGAGGTTAGAAAGGAAAAAGTAAAACTGTATTTGTGGGTGATATGATCTTATATACAGAAAACTCTAAAGAATCCACAAAAATTACTGATAAAGTGTAATCAAGTTCAGCAAGTTTACAGGATAAAAGACCAATATACAAAAAAAATCAGTTGTATTTCTATACCCTAGCAATGAACAATCTGAAAAGGAAATTAAGGGGAAAAAAATCTGTTTAAAATAGCAGCAAAAAGTGTAAGATACTTAAGGTAGCTCTATTTTTAACTTCTTGGGGAACTTCCATATGTTTTCCACAGTGGCTGTACCAATTTAAATTAAAAAAGAATAAGATACTTAAGAATAAATTTCGCCAAATAAGTGAAAGACTTATACATTGAAAAATACAAAATATTGTTGGTGGGGATTGAGGAAGACCAAATAAATGAAAAGACATTCCATGTTCATGGATTGGAAGAATTAATACTATTGATATGGCCGTGCTCCCCAAATTATCTACAGATTTAATGCACTCTTATCAAGATTCCAGCTGCCTATTTTGTGGAAATTGTTAAGCTGATCTTAAAATATATATGGAAGTTTAAGGGACCCAGAATAGCTAAAACAATGTCAGAAAGAACAAAATTGGAAGACTCACACTTCCAATTTCACAACTTACTACTAAGCTTCGGTAATCAAGATTGTATGGTACTAGCATGCGATAGATAGATCAGTGGAATAGAACTGATAGAGAAATAAACCCTTACATCTACAGTCAATTGATTTTCAACAAGGACGCTAATACTATGGTTGGAGAAAAAAGTCATTTTTTTTTAGCAGATGGTATTGGGACAACAGGATTTTTGCACATAAAAGAATGAAGTTGGATTCATACCCTAACATCGTCTACCAAAACTAGCTCAATGGATCAAAGGCTGTAAAACTCTTAAAAGAGACATAGATATAAATCTTTGTAGCCTTCAGCTTTTCAATGAGGTCTTAGATATGACATCCAAAGCACAAGCAACACAAGAAAAAATAGATAAATCAGACTTCATCAAAATTTAAAACACTTTTGCATCAAAGGACATTCATCAAGATAGTGAAAAGCTTATAAAATGGGAGAAAATATTTGCAAACCATATATCTGATAAGGGTCTATCATCCAGAATACATGAAGAAAAGAACTCTTAAATTCAACAACAAAATGACTGAACACCAGCTTACAAAATGGGAGAAAATATTTGCAAATCATATATCTGATAAGGGTTTATCATCCAGAATACATGAAGAAAAGAACTCTTAAACTCAACAACAAAATGACCCAACACCAGCTTACAAAATGGGAGAAAATATTTGCAAATCATGTATCTGATAAGGGTCTATTATCCAGAATATGTGAAGAAAAGAACTCTTAATCTCAACAGCAAAATGACCCAACACCCTAATGAAAATATGGCCAAGGTACTCTGCATAGACTTTCCTCCAAAGAAGACATACTTGGCCAAGAAACAGATGGAAATGTGTTCAACATCATTCATCATCAGGGAAATGCAAATCAAAACCACAGAGAGAGATCACTTGACACCCACAAAGGTGTTACTATTTTTTAAAAGAAAAGAGAAAATAACAGTATTGACAATCGTGGGAAAAGCCTACCTTCCCAGTGGGAACAGAAAAGAAAAATGGTGCGGCCATTGCGGACCGTAGTTTGGCTGTTTCTCCAGAAGTTAAATGTAGAGTTACCACATGACCCAGCAATTCCAATCCTGGGTACAGACCCAAGGGAACTGAAAATGTGTTCCCACAAAAGCGCATACATGGATGTCCATTGTGGTATCATTCATAATTGCCGCTAGGTGGCAATGACCTGAATATCTATGGACCCATGGGCTGATAAAGAAAACGTGCTATAGCCATGCAGTGAAATAGTACTCAGCTCTGAAGAGGAAGGGAGTGCCGACATCTGCTACATCACAGATGAATCTTGAAAACAGGGCACTGCGTGAAAGAAACCAGACACAGAAGACCATTTTAGTACGATTCCATTCATAGGCAGTGTCCAGAACAGGCACTTCATAGAACCAGAAAATAGATCCATGGTTGCCAGAGGCTGGGGGAGGTAGGAGTGGGGAATGACTGCTAAAAGGTATGGGGTTTCTTTTTAGGGTGGTAAAAAAAATATATGCCAGAAAAAGATAGTGGTGATGATTGTACAGCCTTGGGACATGCTAAAAAACAACAAAAACACTGAGTTGCATGCTTGAAAGTGGTCATTTGATATATGTGAATGATATCTCAACTAACAAAAAAAAGTATAGAGAGGTCCCACATGTCCTTGCCCAGCTTCCATCATCGCTGACATCCTATGTAACCATAGTACATTATCAAAACCAGAAAGCTGATGTACCATGTGCAGACCTTCATACACGCATTTGTGTGTGTGTGTGTGAGTTCTAGGCAATTTTATCACACGTAGATTCAAGTAACCACGACCACATCAAGATATATAGCGACAGTTCCGTCACCACAAAGGGAGTCCCTCACGCAGCCCTTTATAGCCACACCTCCCCACACCCATCCCTGACATTGGCAACCACTGATCTGTTCTCTGTGCTTTTTGTCACTTCAGGAATGCTATATAAATGGAATCATACGGCCTGTAACCTTTCTGAGACCCGCTCTTTTTGCTCGGTATAATGCCCTTGACATCCATCCAAACTGGTGTGTGTATCAGTAGCTTGTTGCTTTTTGATTACGGTAATTTATTAAATTGGGGCTACTTCTGTGGGCAATCCAGCATCTGCCCGAGGGCGTGGATCTGCGTCATTGGGTTAATTCTGCAAGAGGAAAGCACCTTTGTTAGGAATTACAGACCTCCTGCAAGAGGCCTACCCTGACCATCTGTTCTAAAAAATACCCTTCCAATGGCCATGAATAATTCTCTCTTATTTTCTTTGTCCAGTGTATCCCTGACTGATTTTTTTTTTTCTTGGCAATTTTACTTGTTTGTTTCCCCAGCTGGTGCAGAGCTGGGACCTGGTGGGCGGGGCTTCGCCGCCTACCCTTGCATGTGGGCTTCTGCACGAGGGGGTTTATATTGGGCAAGTGGGTAACAGATGTTGTCGATGCCTCCCCAGCCCCTGGTCCTTCCTCCGTCTGTGTGTGCCTGCCTCTATATTTCTCTGATGGAGGATTGTCTTTCTGGCCCCGGGGGCCCATTTTCCCTCCCCTGAAGCAGACCCAGACTGGTGGGGAATTGAGCCCCCAGGAGCTGCCCTCCACCCACACTGGTGGGAATTGGGGTGTGACTACCCCAGCTCCTTTGTCCCGAGGGTGGCCTTGCTCTGAGGCGTGTTCTGCTCTGGCTCCCACATTCCCTGGTGCCACCAAGCTCCAGATGCCACAGGAGGGGCTAGCTTGGTAATACACTCTTTATGGAATGCCTGTTCTCCCCTCGCCTCCCTACCCTCCCAACTGGTGTTTCCTTTGGTGTCCACATAATCTCCCAACAATCAGATCCTTGCCTCAGGGTCTGCTTGGGTGGGGGGCGGTGAATCCACACTAAGACAGAATGAATTAATGAATGAAAATGGGTGTGAATCCTGACTACACCGCTTGGGCCGGCCACACCCCTTGCTGCATGGCAGAGCTCTGGTCTTCCTTCCAGGACACGGGTTGCAGCGCTGGTCCTTCCCAGGGCTTTGAGAAAACCCGGGGCAGTCATGGCGGCAGCAGATTCTCATTCTGCCCTCTCTGCCATGAGCAGGCACAGCGGACGCTTGGCCCGCTGGCTTGGCCCCTGCCGTTTGCTCAGCGCACCTTGGTCAGCCCTCAGCGGCTTCCCATAAGCCTTTTTCTTAGAGACTCCGTCTGCTAATGAAGCCCTGAGTTACCCACAGGTTAATGTTCTTTGACTTTGAACACCATGATTCCCACTTAGTCCTCCTGTTATCCTTCCTGCTGACAGAGATGTGATGGGAAATCAATTACGGTCCCCTCGCCCGCGTCCAAGGCTCAGCCTTCAGACTCTTCCTTTGTCAGGCAGCCACAGTGACCCAATTTAGGCCCTGACTTGGGGAAGGCATGAGGGGCACCCAGTGGATTTTGAGCTGTGCTGTCTTGACCCCTTGCAGCTGCCCAGAGCACTCAAAGTTCCTGCAGGGCTTGAGAAACTTGGCCAGAAGAAGTCAGAACCCCTTGAACTCCTCTCTCTCCCTTAACAAAAGTAGGCGCCTCCCTCCTGAAAGGCACCATTGTCGCTGGAACAAGCCCCCTTTGTTCTCTCCCGCAGCTGGTGCCTGGGCCTCCATCTCCTGGGCCCGGCAGAACCCACCCACCCCCCACCCCAAGCCAGCCAATCTCCTCCTTTCCTGGCTCTGTCAAGTAGCTGGCCGTCCAGTTGAGACCTTCTCAAATACACAGCGATGCTGTCTTTAGGTGAAAGGGACAACTCCAGCCCATGTCAGAGATGCTGTGGTTACCTCACTGCTACTCTCAGCCTCTAAAAGCAGGGACCCAAGCTTCAGACGCCTGCAGGGGCCAGACAGAGGCATATCCTGGGAAGACAATGGGGTGTAGAACAGTAGGGAATGGTGGGGACTGGGGGACCAGAGACCATCCCCACCACCCCACTGGCTCCAGCCAGCAGCCACCAGGGGCCCACTGGGGCCGTGTTCTCCATGCCTACACCAAGCAAAACCCTAGTTCTGGGAGGGGAGGGGAAATTTCCCCATCGTTAAATGTGGCCAACCATGTGTTTTTAATGTCACGAGCCAAATGAAATCGGCCTGCAGGCCAGATCAGTTTGCAGCCTCTTCTCTAGACTTCCCACAAAGGGACAGCCATTAGGAGGTAAATAGCAATCAGTCATTCATTCCATCATTTATTCATTCAACGAAGATTCTGTGGCTTCTATCATGTGCCAAAGAACTGTGCTGAACGTGCAGGGTTCTGGAATGAGTTAGACATAGCCAATTCCCTTCCGGAGCGCAAAGCCAAGTGTGTTGGAGGGGTGATCTGGACTGGAAAACAGGTATTTGTGGGACACTGAGGAAATGCTAGGCTCAGGCAGTGCAAGGAATCGTGGGCGCCTGGAGGACAGAGCAGTGGTATCAGGGAAGGGGTGACAGTGGGGGCAACAGCATATTTGTGCTGAATTTCCCCGGTGGGAGAGGCTGGAAGCATATTGCAAGGAGAGGCGCAGCCTGTGCAAAGGCCCTGAGGCCAAGCCTGGTGGGAGATGTTCGGCAGCAGCTGTGAGTTTTCTCTGGACAGGAAGTTGCTGGAGCTGAGTAAAGTCTCTGGATCTGGCTTTTTCCACCTCTACCTAAAGCACCCACAATGTGGAATCTTGTTGGCACAAGCAGTTGCAACAGTGGGGTTTCCCCGCTCCTCTGCCCCTCTGGCCTTGAGAGTAGCCTGGCCGGTGGACAGGAACCACACTCAGGGGTCCTGAGTCTTCGAAACCCTGCCAGGGAGGAGAGCAGTTCCTGGGGCTCAGTGCCACAACCCTGTCCCAAGGCCTGCTCCAGTTTCTTTCTTTTCTTTTTTTTTCTTCTTTAAATTATTTTTATTTTTACATTTTTTAAATTCCACAGGGTTTTGTAGTTGTTGTTTTTTTTTTTAAGGGTCAACTTTTTTTTTTTTTTTAAGATTTTATTCATTTACTTGACAGACAGAGATCACAAGTAGGCAGAGAGGCAGGCAGAGAGAGAGAGAGAGGGAAGCAGGCTCCCTGCTGAGCAGAGAGCCCGACGCGGGACTCGATCCCAGGACCCTGAGATCATGACCTGAGCCGAAGGCAGCGGCTTAACCCACTGAGCCACCCAGGCGCCCTCCACAGGGTTTTGTAAAAGAAAACCAGACTCTGCTTGCCAGGTTAATGAAATAACCCAAGTGACTGCTCTTTGCCCATCCTCTTCTTTCATCTTTCCCCACCCCCAGTGCTCTCCCCAAAGCTGATTAAATTGATTAAAATAAAAGCCCGTTGCATTTTAAATTCAGTCTGAATGGCAGAGCAGAGAGGCCCAGGGGGCAGCTTTGTGCCACAAAGTGCAGTCAGGGCAGGTGAGGTCTAAGAGTTCACCCTAGATTATGTAGAGAAGGGAGGCCTGGCCTCCTGGCCCTCAGCCCGTTTACTTCGGGGAGAAAAAGAAATGGACTGACGACACCCTCTCTTCCTGGTGTTTCAGAGCATGGAAGACCCTTCCTTGTGGATGTGCCCCTTCCACCCACCGCTCCAGCTCTTTTTTGTTATCCGCAACACCAGACAGCTGCAGGACTTTGGTCTAGCCAAGATCAAGGTCTGGAATTACTGGACGGCTAATGGCGTAAGTAAGGGCCCTGACTCCCCACTGGGTATGTGACTGATGGAAGCACCTAGGCGCTGTCCAATCATCTGAGTGCTGAAGTTGCAAGATGCATTCGCAGAAACCCGGCTGCCCTTCCTGCTGGGTGTAGCCAGTGCCTGGCAGGGCATTTCATGCCGTGTGGGCAGAGCCACGGGGAGCAGAGCCGCAACTTGAAGGTTTGGGAAGTGAAATCAGGCCACCCTTGGGGGGAACTAGACAGATAGGAACCAGGGCTCAGTTTTGATAGATAAGGAAACAGAAAGATTTCTTAGGTAACCACAAAAAGGTTATGTAACATGCCCAGAGTCACACAGCCAATAAGTGTCACCATGAGAATGAACCCACACAGTCAGACTCGGCGCATTCATTTAGCCAGTGTGTCTCAGAATTTAATCTGTGACAGCTTACCGGGGATCTTGCTAAAACACAGGTTCTAATTCAGCGGGTGAAGGGACAGGGCATGAGTTACTGTACCCAGAGGTGCTGGTGTTCCTGTTGTGGGGACCCCACTCTGAATAGCCAGGCTCTTAACCTCTGTGCTCTTCTGTCCCTCCAGTTTCAGAATCCCTGCCCTTCTTCCTACCCCCCACAACACCCCCTACACTGGAGCGCTTAACCTCTCTTCCTTCTCTGGACTTTTTTTCATGTTCTCATTTACACTTGTTCCTTCATTCAACATGTACTATTGAGCACATGTGCTCTCGGGCTTCCTGATTAATTTGGAGGACATTGATATGAAAGACACAGTCCCCGCCCTGGAGGTACGCCTTGTCTAAAAGCCGGCAGACAAGTAAATGTAAAAATAAGTTGCAGTGTGCTGAAGGCCTCCGTGGAGGTGACTTTGAGTTTCAAATGGGAGCTCCTGGAACTCAGCAGGGAACTCAGTGGGTGAGGAAGGACAGGACCCCCCCCCCCACCCTATCTTGTTTCCCCTCTTTCGATAGATGTGGGGACAATTGTTCTGTTTTCTTTTCTAATTTGTTCTCAGGGATGTGGTAATACAAGGGAGATGAGCAAGGGGAACTGGTCCTCAGGTTCAATATTGTCAAGAGAGACAGTAGGGCATGGTGGGGAGTGTGGCAAACAGGTAAGCACATGCTTAAGGTAAAGGGAAGGCCACTTGTCAGCTTCAGCTAATGGTTGCTACATACATATGCCAACCAGGACCGCTAGATGAACATTCCTGGGGAGCTGGGAATCTGGAATTTGTTAGGAGCGTTTCTGGTTTGTAAATGTCAACAGCTAATTTAAATTCTTTTGAAACCACCATACAGTCCAAAGCAAACTCATCTTTGGGCTGGAGTTGGCCTGTCTGGAACGCAGCCCCTGCAGCAGGGAGGGAATCTGTGTCAGGCTGGGTGAGCTCAGTGAAGGTGCTAGAAGAAGTACACACCTGAGCCACAGTGGGAAGAGACAGTGGCACAGAGCTGACGCAGAAAAGGAGAAAGTGTATTCCAGGAGGAGGGCCCAGCCCCTCCAGTTCATCTCCAGTAGCCACTGGGAGGTCTGATCATGATTCTCTGCAGCTTCAAACCCTCCAAGGCTTTCCTTGACCTGGACGATCCAGGTCAAACCCGCGAGCATGACATCAGGGCCCCGTAATCCCAGGCACCAGGCCCCACCTCTCCCTACCATCAGCCCCCCCCCCCTGCTGTGGCCCCCCCCCCCCCCCCCAAAGCGTCAGCTGCTGTGCCTCTCCACCACTCTGCCTGGGAGTTAACAGATCGGCCCTGGCCCCTCCCATCTGGCTCAGCTCCAGGTGCCTGCCTCTGCTGCAAATTCCCAGAAAACCAAACATTACTTTCTCTAGGAAGTCTGTCCTGACCCCTAACTCCAGTGCCACTTCTGGACTTCATGAATATGTTCCATCACCCCTGTACCGGGATGGACATCTGCCTACCCCATACCACCATGGGCTCCTGGGAGCAGGGCCTGCATTGTCTCTGCCTCTGCTCATTCAAAGTGGTTATCAAATGAAGGAATGAGTTCATTGCCCGAGAACCCGCAGGTAATTTATCTTACGCCTTTTGATAGCCAGATGAGACACAGAGAATTGGCATTTGCTGCATTTGCACAGACTGGTACCCAAGGTCAGGACAGAGCTGTGGATCAAGTTCAGGGAGTCCGGTCCTTCTCCCTCCTTCCCATCCCCCTGCATCCCATACTTCTTCCTGCGGATACTCCCCCTCCCAGCCCCTCCCCACTCTCCAGGGGTCCAGCTGTATGCTTAGGGGCTGTCCTTCAGGCCCTGGCAGGACCCCACCCCTGTGTAGCCACAGGCACTCTCTGCAGGTAGGGCCCTGCTTGCTCATTCCCGAGCTGGCTGGACACTTCCTGGCAGGTGGTCGGCGGCATCTTCTGGAAGGAGCAATGAAACAGTGCTCGCTGCCCAAGCCCATGCCCTGAAGCTCTCAGCCCTGTCATTGAATATATCTGTCTCTGGCCAAGAAAAGTGGATTTTATGTGCTGGATTACAAAGCAGATAAGCTTCATCCCTTATGGCCAGGCCCGCCTTTCTTCCTGAACCTGCGCTTAGCCTTCCCTGTGCGCTAAGAATAAAAAAGAGGAGTAGGACATCAGGGGGTCGTTGGGGGTGCTTCGGGGAGCCTTGGCGGCCCGGCTCCGAGTCCTGAGGTATTTCTACACACGGAGCAGAGTGCGGAGGACTGCAGTCCCTGCCCAGGGCTGCCGTTTACGTAACGCACACCCATATGTTGCCAGAATTTACCAGGGGCAGAAAGCGCAAACAAATGCAATGGCAGGTTGGTTTGATTTAATATTCTCGAGAGAATGCTATTACTGTGTGTTTTAGAGGAGATAGAAATGAGAGTTTATAGGAAATATAGCTCGGCCTGGTAGACACGGCTGGTTAATACAGTGTTTTGTGTATGGGACTCCAAGGGAGAAAAGTTAAACGGGGGGTGGGGAGCAATTCCGACCAAGGCTTATTTAGAACATAAGAAAAGAAGGTGCTAGAAAGAGGGAAGGCTCTTTTATCGGAAAATACGATGTTGCCTGTCCAATTTCTCAGGCTAACTTCTCTGGGTTCCCTGCTCCCCCCCGCCCCACCGACCCCCCGTTAGGCGATGTGGTGAGTGTGGGTGGGCCCAGGGGGAGGGACTTCAGGGGAAGTGAGGACGAGGACTAGAATCCGGTCACCCAGACAAACAGAAGGCAGTGCACAGACATCTGTACTCATCACAGCTCCCGTTTACCTGTGTCCACCAGGTGGCCGTGAGGCACCCTGTTAGGCACTCGGTCAACATTTGATGCGTGAACAAATAAGTCAACAAACAAATCATCTCAGTTAACCCCCAGGAGTCCTGCAAGGTGGCATCACTCCCCACCTTGTCGGGGAAGAAGCTGGAGCTTAGAATAGTGAGCTCTTTGGGGGCAGAGAGACTGCGTCTTTTTTGTCGGCCCTGCTTGGAAGTGGCTGCCCGGAGTGCCGTCTTGAGAAGAATCTGGAACCTTCCTTCTGGTTCATAAAGAGAAGGGTGTTGTGGTGGATCAGTGATGTCTACCTCGGGCTCAGGAGGAGGCTGTGATCATAACGTCTGTCACATTTTTTTGGTACTCCTCGGATGGCGTGACTTGCCCGGCGAGTGACTTGCGAGGGACACAGCTGGGAGGAGAACGTGAGGGATGTCAGTTTTTCTCAGCACCACTTCCTCTGCCAAGCTACATCTGTTGGGAGGAAGGAGCCAGTCTCCTTCCTAGAGTGTGTAGTAACCCATCCAAGAAGTGGGCTTTCGGCAGGTCCCCATGGTCTGTGTTTTCCTTCAGAACAAGTCTATCTTCGGTAAAAACAGGCAAGTTATCACCATCTTCACCCATAACATAACCACGCAGATGCCACCTCTGGCCTGGTCACAGCAGTGGGGGAGGCAGGACAGGCACCAGGTGGTATCATCCATATACAGAAATGCTGCTCCTTAAATAGTTTATGAATGAATGAATGCATGGATGGATGGATGGATGGATGTTAGATTTGCCACACTCCCCACCATGCCCTACAGCGTGTATCTCTGTGATACTCCATGATGGTCTAAGCCAGCACTGTCCTGTAGAACTTTCTGTGATGACGCTACCGCAGGATGTCGGCCCGATCCAGTTCAGTAGCCATGAGCCACCGGTGCCGTTGAGAACTTGCGGTGTGGCTGGTGCAATGGAGAAACTGCATTTTATTTTACTGATTTTTCTTTTCATCAAGTTGTAATTGACATATAAGATTGTATTCTTAGACATTTTTGGTGCACGACCTAATGATTTGGCATATGTCTATATGGCAGAATCATCACCATAATAAGTTTTGTTAGCCTCTGTCAGCGCACATAGTTACAGAACATTTTTTTCCTGATGATGAGAACTTTTAAGATCGCCTTTCTCAGGAACTTTCAAATATACAACACGATATGGTTGACTACAGCTACAATGCTGTACGGGACATCCCCAGGACTTATTTCTCCCATAACCGGAAGTTGGCGCCTTTCGAATGCCTCCCCCCATCGCACCCTCCTCCCACTTCCCACTTTTGGCAAGCCCCAATCTGTTCTCTGGATCCATGAGTTCAGGTTTTTTCAAGTTGCACATGTAAGTGCAATCAAACAATATTTGTCTTTCCCTGTCTGACTTACTTCACTTAGCATAGGGTACTCAAGGTCCAGCCGTGTCTTTGCAGATGGCGAGATCTCCTTTTTGACGGCTGAGTAATAGTCTCCTGTGTGGATATACCACATCTTTTTAATCCGTTGGTCTGCTGGTGGCCACTTGGGTTGTCTCCGTGTTTTGGCTGTTGCAAATATAATGCTGCAGCAAACACGGGCATGCGGATACCTTTTGGAGAGAGTGATTTCGTTTCGTAAAGACCAATTCCCAGATGCAGAATCGCTGGATGGCACAATAGTTCTCTCTTTCCTTTTTTGCAGAACCTCCATCCTGTTTTCTAGAGTGGCTGCTCCACTTTATAGATGGCCCCGCCAATAGCGCCCACGGTCCCCTTTTGTCTACATTCTTGCCAACACTCCTGATGAGAAACTGCATCTCAACATGTCAATTAATGTTAACTTCAGCAACCATGTGGGGCTGGTGACTGTGTATTAGACACACGGCTCTTGGTGCTCACGGGGCCACAGTGGCCTATTAGAGGAGGCCCTGTCCACAGGGGAAGGGAAATAAACAAGGGCATAAATGAATAATGTTAATTTCAGGTAGTGCTAAGTGTTCTGAAGGTGAGACAGTAAGGCAATGGGAATGAGGCCTGGGGAGAAGGAGGTTGGGCTGCTTTGAGTGGTGGGAAGCCTCCCATCAGGGGGCCAGAGCCAGAGCAAAGGCCCCGAGGCAGGAACTTGCTTAGCACTTGGTGAACAAAGGAGTGTGTGAGGGGAGGTGCCAGAGATAGGGGGGAACCAGGGGCCCTCCCTGGTTCAGATCTTATTCCTGGAGAGGCAGAATAGAGGAATGGTCAGAGCAAAGGCATCAGAGCCAGACCCCCTGGGGCAAATCCTGGCTCCTCCTCTTAGCTGTGTGACATTGGGTATGTTACTCCACATCTCTGTGCCTTGGTTTCTTCATCCATAAAATGGGGTAATTATTGTTCAGTTAAGTACACGGAAAGTGCTCAGAATGATTCCTGGCGTTCGTGAGCTCTATACACGTGTCTGCTGTTAGGGTCATTATTGGAGGGTTTTGAGCAGGGGTTAATATAGTCTGAGTGAGAAATTGAAAAGATCACTCTGGCTGCTGTTTGGAGAATGGATTAGAGGGAACGGGGTGGGGGGGGTACCCAAAGGAGGCTTCTAAGCATAGCACAGCTATGGGTCATGGTGGCTTGGATGAGGGTCCTGGTGCTTAGAGGGTGCGCCACGGGGAGATTCACTTCATCCCAGGACGATATTTGCATTTCAACAAGGCCTCTGTTTGGGAGAGGAGGGAGAATTTTCAAAGAAACGCCAAAGGAAAGAGATGAGTTCAGTAACTGCTCATGCACCCTTCACCTGCTCTGCAGTCATGGACATCCTGCCATTCCGGTTTCATCTACCCCCCTCCCCCACATGTGATTGTAGCTCTCCTATCACTTCACTCATAGATTCTTTAGTGTGCCTCTCTAACAGATAAGGAATTTGCTTTTATATAAGCCCAATGTCATGACCCTACCAGACGGTAATGACTAATTATACACTAATAATCATCAAATATCCAGTCCGTGTTCAGATATCCCTAATGGTCTCAAAATTGTTTCTTTGTGGTTGGTTTGTTTGGATCGGGATATAAACCAAGCCCAAACATGGCGATGGCTTCAAAGTCAAAGGGGCTTCGGTGGGCTGAGTTGGCGTGGCCTGGCGGCTGTGCCCTGGCAGAGTCTGGGCAGCCTCGGGCCTGGGGAACACGGTGGCATCTTCGCAGGGTGGCTAGTGGGAAGGGGACCAACCCAGGTGCATGAGAGTCTTTCTGAGGGGTTGACCCCAGGCTTGGTCTTGGCCCCTGGCAATCACCAGAGGGTGCTGACCTCTGACCAGAGTCCACACTCAGGAGGTTAGGATCATGGTAACCTTGAGAGCCCCAGGAGTCCCGGGTTTGAAGCAGGTCCCCAGCCAGCAGGGGAAGGAGATGCTAGCAGAGAATTCAGCCTTTGGAGAGGAGGCCAACAAGGTGTTCAGGATCCAAGGGGTAGTTTGGGATTCAGGACCAGACCTCTCCCAGCAGGAATGAGAGCACAAATGCAGAACCAGGACGGAAGCGGAGGCATGTGCACTGTGTTGTGCAAACTATAGCAGGACGAGCAATAGCAGGGCTGGGCAAGATGTCTGAGTAAGGGAGGGCTGCTCACCCACTATGCAGATGCCAGTCTAGATAAATTCCAGACCCCCTTGGGGGTGAGGCGCCCCATCTCCTGCCTTCTGCCCACCTCAGCCAGTAGTGATTCAGTAACTGAACCTATTGATTTGAGTAGCAAAAGACAGAAAACCTAAAACTGACTTAAGCACAAAAGGGAGTTTCTCGGCTCATGTAACAGGAGGGTATGGGGTGGCTGGCTTCAGGCACGGCAGGATCCAGGAGCTCATGTGATGTCATCCAGGATCATGTGTCTCTGCTTTCCTCTGTGTTGGCTTCATCCTCAGGTTGCGGGCGGGGGGGAGGGGGGTACCTAATGACATCAGACTCCTGATTTCAGCAGCCTTTGCAGAAAGAGATTGTCCTCACGAAAGTCCCAGGTCTAGGACCCAGCAACCTGGAGTGAGGCTCATGTTATCCCTCTGAAGGGAAGTTGAGGGAAGGATGGATGCCCCATGGAAAACTGAAGTGCTATCTCTGTGAGAAGGGAACATAGGAGAAATGATATCTAAACTAGGTATTTTTTTTCTTTTTCTTGAAGAACACAGAAGTGACATGCTGTTGAACTAATTCATCAGCTCCCAGATCTAAACCTTCCCCCAAGCTTAACTTCTGAACCAAGCTTCCACCCTGGCCCTCAGACACTTGTCTTTGGCATTTCTGCCCAGCAAGGCACTGACCCTCCAACCTCACCGACCCAAGCCCAGGCAGGTCCGCCCCAGCCTGCAGCATGCATCTGGCGCCCACCTCTGCCCCTCGCTGCCAGTCATCCCTAAGTCCTGCTATTTCCATTGCCAAAATCTGTCTCCTTCCAGACCAGCCACTCCTTCCCCCCGCCTCCTGCCCACGGACCCCCCCCACCTGAGCAGAACGCCTCCCATCTGCCTGCTTCCCTCCCTCATCTGCTCGGTCCCCTGTCTCATCAGCAGAGACTTATCGATCCCCCCACACTCAGCTGTTGTGCTGGGGCCTAGAATCAGACACGCTGTCTGCCCTTGCCAGCTCACACCCAGTCAGGGGAGGTCCAGGGAGATCAAAAGCAAACCACAGTTCACTGGGGCCAGTGCAGTGATGGGGGATGAACTGGGGACAAGCTAGGGGGCTTCAGAGCCACAGAGGGCCTCCGGGGAGGGACACAGTCCTAGTAGCTCGTCCTGGTGCATCCTGGCAAGAAGGCCGTGACAGAGGCTATGCCCCCACCAACCAGAGGCAGCTCGCAGACACATTTCGGCCGGCTTGTGTGGCATTTGCAAAATTCTTTGAATTGCCAGCTTTTAAACATTGGGACATTTTGCGTTAAAATATGGATTTTTGACTTTACTGAGAGATGAAGATCTGGCGACACCAGGCCACATCCACAGCCAGGAGCTCTGGGGGAGCCAAGTCACCGCACTGCAGTCCCCACCGCCCCCACTGGTCTCCCTGACATAGTGACACATTGTTATGCCGCATCGCCTCTCCAGTATATGTGCATGCATGTGGGTGGGGTGACCGCTCCCGGACCCCCACACCGGCCCCCTGGCTTTTCCATCCCTGTGCAACTTTTATCTCCCTCTGCTTCCCATAAAACTGTTCTCTTCGCTATGCCTTTGCTCCTGCTCTTTCCAGAATCCGGAATGCCTAGCCTGGCTCAGTACAGACCCTGCCTTTGGGGACATCGAGGTCCTTTTCTCTTCGCATCCAAGCCTCCTGCACACCCCTAGCCTGCCCCACGCCCTTCCAGGCACCAAGTCCCATGCTTCCTTAGGTGTTCTTCAGCTTCCTGAGCCTCCGATGCCCCAAACTGGTGCCCCTTGGCCAAAGCCATCCACGGGTGTGCCCCAGTCAGCCCTTACAGTGCTGTCCAGCTTGGGGATCACTTGACAACATTTGAAACTTGGCTTTTGATGAACTGGCAACAATCTTAGTGTGGCGTCCACCAGCTGGTGCTGAGTGGCCCCGGGCACCCTCTGGACTGGGGGGAGTGTGTTCTCCCACTCAGCACAGGCCCCACACCCCCACCCCAGCACCACCACTGGTACTACAAGTGTCTGAATTTGTGACCCATTAATATACAGACTGTCATAAACTCCTTAAGATGAACCTTGCTTTCTTCTTTTGCATCCCACACAGACCAAGGACCCCAAAATCCCCCACCCCCCATCTGTTATGTATTTGATTGAACAAAATTGCAAGAATTGCTTTCTGGGGCCTCAGCCCAGATCTAGGGGAGTCCTGGCCTAGGGGCAGCGAGAGTGTGTCTAGGACCCACCCTATGGGGCTTGGGATTCCTCTGCCCGCTGCCAGCCTCTGCCCGGAACGGGGATTGCTGCAGCCTTAGCGGAGCGGGGAGTCTCCAGCCTACACTAGTCCCAAGCACCCAGGCTTGGCCAGGACACATTGTCCAGACAGTGGACTGGGCACAAGACAGTGACGGTAGCTTACATTTCTAGAGCACTAGTCAAAGAGCTACGCATGTATCTGCTCATTTATTCCACCCAGCAGTCCTCTGAGATGGGTATGGCATAATCAGCTCCATTCTATAGAGGGAGAAACTGAGGCACAGGACAGCAGAGCAGCTGACCAGTGGTCACATGACTACCAGGCCATCTGGGGCCCATCACACACTCCTGCCTTTCAGTAGAGGTTGTGGTCACCGGAGAGCCTATCGAGGCAGTGGTCACTGCCCCTCAGCCCTGGCCCCGTGGTGCCAGATGGCCTGAATGTTCCAGAGAGGCCAGAAAGCTCTCAATGTTTAGAAATTGTCAACTGGTTTTGGAAACATGAATTGCTCCGGGAGCTAGCCCAGCCCAGATGTAGCTGTAGGGCCGCTAGTTAGTGACCCAATCTGTCACATTCCATCCGCGTCTATGGCCCTGCGTCTGTGATGTCGGGGCCGGGGCGGGGGCGGGGGGGGACGGGGCCCAGAGTACTTGGCCCAGAGCCCAGCCAGTAGTAGGTGCTTGTCAAATGTCACAGCATCTCACCATCTTCTTCCGACTTTCTACATCACAAAAATGATTTTCATTGCCCGTCTTCCCCCAGGGACGTGTAAAAGGCCATTAAGGTCTCCTCCCCATAAAACATTCAAGTTCAGGTGCTCCAGGAAAGGAGCACGTTCAGTTCCCAGAGCCAGGCCTCAGGACAGATAGGAATTAGGACAGGACTGTTCCCTGTCCTTGAAGATCTTCCGTCCAGGCAGGAACAGGCTCTGAGAGCCCAGAGGAGGACCCTCGATCCCACCAGAGGAGGGGAGGAGGAGGAGAAGGGGAGGAGGGGAACACGGGGAGGGCCAGGGGATTTCTGGAGAAGTCAGCCCCTGAGCCAGGTCCTGAAGCCCGCACGGTGGGTCCTAGGCAGCAGCAGCTCAATCCCCAAAGCCCCCTACCCCCAATAAACCTACCATCTGGGAGAACCCCTCCCAGTCAGCCCAAAGCCCCTGGGTCAAGACAGAACCTGTAGAGTGTGGGATGCCTTTAGTAGGGCCTCCCTGGGTGCTGCATATGCTCAAGGGAAGAGAGCTAGGTCATTCGGCATCCAGGCCAAGGAAGAAAGCGGCCTCGCAAAGTCGATTCAAGTACGTAGATTGAAATAATATTAATATTGTCGTATTACAAATGCATGACCGTCTCAACATAGTGAGTCCTCGTCAACTATAAAGAAGGACAGTGAAGTCGGGGTATGAACAAGGAAAGACGCTCCCATTCACCGCAAGCTGAGGAAAGGGTGCTCCCTCCCCACCCAGGGCCCAAAGCCACCGCCTCCGCCGGGGCTGAGGAGGGAGCCAGGATGGGGATAGGAGAGAGCGGGTCCACAGGGACTTAGTGAAAGCTAGAAATGGGGCTGGAGGTCCACCTAGGGCAGGTGATCCTGCCCATGGCCAGGCCTTCCCAGGGTCTAGTTTGCCCCAAAGGGAGATGCCCGTCAGAGTGGCTCCCCACGCACCAGCTGCACAGCCCCCAGGAAGGCTCAGCCTCAATGTCTTCACTGCAAGACGGGCCCTCCCGCCCACCTTGCGGAGTTGCTCCAAGGCTGGGTGACATGATGTGGCCTTTTACTTTTTTTTTTTTTTTTTTAATACTTGGAATCCCCGATAATTTAAGCACCATCAGGTAGGGCCCAAGCCTCCCGGATCCCCGCGACCCCCATCACGCCCTGAGGTTCCACCTGCCGGGCCCCGTGCCACAGCCTGCATCCCTCCTTCTGTCCCCTCTCTGCCAGACTTCTTGGAGGGAGCTGGGCGGCGGACGGCTAGAGGTCAGGCGGTGCCCCAGGCTGTCCGTGGAATGTAGACAAACATACTTTGGGAGCCAGACATCTCATTAGGAGAGCCGGGGTGCCCACCTCCTGACGGCGCCGGACCGGAAGTCCTCCCCACCACCCCCATCACCTCTTGAAATGAGAGTGTTTCTGTCTCGCCAGATGTTTCTGTGCTGGAAATCGTGCAGAACGAGTCATTGACGCTGCCCGCGCTGTCCTTCTCGAATAGCTGTTTCCTGATTAATTCACAGCACGCACCCGCTCTGCGCCTCCGCTAAACAGAACACATCCATATAAACATGTAAAAGCGAGCTTTGAGAATCGACTTTTCTGACAGTCGGCAAATAGTAGCCTGCCATCCCACAATTGGATGATTGAAGCCGAGTTCCTGTGGTGTAGCATGGGCTTGATGCTTCTTGTTGGAAACTGTGACAGAAACCTCAGTGGCCGTAACTTGGCGAACTAGAAATTCAGTTAGAGCTTCCTCGCCCAGCAGAAGGAAGGCTAAGGATGGGGAATACGGAGAGGTGGACAACCCTGGGGTCTCAGAGCCCATATCTCAAACGCAGGTTGGCAGCCAAAGCGTTCATGCTCTTGTAGTTCCAAAGTAAGGGTTGAGGGCCATTCACATGCTGGGCACCTGCTGGGCCCTTGGACGAGACTGGTAGGGCCTCCACTGTCTGGGGGCTGAGATTTGGGTGGGGGAGACAGGATCTAAGCTAAAAGCTCATCAGCAAGACCATTCCAGAGACAGGAGGGAAATTGAACGAGGCGATGGGAGAGAGGGGGGACCGGATGGGTTGGGGCTCCAGATAGGGTCAGGAAGATCTCTCGGAAGACAAGAAGGAGCCAACCTTGCAGGTGTCTGGGGCAGAACTCCCCAGCCCCGGTACAGGTCCTAGGGTGGCCAAGAGCTTTGCAGGAACATGGAGCAGCGACCAGACCGGTGTGTGGGGAGTGGGGGCAGGAGGGGGAATGTGACAGGAGCCCAGGTCAGAGAGGTCAGCAGGGGCCCAATCGTATGGGCCTCACTGGCCGCTGAAGGGAGCTGGAATTTATTCTCAGTGTCGTGGGAGATTGTTGGGTGGTTTTAAGCCAGGCGCTGCCATGAGCTGATACGTTTAAAAAAAAAAAAAAAAAAAGACTAGCTGCTGTGTAGACAATAAAGTGAGTTTGTGTGGGGCAGGAGCGCAGTGACAGTGCAGAGAGGAAGCAGAGGCCAGTTAGGAGGCTCTGGTTATTGTCTCAGGGAAAGATGGGCACACCTCCACCCCTACCCCCGGGGGCTGATAGGCAGCAGCGCATTCAGGGACAAGGGGTCAAAGATTCGGGAGGGGTTTTGGAAGTAGCCCCTGGGGCCTTCTGTCAGACGGGATTCGTAAGTGAGAGAACTGGAAAAATCAAGGAGGACTCCAAGGTTGGGGCATCCAGTTTCAGAGTGGGACCATTTTTAAGATGGGCAAAGACCAGGTTTGAGATGGGGTGCCTGGGTGGCGCAGTTGGTTAAGCATACAACCCTTGATTTTGACTCAGGTCATGATCTTAGGGTCCTGGGATCAAGGTCCGCATCTGGCTCCAAGCTCAGCAGGGAGTCTGCCAGAGATTCTCTCTCTCCTTCTCCCTCTGCCCCCGCCCTGCTCAAATGTTCTCTCTCTAAAATAAATAAGTCATTTTTTAAAAGATTTTATTTATTTGAGAGTGAGAGAGCACAAGCAAGGGGAGGGGCAGAGAGAGAGAAGCAGACTCCCGCTGAGCAGGGAGCCCGACATGGGGCTCGATCCCGGGACCCCAAGATCATGACCTGAGCCAAAGGCAGACGCTTAACCAACTGAGCCACCCAGGCATCCCTAAATAAATAAATCTTAAAAGAAAAAAAAAAGAATCCTGTTTGGGGTACATTAATGTTTAGACATCTGTTTGATATCGCAGAAGACAGGTCTCACCGTCACAGCTTGGTGGAGAGTTCGGTTGGAGATAAAAATAACCAAGAGTCGTCAACAGGAAGATGGTATTTAGGGCCTTGGACCTGGATGAGAACCCCCCCTCCCCCAGTGAAGGGTGCGGGGAGATCCGGAGGCCTGGGGTTGAGCCCTGGGGCAGCCTGAAGCAGTGGAACAGGAAGGCCCCTGGCACTGCAGCCGTGAGAGCCGGAGGCAGGAGGGAAACCAGGCAGGAGGGAAACCAGGCGAGCACAGGGCCCAGAAGCCCGGAAAGAAATCTGTAGAAGGCGGGTAATCTGCTGCACAGACACTACTGAGGCCCAGCTGAGGACTTGCGGCTCTCCCAGCGGATCTCCAAACCAGGACACTCTAGGGGGTGGAAAGTGGGCTTTATGAGTGATTACAGCAGGACAACGGGAGTAAACCCGAACTGTCCCAGACTAACAAGGAGGCTTCTCCATGCCGGCAATTGGTGCCCTTGCCAAGAAGGGATCCACATAGAAGTGGGGGCAAAAGCCTCACGGGGACGAGGCCAAGAGACAAGGGCGGAGGAGCAGCCATGACAGTGACTTTCAGAGTTGAACAGACAAATCTGGGGGCGCCCCCACAACGGGCCCCTCCTCAGCAATGAGAAGGAATAAAACTCTTAATCACACAGCACGGTGAACCTCACTTCTGCCAAGTGAAAGAATTCAGGCCAAGAAGAATACGCAGTGCAGGATTCCTTTTATATAAAAATTCTAGAAAATACAGAGTAATCTGTAGTGACGGAAAGTGGACACACCTGGGAGCGGCAGAAGCAGGGAGGGTGGGATTCCCAAGGGGTACCAGGAACCTCTGGGGGCGACGGATGTGCTCATTAGCCTGATTGTGGAGATGATACACTGTAGTGTATATGCACGTGTTAAAACTTACCACCCTGTACACTTGAAAAACGCATGGTTTACTGTATGCAGTACGGACTCTATTTCTCCATCAAGCTGTTTTCAAAGAAAGAGTTTTGCTCTAAAGGGGAATGGAGAAACGGTTAGTGGCGGGAGGAGGCTTGATGATATTTTAAGCATGAACAAGGAAACATTCAATGCCTGTGTAGGGACACAAGGGTTTTGGGGAGGAGGGGACGGGAAGCCTAAGCCAGGAATCCTATCGTGAAGGTTACGGTAAGTATGTCATGGCGGGGACTTGGGAATGCATCCCATCGGCCTGAGGTTCTCTGCCTTCCATGTGCCAAAAACCATCCGGAGACCCTGTTACAAGTCCAGGGCCACACCACGTCCCCTCGGCCCTGCTCCCGCCGCAGCTGAGGTGGGACAGTCCCTGGGCGTGCTCACAGGGCACCACCTCCAGGGCTTCCAGGTCTCTGCCCTTCAAAAGCCAGTAGCGCCCTCAGCTTGTGGGGTAGGGAGTCCATGCGTCCGGGGCAACCTTCAACAGTGCGGAAGCAGTCTGTGGATAAACACCCCGGCCTCCTGCTTTGGGAGGGACACTTCGGAGGTGCGTTCTCTGGGTCCCTGCAAGTGCCCCAGAGGGATGGAGCCCCATTTGTGTACCGCAGGGACCAGCTCAAAAACTGTTGGGGGGTTTTCTCCTGCCCTATCTTACTCTCCCTACTCCCTCTTGAGAACAGCTTCCAAATAAGCAACCTATACTCAACCCTTGCCTCAGGCTCTGCTTTCAGGGCACCCAACATAGGACACCCATGGAATCAGGGGCTCTGCACTTCACGTGCACATCAGGCTTTCCCAACGGCAGAGGTCCCAGGAACCATGTATTAAAGAACAGGCAGTGAAGAACAAGAAGCCTTTCACAAAGGGGAGGGACCGGGCCAGCTCTGTTCTTGCAGAGAGTGAACTCTGGCAATGTGAAGTTGAGGTTGAAGGCAGCAAGAGACAGGAAGCAGGCAGACCAATTAGCAGGCTGTTACCAGTGTCCCAGCAGGGAGTAACGGTGTGAAGGCAGCAATCAGGCCGTGTGTGAGCATCCTTTGATTTATAGAGCACAGAAGGGTTCACACAGAAATGACACTAGCTTTATTTAACATCCTGGGCGCTACAGTTTTTTTTTTTTTTTTTTTTTTTTTTAAAGCGCGCGTTTCTAGCATCCCACATGTTTCTTTTTGATCCCCTCCTTCCAGACTTTGATACGTCAGCCTCATGCCATGCCGCTTCATTTTGTTCAATCTTGTGTTTTCAGGATCTTGACATCGGTGCCAAGAACGTGAAGCTTTACGTCAACAAAAATCTCATCTTTGATGGCACATTAGACAAAGGAGGTGGAGAGGCCCCGGCTGACCAGAGCTTCCCGGTTGGCGTGAAACAGGAGCAGGACGAGAGCAGGGAAAGGGCCCTGGGTGCCCCCTTGGGAGAAAGCGGAGAGGCCCGAAAGATGGCTGGCACAGATGGGGAGCTCTCGCCTCCAGCTGGAGCAGTAGCCGATGTGAAGCTTCCTTCCCAAGGAACGTTACTTGGTGGAAAAATGAATCCTCCCAACGGCGCGAAGAACAGCTTGTCCAAGTTAGACGAAGGCGCGAACTGCTCGGTAGCCCCAGCTTCGATGGGTGGTGCGCCAGGGGCTCCCCCACTCTGCCCGCCTGTGGAATGCCCTCCCCTTGACCCAGAGCTCTCTCTGGCCCAACAGCTGGAAAACCTCATGGGCAGAAAAGTCTCCGAGCCGCCAGCGAAAACCCCATCATGGTTGCAACCTTCTGCCACAGGGAAGGGCGGGAAGCAGGGAGGCAGGAAGTCAAAACCGCTGTGGCTGAGTCCTGAGAAGCCGCTGGACTGGGAAGGCGGAATTGGATCAGACACCACCACCAACCCTGTGGGGGAGGCTCCCAGAGAGGCCAAGGTCGGGGAGAAAGGCCCCAGGCGTGAGCCAGGGCGGCCCAACAGCTGGAATGTCCTCACTGGGGAGAGAGTCCAGAAGGTGACCCCCAAAGTCTGTGATGATTTTGACATCTTTAACCAGCCCGCCAGCAGGGAGCACCCTGCTAGTGGGAGGCGGGGCCCGAAGAAGGACACCCTCGTCAGCAGTCACAGCGATGGCCCGCCGACCGGCAGAGGTAAGTTCGAGAAGCCTTCAGACTTGGGGTGCCATTGTCCCTGAGTGCGGGCCTCTGATTGGCACGATACCATTTGGCTCCACAAACCTTTGTTTCTTCTGTGAAGCTAGGGGTTCTTCTCAACCAGTCATCACAAATTCGTGGTCTCAGGGGCCATAGAGGTGGCAGCGATGAGCCGAATGGGCAAGACATTCTGCATCTTAAATTTCTCGATTTGTCATTGCCACCAAGTTATTTCCCCTTTGCCCACTTTTCTCACCATGTGGCTTTTCCACTCTAGGCTTTGTTATTCCACCTCTGATGGAGACATCGGTCTCTAGTGACCTCACTGTATTCCTCACCATACCGTCAGAAACGTAACACAAGTGTGATGATAACCAGCCCTTGGCACTTGCCTGGGTATGGTAGTACTATAGGGAGTGGTGAGGTCTATGGCGCTGGAGAGGGCCAGCCCATCTAAAGCAGGCAGCTGCTACTCCACTCAAAATGTCTTCTGGCATTCAGCAATGCCAGGCCGATGTGCCAGGTCTCCCTTCTCCTTTTGTAAAGAGAAATCAGAAGTGTGCAATGTTATTCTTCAGTGTTGGCGACAGATTGTGATTATTTTTAAACCACTATGTAGGTCAAAAAAAAAAAAAATCTGCTGGGAGGACTCACCTGGTGTGTGAACTTTGCAGTAGATTCTATATGAGGAATCTGAAAGGCTGGGTTTCTAAATATTTGCACTCGGATTTGGCTCCTGGGAGAGTGTCAGACCGTTTGAATCCAGCCTCTGCTACTTCTAGGCTGGGACTTGCAGAGCGGGGCACATCCGCTTTCTGAGCCTCGGTGCACTCATCGGTAAAATGGGAATGAACCGCCTCCCCGCCCCTCAGTGTTGCGAGGAATGAATGAGGGGATGGCGTCACATAGCAACTGGAGGCTGTGTGGGAAGTGCCCCACGAGCCCCAGATCCTAGGTCCTCTGAATGGAGCTCCGCCCCACCCCGCACCACGCAAGCGCAAACCACCTAGGCCTGTGTCCCGGTTCCCCGTCACCCACCCACACAATGGCGAGTTCTGAAATCCCTCCGAGGCTCAGTTCCCTGATCTGTGACATGACGCCAGCCACACCCATCTCCTGGGAGGGCAGAATGAGAGTCTACATGGGCAGCGTTTGGCACAGTGCCAGCCGCAGGTGTTAACTGCCCTTGATCGTCGTGCCTCCCCCCACTCCCTGATTCTGCCTCTTGGTGTATCTGTGAAGCCATTGTATCTGTTCCCTAGTGAATCCGGTCAGCATCTAGTCTGTTACCGTCCAGAAGACAGACCTCTATGGTCTGCACTCAGCCAGAGTCTACGCTTAGACATGCAGAGACCCCCAAAGTCCCATAGGGCACGTCCCTCAGACTCAGGGCGCCTTTCCACGTAAACAGTGGGCTCCCTTCCAGGCAGAGCTTTGAGCACCCCCTCCCCCGCCCCTCTGCCTCCAGGCTCCCCGGCCTTACACATTTCTGCTGCCCACCCCCACTCACTGTGAGACCGGTGTCAGAGAAGAGAGCAGAGCAGAAGAACTGAGAAGCTCTTTGAGGGCAGAGACTGTGTCTCATCTGTATCGGGGTCCCCCGGACCCAGGTGCCCGGCAGGTGGTGGTTCCTCTGCAGCGTGGGAGGGGTGGTGTAAAGAAGGAACTTCGGTGGCTGGATGCGTGGCATGTTTGTGTTAAGCTCGGCTTTCACCCAGGCACGTTACTCAAAATGATTTCATCCTCACGCCAGCCCCATTTGACGATAAAGAAAACGTGAGGCTTAAGTAACTTTCCTAACGTCCCGTGGCCGGAAAGGGTTAGAGCAGGATCTGAACCCAGGCCATCCTGCTCCAGCATCCACGCCTTGAACCCAGTGACACCCCATTTCCACAGCCACCCCACCAGGGAGAGCCAGGCAAGCCGGAGCCTTCCTGGTAAACAGACCCACAGAACCTCTGGGACCTTCGAGGTGATGGGCGTTATTCTAACTTGTCCACATTCAGAAGATTTGGTCTCATTTTAATTTCTTTCCAGGCATTTCGCTGCTTGGCTTAATGACACATTGAGAACCGAGCCCTGGAGATTTAATGCTTGTTAAGCCGGTCATGCTAAAAAGGAAAGTTGCTTAGAAATTTTAAATTACCCATTACATAGAGCCAAATCCCACAGCCATGCCCTTCAGGAAAGCCGCCGGCCGAGCCCTCCAACGATGCTTGTAGAATGAGTGACTGCCTGAGTTCTTCCCTGGGGCCAGAGTTCTGTTGTCACCAAAGGATAGAGCCCAGAAATCCTTTATCCAACAAAGCATCTCATTGTAATGTCATCTGCATTTTGGAAGTGTCTGCATCAGGGGTCCGTTGGCTAGAGGTGAATAAAATTGCACCTGCCCCATTCGAACGCAGGACCTCCAGAGACCAGAGGTGTGGCTGCCCATCACCCAAAATTGGAAGGGAGAAGCAGAAAGCCAGTGGGCTCCCAGGATACTTCTCCCAGCCCACTCCCCAGGGCCGCTGGGCTCTGACTCTGCCACCTTCCCGCACTCTTCTTCATGAGATCAGCTTTCTCTGCTCTGTGCTCAGGGCAGGAGATGCCCCGTAGCCCAAGAGTGACCTTTCCCCCCAATGGCTCTCGCTCCCAAAGTCTCAGGGAAGACGCTGATTGGCCAAGGTGGTTTAGGCGTCTGCCCCCTGTCCAATCAGCCACGGCCGGAGTCTTGTTCATGTTGAACACACATAGCTCTGTTGTGTCTCCCTACCTTCATTCTTGTTTCCCATTTCAGGAGCGATTAGTATATACCTCTCGGTGGTGCCGTTGATTTTTACAAGTTCGAGTTTTGAACTTTGTAGTTCCTGTTTACCTCCACCAAGGGGTAGTTTTAAGGCTTCAATCCTGTCATCTTATACTGGCGGCTCCCCCTCCCCCAGACTGTGTTGACTGCAGATTAAAGGATGGCTTTCTGATGTCCATTCCAAGCATTCCAAGTGGGCAGCAATGTTGACACAGACAAGACAAAGCTTGGACCGCTGCATCCGCCCCGACTCCTGGGGACTGGCGAGTGCTGTGTTCTGCTGCAGAAAGAGGGAAGCGTGGACCCCCAGCCTGCTCTCACATCCAAGAGGTCCAGGAGAAAGCCTGCACCTCTCTGCTTTCAAAACCCCACATATACATCTCGGGGAGAATAAATCAGAAAGCAGGCACAGAATGAGAACAGAGTCCCGCCTCTCTCGCCCACCCAGACCGAGACACACAGGCTGAGTCCCTGACAGACGACGTCTGTTCACTCTCCTCGGCTCACTTACAGACCAACCCAGGCCGTTCATTTCAGTCAATGCGAATCAGATACCAATAAACTGATGTCATGACGATCCATATGGAAGTTCCTTCTGCCAGATGTTAAAACCTCACACCTGGAGAAAAGGAACTCCTGGGGTCTTTTTTAATGGCAGATGAGAAGGAGGGTGAGTGCCGGGAGAAGACAGGTGCACCAGAGCTGACAGGTGGAGAAGGGGAGTCCCTCGGCTCCTGGGCCTCAGCCCAGGCACTGTGTAATGGTGATGCCAGCCATCCATCGCTGGGCTGGCAAACTTGGATTAAGCACGTCTGTGCCACACGTTCTATGCCAGGCGCTGGGACACAGCAGGGAATGGCACAAAGAAGTCCTCCCCAAGGAGGATGGGGCCAAGAAGGGCCAGCACTCGGAGATCCAGGAGAAGAGCATAACTGGCAGAGGGCACAGCAAGGCTAGGCAGGAAAGAGACTCGTGTCCATGGAACAGAAAGGCCCACACAGTGGAGCTGATCATTAGGGAGAAGGTGTGAGGGGAGGTTAGAGAAGCCAGAAGGACCACACTGAGGGCCAGGTTGGGGGAGTTCGTGGCGAGGAACTAGATGTTCTTCATTCCCAGCTAATGGAGACAGCAAGCCAGTTGGAGGAGTTGGTGACCAATTCCCTTTCAGGCACACAGTGGATATGTCTGCACCTTCAGAGGGGGCTTTGGAACTGGACGGTGGTGGCTGGGAGAGAGAAGCCAGAACTTGACCTAGAAATTGGAGCAGTGCCTGCCTGGCAACCAGGAGCTGGCAGGGTGAGGTCAAAGAGGGAGGGTAGTACTGAGAGAGGACCAGATGGGGTCAGGCAGAAGCTCAGGATAGGGCTCCGGCATGGGGAGGCAGGCAGCAGCAGCCACGGAGAGAGCCCAGAAGTGCAAACACTCCTTAGCCGGCAGACAAGAGACTGTCTAGTGGAAGAGCTTTGCCTGAGATGTCAAGCATGAGGCCTGAGAAAAGCTTGAGTACTCAGAGTCATCGTGACTTGCAGAAAGTCAGCTCAGTGAAGGGTTGTGGGAATTTACAGGACTCTTAGGAAGGCAAGGGATGGAAAGCCGCCAGGGGTTTGGCTTCAGGCATGGCTGCAACCAGGGGCTCAAATGATGTCATCGGGACTCTCTCTCTCCATCTCTTGGCCCACATTCCGTGTGTTGGCTTCATTGTCAGGCAGGCTCCCCGCAAAGTATAGCAAATCGACCACCTGCACTGCTCACCCACGTCCAACGTCCTGCCACCTGGAGGCGCCAATCTAAACAGAGCCCCTCCTCTGTAATTCCTTTCCCAGCCTGGAAGGATGCTGTCAGCTCTTGCTTAATCTGGATGGTGGGGGGGTGGGGGTGATCCTCAAAAGAAGATCAGGAGGAGGGCAGGTGGGGCTTGGGTGGGCCAAACCAGTAACTCCACAACGGGGCCCCAGGTCACAGGTGTTGGGGGAGGGTGGAAGCGAGGAGGGCACGAGGGCTGCGGCCAAGGGAGGGAGGAAATCGGGTGCAGCGAGGAAACCACGAGATCAGGCCCGGCTTCCTTTTTTCTTTCCGGTAGGCGAGATTTATGCTTGTCTGTAGGTGGAGAGAGGTCAAGGTGCCAGTGGAGAAGGGGTGATGGAGGGTTCTGGAGAGAGAGGGTAATTGATGGAGCCAGGTCCCCCAGGAGACAGCGGAAAATGGAGTGTGGGGCACAGTCCAATATGAAAGGAGGAAAAACAGAACGTCAGTGTCGTCAGCTGCTGTTTTTCCAGAATGACACCCTCACGTGGCAGTTAGGCACGGCATGGCTGTGAGGACAGGCCGCTGTGGGGGCGCCCACTGGGGCTTTGCTGTTCTACAAGGAGGAGACTGTGGCCTTTACAGCCACCCTCTGAGGGCCAGGCCTGCACTCTCCACGTGCTGGGGACGCAGGCTTCCGTTCTTGAAGCCAGCCTAGCCACACATAGGGGTACACTCTGACCTGTGTCGTCAGTGTCCCTTATAGCACTTTCGCCTGATTATAAAATAATACATCTGGAGAACTTAGAAGATCAGGGGACCAAGAAGAAGCTAGATGTCTTTTCTCTCCACTACCCAGAGAGGAGCATATTAACATGTCGGCGTGCACAGCCCTGGGCCAGGGTCTGCCGCAGCCCAGAGAGCGCGTAGCGGGTTTTTTTTCCCATCCAACGTTTTCACGAGCGTTCCACCTGCCATTAGACAGCCTTTGAAAACCCCGTCCGAGTCACATGATGCGACAGCCTCCGAGCCGCCCTGCTGGTTGCTGACTCAGGCATCGCCCCCTCCACCCCTCCTCCACCCCACCCGTCCTGTGAGTCTCTGACATGCAGAATGGCTTCCTGCAAAGGTCCTCAGACAACAAAAAGGTCTGCCCTTGGCTTGCATGGGGGTGGCGGGGGTCTCCCTCTCAGAAAATTTAAGGTATATTGAAAACTGCTTTGCTTTTGGCAAAACAACCAGATTCTAGACTTGGGTAGCCATAATCGATTTTTTTTTTTACCAACCTGAATGTTGGCGTGTGACAGGTGGCCCCAAGGGTCCCCAGGCAGGGCAGACGATCAACATCCTGGTCCCACCTGTCCAAGGCCCATAGGGCCTCCAGGCATTGTGAGAGAGCCAAGAGCAACCACCCTGATTTCTAGAATGTCCCCCTTAGGGCGACCCTCACCTAGCCGAGAGCCGCCCCAGTTGGGACCATCCATAAAGGTTCCCTGCTTGCAAAGAGGCCACTAATGGGGTTTCACCTGTCCTGTGTTCTTCCAGAAGACACCTGGTCCACCGACACGCCGCCGCGGTCCCGGTGGCGCAGCGAGCAGGAGCATTTGCTGCATGAGTCCTGGGACTCCCTCAGTGCCTTTGACCGCTCCCACCGCGGACGCATCTCCAACATGGAACTGCAGGGGGACATCCTGGACGAGTTTCTGCGGCAGCAGAAGGACAGCCGCCACGGTGACCAGCTGGCCCCGGGGAAGGAGGAGAAGCTGGAGCCAAGGAGAGGGCCGGACGACAGCTCCGCAGAGACGGACGATGGCAGCGACTTCGAAATCCCCGTCTTGCCTTACGGAAGGCGCCTGGTCATTGAAATCAAGTCGACGTGGGGGGACAGGCATTATGTCGGCCTTAACGGAATAGAAATATTCAGTTCCGAGGGGGAGCCAGTGCAGATCGCAAACATTCGTGCGGACCCCCCCGACATCAATGTTTTACCAGCTTACGGGAAAGACCCCCGCGTGGTCACCAACCTCATCGACGGGGTGAACAGGACCCAGGACGACATGCACGTCTGGCTGGCCCCTTTCACCCTGGGCAAGCCCCACTCCATCTCCATAGACTTCGTGCACCCTTGCCAAGTCGCCCTGATCCGGATTTGGAACTACAATAAATCTCGGATACATTCCTTCCGTGGCGTGAAGGACATCACCATGCTGTTAGACGCGCAGTGCATCTTTAAAGGAGAAATCGCCAAGGCCTCGGGGACCCTGACGGGAGGTAGAGTATGTCCATAAGAATGTTCTGGAAGCCCCTACCTGCTACCCGCTGAGGCTCTGAGGAGAAACTAGCCAGTGACAGATGGGTCTCTCCTCTTCCTGGGCCTGGCTCACTCCTCGTTTTTTGCAGCGTGGGGGGTGCACGAGCTGACCTCATTTACACCCCTCCCCTGGGCACCGGCCTTACTCACCTTCCCTAGCGCCTGAGTCGAAGAAGGGGGAATTCTTCTGCAGTGAGTTCTTGAGGGGGTGCTCCCAGGAGAGCCTGTGGTGCAAGGAGGGAGACGGGATAGGAACTGGGAGATGCCAGGCAAGGATAGTGGTTGGGGGAGGCTGAGTCTCACCCTGATCCCAAAGGGAGCTCTGGAGCATAAGTTGCAGGATCTGTCCTGCCTTAAGGCAGAGCAGCAGGGCTCCCCGGGTTGGGGGTGTAACTCCCACGCCCTTCCAGGCAAGCCTCCAGCCCCCAAAAAGGGATCAGCAGGCACCTGGGTGGGGCCCCAACAGCATCTGCTAAGTTGCCTCCCCCACACCTAAGAAGCATCTCTCATTTCCCGACGGATCACAATGATGATCGTTACGTTAGATCCGTTCATTAGGTCTAAGTGGTTCCTCGGGCATGTGAATTTCACTTGCAAGTGCGTGAATAATAACAAGGAAGGCTTCCTAACACAAATCAGGAGCTGTCCAGTGGGTGGGGATTTACAGCACAGAGATTGATGGGTCTGGGTTCCTGCTGTCTAGACCACTGGGATTTGGGGCCAGGTGACTCTTCTTGTCTCCGTGGTATCCCATCCAGCACCAGAGCACTTTGGAGACACCATCTTATTCACAACCGATGAGGACATTCTGGAGGCCATATTCTGCTCAGATGAGACATTTGACGTGGACCCGGAGAGCCCCTACAGCCTGCAGAGCGAGGAGACGCCCAGGAGACCGAGCACTGCCGGCAGCGAAGGAGAAGACAGGCCCTACACCCAGGCTGGCCCGTGGGCTGAGGACCGGGTAGGCAGGGAGGGGAGCCCCCCCCAGAGAGATTTCTCCTCCTGACTCCTCGTGCAGCAGAAGGAATGAAGATGGATAGCCTTTAAGCTGTTGGTGCTACTGTTTTGACATTTCCCATTTTTCTACTTCATTTTTTGGTCCTCTATGTCATATTTCATTCTCTAATTATGTTTTATTTTTTTATTTTTTTTTAAAGCAAAGTGAAGAAAGTATTCAAATTTTAATCAAAGCTAGGAGAAATCAGTTCTGCGTCATCTCTGTAATTTAGAGGTTGGTAGTCTCAGGGGAATTTTTGCTTTGGGTTGTGTTTTGATCACTCGCTGTTGTTTTTGATGGAGAGGACTAGAAACGCTTTGAATAGGCAGGCTTAGAATTAAAATAATGATCATCTCAGCCCTGGTTTCCCATACACGTGTGGTGATCCAGGGGTGGAGCTCCATGTTGTCTCGTGTGAACTACCCTTGCAGGTAGAGACCATCAATATCCCCATTTAGGAAACCAAGGCTCAGATAGGTTAAGTGATTTGCCCAAGGACACACAGCACTCCTGCTGTGTGTAACCAGGCTAGAACTCCGAAATGTGTGTTTTTAACTTGATAAAGCAATTTTTAAAAGAAATATTTATTTATTTGGGAGAGAGAGTGAGAGAGAACGAGATGGGAGAAGGTCAGAGGGAGAAGCAGACTCCATGCGGAGCTGGGAGCCTGATGCAGGACCCTGGGGTCATGAACTGAGCTGAAGGCAGTTGCTTAACCAACTGAGCCACCCAGGCGCCCAATAAAGCAATTTTTTAAGAAATAAAGACGACACTTAGGGAAAGGACCCATCCAAGTGAAGGATCAGGAATCTGGAGACCCAGGGCCCCCATGGATGGCCTTGAGGCCCTAAGGAGAAAGAGGAGATGGTTACAGAGGGTGGGGGAGGGGAATGGGGACAGCTAGAAACCGAAGGACGGAAGGCAGGGCCTGGCAAAGTCATGAGGCTGTTGGGGTGCAGGTCCCCCGGTGTTCACTGAGGGGTGAGAGCCCATAGGGGCCCGGCAGGGTATTGTACAAGACTGAGGGGTTACTGAGTTCCCTGCTTCTCAGGACACACAGGAGTTGCTAGTTCATGTTGATAGTTGTCCTGATTTTTCTCGAGAGAAGCGAGAAATCTGGGTTTTTGTGGGAAATGTCCCAATTAAAAACTGTTGGCAACTAAGCGGGAAAACTCTCAAACCTTCTGTGAGCCCCAGCACGTCTGTGGTCTGGATTGGATCCATGGATGTCCAGTCGGGAGCTGACCTTGAAGCCTTTTATGTTCCCAGCCCTTTCCAAATGTTTCTAATGATCTCTGAGCACATCCAGCGTGTGCGGGACAGGGAGGAATCCTTCATTCTGTCTCTGAGACAGGGAACCCAAGTTCTCTGGGAGGCCAGTGGCTCACCCCTAGGAAGTGACAGGGCTGGACCTACATCCTACCTGTCTGGGTACGCAGCTCAGCGCACCTACCAGGGAGAGATCCCGAAGGCTCTGGGAAGGCAAGGAGGCAGGGAAGGCAAGAGAAGGCACAGGGGTGCCAGGCAGTGGCCTCTCCCTGGTGACCCGAGGTTGCTCCGCATCGTGGATCCTCCTGGCAGGCCACCTTCCTCACCCTTCTCCCCACAGCCAGGCAAGGAAGGGCCTCAGGGGCCGGGCTGAGGGCACTGTTGTTCCTGGGACCGAAACACCATCCCCACCAAAACTCTTAAATCCGGGCAACCGCCTTCCCTTCCTTTCGCTTCTTAGCTTCCTCATCTGTGACATAGTAAAGGCCTTTTTGTCCCAGCTTACAGTGTAGAGGTCTAATGAGCCAAATGTCTACAGTGCGGTGTGCCTGCCCACGCTGACTGCCTCTGGATCGGGGCTGTGTCATCCTGGCTTCCACACCAGTTGGGTTGAGAACCACTCTCTGTGGTTGTATTTTTCCCCCTCCCTTCCTTCCCTCCATCCCTCCCTTGACCCTTCTCCTTCCCTCCTTCTTCCAGCTCCCTAGGTACACATCTGTTGGGTCCTTCCCTGTTCCAGAAAATCTGATCACCTTAGCTGGTGGTGTCAGACCTCCTCCCCTAACCGTAAGAGTGGCTGGCGGGGACTCAGACGAGAAAGGGGGGTTTCTAGGTCTGCCCGTATTACCCATCCTGGAGTTTCCACAGTGGCAGACAATGCAAGAAAAGACACAAGGGTTACCTGGGGCTCGGAGTGCATAACAGCATTGGGGAGAATGGCCAACCAGCTGTTCAGGTATCACTAAAATCACCTCCTTTCCCTCTGCTCCTCCCCCAACCCGCACACAGGTCCTGGAGCTCGAGCTGCCATCCCTTCCTCCTGCCCCCGAAGTAACCACACCAGAGCCAGGCATCTACCACGGGATCTGTGAGTATCCTCTCTGGGGACAGTGTCCAGGGGCAGGAGGACCATCAGGGGCCAGGGGGAGTCATGGCCCACTTGGGGCAGGGATTCCCTTGGACAGTTGGGCAGGTTGTACATTGTACAGAGATGCCAAGCCGCGGGAGGAGTGGGGGCTGACACAGCCCTGACTGGGTTCACTGGCCCCGCCAGGTCCGTATCGCTTCGGAGGAGGGCTGCCTCTCTGCAGTAGGCCTTTCCAGAAGGGCACTCAAACTCAGGCACATGCGCAAGGAAAACAGGCCTCTTCCCTGTTCCAGGTGGGGCGGGGGTGGCAGGAAGCCTCGCCCAGGGTGCTGGGTCTTCTGAGAAAACAGAAATCTGAATATTTATGTGAAACCTCCAAATTTTTAAGTGTTGGTGACTAATTTTATAATATTTTAAAACACCCTATGAGCCAAACAAAACACGTATGTTCAGCCAGCCCGCTGCCAGTTTGTGGCCTCTGAGCAAACTCCATCTGGGCTTCACTGATTCCGTTCCCTCTTCCTTTCCCTGCTGACCCTTCCAGCCAGGTCCTCCCTCCCTCCCTGCTCTGGCCCGCTGTGTCCTGGGGCATCTTTGGGTCCGAGGTCCTGGCTCACTGATCTCCCTCCCCTCCTTGTTAAGGAGACTCTGTCAACCCTCTGTTTGCTGTCACACCAGCTGGAGTCCCCTGGGGCGTGCTCTTGAGGGAGGGTGGCAAGTGGGCTGGGCAGAGGGAGGGATTGGGCCTCGTGCAGTCCCCTCAAGGCCTCTACCAGCTCTGGAGCTGCAAAGACCCCTTGGAGAGGTCTTGAGTGAGGGGCCCAGGCCTTTCTACGCCTGTATCTACATGTCTCAGGATGTGGGCTGTGCCTAGGAGGGGCAAGGCCAAGGGCAGTGTACCCTGTGAGCCCTCAGCCCTCAGCACTCTGCTCCACTGGAGGAATGAGCCCTTCGGTTCCGGAGAGGGGGGCATGGGACCCGGGCAGTGCCCACAGCATCCTTCCCACGCCCTCTGGAGGCCTCGCTATCACCTACCTCCTCCTCAGGAAGCCCACCCATGTAGGAAGGACCATCTCTCCCTCTAGCAAGGACCATCTCTCCCTCCCTCACTGCACGAAGACAGTTTCCCTCTTAGAAGAGGGAAGATGCCTTACTTTGAAGCCTCCCAGCTCCTTACATTCCAGAACACTCACTTTCTCTCAATGACTCCGAGACTGTCACAGAATTGCTAGAACTAGCCTTGAGCAGGCAAGAGCCCGGTTTGGGGCTTGGTTTCATCTCCCACGTACTGAGGCTTCCCCTACCTTATCTCCCCGACCACTCAGTTCTTATTCTGTCCAGTGGTGCAAATGATGTCATCAGGCCTTGGGGTCTCCCTCCCACCCTCTGCCCTGTCTCACTCACTCTCTCACCTTTTCTCCCGTTGGGACCCCATCCACGCAAGAACTTCTGTTCCCACAGAGGCCAACAGTGGGCCGGGAATCAGGTCTCCCGGTCCTGGCTTGGATCACATGCCCATCCATAAACCAATCACCGTGGCTCCCCGTGGTGGGGTGGGGGCAGAGGTGAGATGCTAAACACGGATTGGCCAGGCCTGGGTCAGAGCCCATCACCAAAGTCCCAAGCAAGGGGTCAGCGCCCCCCGCTACCCCCATCACGCTCTTGCTGGGGGTGTGAGTGCCCCAGCCAGGGAGGAAAGGGAGGAAGGAAGGTTGGCCCGGAAGCAGCCATTGTCCCCTTCATCTGATGATTTCCCCAAAGATGCTGTCTGTAAATGTCCTTCCTGCTGAACCGGCTTCCGACCTTTCTCAGCAATGCATTTCAATCCCTTCGGGAGTGATGGCCAGGAGCAGAGCTCATAGCCCTTTTGGCTGTAAGGAACCCGCAGTGTCTCTGCTTCTCAGTATTAAGAAGAACCTCCTGACCGAGCATCTCTCCACTTTTGGAGGCGTGTGATTTCTGAATCGCTCTTCTCTGAAACTTTTTGTTCCCCTGCCCCACCCCCCAAAGTCTCTAAATTCCTAAACCCGCTTCACCAGCCTGTGCAAATGGAGAGCACTTTGATAACGTGACCCGGGGGGAATGCGCCGGGGTTGGTAAATACGGCCAATCCTATTGATGTTTTGAAAGGGGACATGTGACTTGCTAATTTGCAAATGACACTAATTTGGGGCGTTTTGCAAATATCAGCAGTGGTGAATAGGAAAGTAGCTGAGAGAGTTGAAACGTGGGAGAGAAATAACAAAATTAATTTCCATTTATATAAATACTAATTGATACACCAGAGGAAAATGAATATGGAACGTGAATATTAGCTCAAACAGGAGAGCGGGTGCTTTTGGAGCAGCCCCAAATTAGATGTCCTTGCGGCTCGGTGTGCCAGGCCAGCAGAGGGACGGCTGGGGAGAGGCTGGTCGGGGGAGTGGGGGTGCTCCTGTTTTCCCCCCGGAGGAGGTGACATTTCTCCCTCCCAGCGATCCCCTCATCCAAATCCACTCCCTCCTCCAACTCCGTGAACTTTGCCTCTTGGGATCGGTACCCACAGCCACTCTGTCGCCTGGGTCAAAAACGTCATCTCTTTCTCTCAATTCTGTACAAGCCACTGAGCATCCTGGCGGTACCGTCTTCAAAACAGGTCCTGCATCTGGCCACTTCCCTCCATTTTCAGAAGGGCCACCCCTTGTCCAGCGTACCTTGTATCACAACAGCCTCCTCCCTGGTCTCCCTGGAGAGCCCAACCTCCAACCCAAGTGAGGGGATCGAGTCAGCCCCCTTCTTCAAAGTCTAACCCTCCAGAGGCTCCCCACCGCAGAGAGAAGAAAATCCAGACTTCATGGCGTGATCTCGGCTGTACCCGGCCCTTCCGACCTCATTTTCCTCCACTGCCATCCCTTGGTCACTCAGTTATTTGTTCCCATCCCAGAGCCTGTGCCCTTGCCGTCCTCTCAGCCTGGAATGTTCTTCCAGGAATACTGAGGAATGGCAGCCTCCTACTGATCACTCGGGTCTCAGCTCCCATGCTACCCCCTCAGAGAGGCCCTCCCTGACCACCCCCACTACTCCCCTCAGTCACTCCCTACCCATGCCTTCTTGTCTTCATGGCAGTCGTTACTCTCTGGAACTATCCTTTGTCTATTATGGGCCGATTGTCTTCTCAGTGGTATCTCCCAGAGATATTCTGCTCTGTGTTGACCCAAGGATCTCCAGGTCCAAGGACAGGGCTTTGTACATAATAGATGATCAATAAATATTTGCTTACTGTTAACTATGAATTTGGTGAAACTCTGTGATCTTACTTTGATTCATTTACCCGTGCTCATCTACTGAATACCTACTGTTTGAGCCATCATTGATTTAAAAAGAAAAAAAACTTTTATTGACCATCTATTTTCCAGTTACTGTTCTCGGCTCTGAGGGCTACAGCGGTGCACAGAAGCAACAGAGCTCCTTCCCTCAGGGAGCTTCCATCTTAGTGGAAAAGACAAGAAAACACAGAGGCAAAGGAATGGAGAATACATTGTGGTGTAGTGACAAATGTGGTGATGAAAAATAAAGCACGGGGGGATGCCACTTGAGCGGAGCGGTCAGGGAAAGCCTCTCTGAGGAGGTGACATTTGAACGCAGGCTCAGGATGGAAAGGAGTGTATCGATTAGCTTCTGCCGCAGACCAACCCAAACCTGAGCAGCTTCAGCCCACCACTTTTAATCCACGATGGGCTCATAATTCACTGGCTTGACTGGGCCCCTCCTGGGCCTATGCACGGGTCTGGTCTGCTGGCAGATGGGCTGGCGACCGAATGACCTCAGGTGTCTTCTCTCCCACGTCCAGTGGTCGGGAGGCTGTTGGCTGGGGTGGTGGGGAGACCAGGCACGCCTGGCTCCTTCATGCAGTGGGACCCCCAAGTGTGGCGAGGTGCACCTGAACGCTTTCCATCCTCTGCCCTCACCACCTCTGCTGCTCTCCCATTGGCCAAAGCATGTCATGTGGCCCAGACTGAGGGCGTCTTCTCAGTGGCCTCAGTGAGGACGTGGACATACGGACTCCGCTTCTGGATGGGAGAAGTGGCAGAGTCACGTTGTAAAGAATTTGTGGTCGTTTTGCATGCCGTTGTTGTGGTGAGAAGCTAGGATGTGGCCCAGGACCATGCTGGTCCCATGTCTTTTCCACCTGCCCCCAGGATGCTCTCCATACCGCCTCAGCACCATGGAGAGCAGAAGGATCAGCGGCTGAGTTACAAAACGTATGTGGGAAATGACAGGCATATAGGAGAGGAAGCCGAGCTCCAGGAAGACTGGGTGGCTTGGCCTCACTGGGCTTCTGCCTCCGCTCCTGAGCTCAAGGAGGTGGGGCCAGGTGACTTCCAGGTGGCCTTCTGTGAAAGTTGCCAAGGATGTGAATCTTCTGAACACAACGCCCCCAGGAGCGTGCTGAAAGAGGTTCCAAATTCTCCCAGGGTAGAGAGTTCAGTGGGCTTGGTCCTGCTCTAATGGGACGCCAGTAAGGAAAGACAAGTTCTAGCCAAATATTGGACGGGCCCTGACCAAGGGCTTCATTCGGTTTGAGCTCTCTGGGCAAATGGATGACTCGCCTGGACCTTATTGCCTTAGGACCACAGAGGGTCACTTCTAGATGGATTCTGATGGAACAGGGGTGAGGCAAGGGCAAAAAGATGGGGTTATCATCGTAGAAACACTTCCTTACTCTGACTCCCGGGAAGTCTCGCAGTAGTGCCCAGTGTATAAAATGTCCATTTCTGACGTCCTGTATCAACGTAGCTGCCTGAGTACAGTTACTTATTTAAACATTCCATCTGGACTGAGCTCCTGCTGTGCGTCAGGCACTGTGCCAGGCTTTGGGGACACAAAGATCTAGCAGATCAGATGGAGTTTCTGCCCTCAGGGAGTTCGCCTCTGGCGGGGCAAACGGATATTTACCAAATGGTCACAAGATCACACTGGTGACCAGGGCATGGAAGTTGATGGTAGGCTGTGGGCGGAGGTTTGATGTGGTCAGAGAAGTCAGAAGGGCTTCCCTAAGGAAGTGAGTTGGGATCTGAAGGGTGAGCACAACGAGGCCATGTGAGTTCCAGAGGGCATAGCATGGGCAAAGGCCCTGTGACAGGAGAGAGGGCTGGAAATAGGAATGACTGAAAGATTGTCTGGGTGGAGCCATGCCCCCTGGTGTAAGAGGAGGTTAAACAAGTAGGTAGAAGCCAGATGGACAAGGCCTTCTGGCCAAGCAGCACGGGGAGCCATGCTAGGGTCTAAGCAGCCGGTTGGGGCAATGTGATAGATGCGGGAGAAAGGATCCAGTGCCATGTGTGTTTTTTTTTTTTTTTTTAAGGTTGTATTTATTTGAGAGAAACAGAGGGAAAAAGAATGAGCAGGGAGAGGGGCAGAGGGAAAGGGAGAAGCTGACTCCCCGCAGGGAGCCCAATGCAGGGCTCGATCCCAGGACCCTGAGATCATGACCTGAGACGAAAACCAGCGCTTCACGGACTGAGACACCCAGGCACCCCCCGCCACCCACCCATGTGCAGGTTTAAACAACACTGGCCCATTCGTCCTGCAGACATTTCCAGAACATCAACAATGTCCCAGGTCCAAGGGTCACTAAGAGAAAAGGTAGAGAGCCCACCCCAAAGGCACTTTCATCTGAGTCGGGGTTTTCAAGTTGGTAGAACTCAGAGGCCAAAGGTAACTCCTTTCCCGTCTCCACAACCTCTGGTGTTCAGGGGCCACTCTTCTTCCTGTTACAGGCCTCCAGCTGAATTTCACTGCCTCCTGGGGAGACCCGCACTACCTGGGGCTCACGGGCCTGGAAGTGGTGGGCAAGGATGGCCAGGCTCTGCCCATCAGCCTGCACCAGATCTCTGCCTCTCCCAGAGACCTAAATGACCTCCCTGAGTACACCGATGACTCCCGGACCCTGGACAAGTAAGTGTCTATAAGAAGCCACCTGTAGACACCCTCAGAGCCATCCCCTCCCAGCGTGAGCAGCAGGACGCTTCAGGCCCTGAGGGGCGGGCTCGCTCAGGCTCTGTGACTCCAGAATCAAATCTCAAATAGTGATCCCCATTCCGCCATCCCCAGCCACCCCGTGAGGTCTGTGGTCTTCCCATTTTATTCACTGATATGTTTTTAAGTAGGCTCCACCTCACAGCGTGAAGCCCAACTCAGGGCTTGAACTCACAACCCTGAGACCAACCCCTGAGCTGAGCTCAAGAGTCAGACACTTTAGTGACTGTGCCCCCCCAGGTGTCCCCTGTGACTTCTCATTTTAGAGTCAAGGGAAACCAAGGCTTGGGAAAGGGAGGTGACCCCCCACCCCCAAGGGTCCCACGGCCAGAGGCAGGCAGGGTTCTCCTGCTCCCAGACAGAGCCGTGCTTTGTGTGTTCTCCACCATGCTCAGTGTAGGGCCTGGAATGCCAGCTCTGCGCCTGACCATGAGCAGCCCCGCTCTCGGGGGCTGAAAACTTGCCATTGCTCGAGGTCTGAGGGGATGGCTCTGGAAGTGTCCGTGGGTGCTGCGGGCGCTTTCCTCCACTTCTGTCTGATTGCATCGGCCCAGACTGGGGCCAGTCAAAAAGAAGACAAACCTGGGACAGGCACTGGCCCCCTGCTCAGGACAGCAGCTGGGCCTGCTCTCTGCCTGGAGTTGTAAACAGGAGGAGCCTGGAGGGGTCAGAAGGATGAGAGTTCCAATCCTGGCTCTGCCCCTTGCCAGCTAGTAAGTTTCTTAACCTCTCCAACTACGATAGTAATGATAATAAAATTATAGCGGCTATTCCTGGAGCCCTGAATAAATGCCAGACACTGGGGCTACACTAAGCAGGTTACAGATCCTCATCCGTTTATGCCTTAAACAGCCCTAAGAGGCCACCACCCCCTTTACAAATGAAACCGAGCTACAGAGAGATTAAAAACTGGCCAGAAGTCACCCAGACTAGTTGTGAGGGTCAGAGTCATCTGAATGGATGTCTGTGGGAGACCTGTGCACGTAACCACTGACTTCCACTGTCTTCCCCTGCCTCACTTGCCTTATCAGTAGGAGGGGACAGTAAGTCCCCTGGAGGGAGGGCAGGGAGGGAATCGCCACACCACAGCTGCACCCCCAGCCTGACCCAGAGCGCCTGCCGTCAATGGTAGACTCCTTCCTACTTTCCCATCCCGGGCCCCTTAACCGTGGCCCTCACGCCTGCTGTCCATGTCTGCTCATGAACCACTCGACACCCCAAAAGCAGATCACCCATATACTTAGGTGTGGAGCCTGCTGGGTCAGCTCCCGCTACAAAAGTGATCAGCACACAGCCGGCCCCACTTGTTCAACCACACCCACCCACTTCCCAAACCCCTCCACCCAGATGATGTGAGCACAGCAACTCCCAAGCCTGATAGCCCTTCACCTCTACACAGTTCGATGTGTAGCTCTAAACAATAGGGACTTTAAAGAGAACATGTCAGTACTTTTGTTACACTCAAAAAAATTAATGGTGATTCCCTGAATTAGTGGACACCCAGCATGTTCCTATTTCCCTGAAAGCCTTCTTCTCATCTTCCTTTTTTAAGTTTGTTTCTTATATTGAGATCCAGAAAAGGCCTTATGTTGTGATTGGTTGGCTTGAGGTCCAGATAAGGTCCATGTGTTGTGATTGGTTGGTTTGAGATCCAGATAAGGTCCATACATTGTGATTGGTTAGTTTGAGGTCCAGAAAAGGTCCAGACATTGTGATTGTTGGCTTGAGGTCCAGAGAAGGTCCGTACATTGTGATTGGTTGGTTTGAGGTCCAGATAAGGTCCATACGTTGTGATTGGTTGGTTTGAGGTCCAGATAAGGTCCATGTGTTGTGATTGGTTGGTTTGGGGTTCAGATAAGGTCCATACATTGTGACTAGTAGGTTTGAGATCTAGATAAGGTCCATATGCTATGATTCTTTGATAGATCTCTTAAGCTTTTTATAACCTCCAGGTTCCCTTCCATCTTTTTTCATTTTTTTCTTATGAATTATCTCTTAAGGAAATATTTGTTTGCCCTATAGAGTCTGGAGTTTCCTGGTTGCATCTCCATGGTATTATTTAACCTGTTCCTCAGGCCCCTGTATGTCTTGTAAATTGTTCATCAGATCTAGGCATCTGATCAGGTTGAGGCTTGACCATTGGGGCAAGACATGACATGGTATGGGTGTCACTGCAACTTCCCTTCAGAACATATAGAGTGTCTGGTGGTGAAGCTTTTTGTGACATTGGTGGTCAGTGCTCAGTGGCTAGATCCACTTGGTTGCAAGATGGTGGGGCGCTGAGACTGTCATTCTTTTTTTCACCAATAAAGAGAAATTTTTCTTCAATTATTTGGTTACTCTGCAGTACAGTGCAAATAGGAAAGGCAATCTACATGCTTGGTTCTTTCCTTTACTTCTCAGTTTGCAAAAATAAAAAATTGCTTCCCTAGCATACTTTAAAACGTTTGTGTTTGGTTACCATAAATTATGGATTTAAACAGACTGTGAAGGGTCTCAATTTATTGCAATTTTTATCTTATAGTTGCTTTTAGATACCGAGAGCGCTCAGATCCTTTTTTAAAACAGTAGTCTGTGACAGCTCTCCTGCTTTCTGATGTCACAAGACATTTCAGGCTCCCTTTGTATATTTCTTGTCCCAGAGGTGGAATCAGCCATTTTCCCCAAGAAGCCTTGGTTCCTTTTAGTGTGAAACGGTATTTAGAGACCATAATCTAGCCCCTAGAGATGCTCATTGTTACTGGATTGGTCACAGTTTCTAGGCTTTTCTGTGGACAGACCTGGGAATTATCATGTTGATATTCTTAGCGGTGTCTGTAGGCACTTCCCTTCACTATCAACTATAAACACTTCGACAACTCTCTGTACTTTGAGAATTGGGTAGCATTTTTGGTACGGAGACAGCCCCATGTCTAGGACACAGGGGTAATTGCTTTTAGAAGGAAATGGAAGGTTCTCCAGTGGACCTAATTCCACAAACACCTCCGTTTTAAATTGCTGAATTTCCTCAGTTTTAAGATGCCAGCAATTGTAAGACACACCATCCATCAATTTAATAACGGCCTTTTAGAGAAAAAAAAGAAACATTACCTCCATGGATGAACACTTAGATTGTAAGATTTATTCCAAATCCTAAACTTTAAGATGTAGAAAGAAAAAATAAAGTTTATTTTTAAATCTAGGAATTCCTCCTGGCACGGCAGCCTCAAAGTCACCAGGAAATTAGGAGGGAGTCGGGGGAAGGGTTATCCAAGAGGCTGAGAGCTGGGCCCCTCTGTTTCTGGGGTCTGGGCTGCGGTGTGCTGAACAGTTCAGGGCAGTCCGTGGTGGGACAGCTTTGGGACAGACACAGGCCAAGTTGAAAAGGATGAGGCAGGTTGTTCAGAACAGGAAAACCAGAAACTGGCCAGGATAGGAGTGCAATGCGGGCGAGATGATGAGTTCATTCAGAACAGTGGCTAAGAACACAAGGGTGCTAGGGGCTCCCTCCTAAGGACAGGGAGGGTGCTTCCCTGGGCTGTCAAGGCTGCATGATTATGGCCAGACCAGCTCCCCACAGACACACCTCCCCCTTCTCGTGCTTTTCCCACACCAAAAGCTGCCGAGTTCGCTCTAGTGCCTTAGCAGCTCTCTCACAGGGCACCAGAAGGAAGGAATCGAATTCTTCCAAAATGTACCATAGAGCCAATAGAGCATCTTACAGAAAGTTTGGAAAGTAGAGAAAAGCATCCACCTCCCATCCCCTCTGACACAAATGTGTTTTTCACTTCTTCATCGTCTCTCCTGGCCCCCGTCCTCATCTTCCAGCAGTAAAATCGTTTTCCACTTCACTGCATCGTCCTCACGGTTATCTTATTAACAACTGTGCAGATTTACTTAACCCTTTGTTTTACTTAACCACTTGGGGGTTTTTTGGTCGTTGGGTTTTTTTTTTCCTTTTATGCTAATATAAATAAACAGCACTGTAATGAATATCTTTGTGCAGAGAGCCTTTCCCACAGGTTGAACAAATATTCCTTAAAGGAAAACAATTCCAGAAGTGAGATCACTGGGTTAGAAGGTCCTGAAAGATGACACATGTTCCCCCTTTATTTTAAACCTGATGATCGCTTTCCCGCACTTTTAACAGCACCGACTATTAAAAGACCTTATTTTGTCTGATTTTACAGATGAGACATGGCCCCTCTGGGTGACTGTCATGAGTCCCACCTCTGCTTAACAAGCCCAATGTGTCCAGGCTCGTGCCAGGCAGGGTGCAGGGGGCCATAAGCGCGTGTAGACCCCTCGCTCTGGTTTCTCCCACAGGTCGTGGCTGGGCCCCAGCTCACCGCTCCCTCCCCGCTATTTGCAGGTTAATCGACGGAGCCAACATCACCATGGAGGATGAGCATATGTGGCTGATCCCTTTCTCGCCTGGCCTGGACCATGTGGTCACGATCCGCTTCGACAGAGCCGAAAGCATCACTGGCCTGCGCTTCTGGAACTACAATAAATCTCCCGAGGACACCTATCGCGGGGTAAGCTGGGGAATAGCAGCCGCGCTCAGTCCACTGTCAGGGAAACAGCGCCTTGATGAATGGCTGGCGTGGCTGCCAGAGAGGCACATAAATCTTCCAGAACTTTCCAAATGGAGCTGAGGGGTTACAGCCAGGGAGAGAGCGCCTTGCTCTTTGTTCCTCCTGCAAGCAGCAGATGTGGGCTCAAGAGCCCAGGGCAGACTTGGGACATGAAAGCACTTTGTCTCTTTTGGGGGTTGGGGTTCTTCAGCAGGCCCAGCCCCCGAACCATAGTGGTGGGTTGGGGCCCTGTTGTTCATTGAGCACTTTGGGGGCCAGGCCCTGAGCTGCGGGCTCTGCACCCATTCATTTCAGGGGACCCTCACCCCAGCTTCCAGGAAGCAGATATATACTCTCTTTCAGAGGATTAAAAACTGAGGTTCAGAACAGTACGTTCACCCTTCCCAAGATCATACAGCGAGAGCCGCAGTGCACATCTGCTGGGCTGGGGGCCCACACTCCAGGTCCATACCACGTTCTCCTGCTCCTGGGTGTGACAAAGCAGGCATCTTGCCACACTGTGGAAAGAGAACACCAGAAGTGCCCTTTGCATGGGCCCTTCTGTCCTTGTGTGACTACAGACTATGATATGTTTGTCCCCTCCCCACTACAACCCAGAAGTGATGGTGACAATGTCCCCTAAGATAGAGCCATGCCGTTGGGGCCCTAAAGTTATCAGGCCCTGGTCTGAATTCCCGCTCTGACCCCAGCCAGCCATGTGACCTTCGGCGAGTGACCTGCTTTCCCTGCATCTCCGTTTCTCCATCTGTAAAGTGAGGAGGATGAGGATGATAACCTGCCTTGGGACGATGGCCGTCCTCCTCTGCCACATGGACATTAACAGAGCCAGGCCTCCATCCCGGGAGCCCCGGTGTGGCTCCCCACCATGCCTGTGCCATGTCATTTCTCCCATGGGCCCCGTAGAACCATGGGGGTTGCCAGCATGGAGTCGGTGGCTCCAGGCGCTCACCTTTGGGGCGACAGCCCCTCGGACTGTACAGATACTCCTGGGCCGCACTGGCGTCTCCCAGAGTGTGCGACAGCACGTTTAGATCAGCACGTTTAGAAAGGCAGATAGATTGGCATTAAGAAAACATTCTCCGGGCTCAGCTCGTGCCTCTGGGCCCATATCTTCCCTTGAGCAAATCGGTCCTTCCAGATAAGGCTCCGTGACCTGGATTTGCTGCCTGGAAATCTTGGGCCCAAAGCCCTGCTTCCAAGGCCTGGCCACCATCCGCGTGGGTGAGCAGGTGACAAGTGGCCACAGTGGGAAGGAGGAGGCAGGGAGATGGGCAGAGCAGAGTCTGGTGGGGGTGGGGAGGATCCCAGAGTACAGGGGATGGAAACTCTGCGTCTCTCCAGGAAAATGCCTTGGGCGCGTGTGTCCCCCAAGGCCCTGTGGATGCCCTGGAGACGGGTCCCTGGCGTGTGGTTAGAGCTGGGCCCTGCACGCTGGAGATGGGCTTCAGATCCTGGCAGTGGGTCCTTGGGCAAATTGCTTAGCGTCTTTGGACTTATAGTTTCCATGGCTACAAGATGGAGGCGGTAGTAGAAACCCTGTCCGAGGGAATCAACAGGCGTGGGGAAGTCGGGCCCTTCCTAGAGGTGGGGGTCGTCCTGGAGGGGGGGCCTTCCCAGGCCTCTGCTGTGATGCCCAGCTTCCAGCTAGCTCCACACCCAGCTGCAGAAGGACCTCCTCTTTGGAGGCGAGCCCGTGAAACTGCAGGAGTCACGCTGATTGGTCTGGTCCAGTTCCATGTCCCTGGTCCAATCATATGACCAGTGGGTGACAGTTCTGTTTGTCCAGGTCCAGCCCTCGGGCCAGGGTCTGAACCCACCTGAGCAAAGCCTAGTGGAGAGATGTAGAACAGCCTTTTGGTCCCCATATCCAGCCATGCCTGAAGCTGCTTACCTACACTTTTCAGGCTTACGTGTCCTGTGACCGGCTGCCATGAGGGGGGCCCCTAAAATGCTGAAGGAATGAAGGGCTCGGGGGCACATTCGTTATCAGTGGGACCCAGAGCAGGGCTCTTCTCTACACAGAGGAGCCCTTCTGTGTCTCCCAAAGGTGAAAATCGACCAGTTTGGTCAGCAGTCGGGCCCACGTTGCTCACCGTGAAGATGTGGGGAGTCCCGATTCCAAAATGCGTTGTCAGAGGGAGAGTGCTGGCCTCCTGCCCCCTGTGCTCACCCACCACCACCACCACCACCCCACCCCAGGGAAGCCACTCCAGACCCTGCCATTCAGGCTTTGAGATTTACTGGTAGATCCTGGCCTCTAGTTGGTGATATCTGTCCCAGGCCAGCGGAAGACCTTGGCCCAGATCGAACCCATTTGGCAGGCTCTTGGTAAGCGCCTGTGACTCACCAGGCCCCAAAGCAGATCTAGATGGCCCAGCCAGGGTCTCTGCGGAGGGAGGCCCGAAACGTGATACCACCTCAGGCTGCTGAGCTGGGCCACCATGGCAGGGGCCACACCTGCCTGTTCCCCTGCTGTCCCTCCAGCACACAGCTCAGTGCCTGGCATGGAGCATGGCCCAGCCAGGTAGTCCTGGTCTGAGAGGAAGGCTAGACCAAGGGATGTCCTAGGCCTGGGGGCTCCGTGAGGGCTCCCCGTCACACTCGGACGTCTGCCGCAGCCCCGTCGGCCCACGCCACTGGCCCGCATGCTGGCTGGCTGCCTTTCTTCAAGCGTGTTTCTCCTTTTGTTTGCCAGGCCAAAATCGTCCACATCTCCCTGGATGGCCTGTGTGTCTCCCCTCCAGAGGGCTTCCTCATCCGGAAGGGGCCGGGCAACTGCCACTTTGATTTCGCTCAAGAAATTCTCTTTGTGGACTACCTGCATGTTCGCCAGCTGCCCCCGCCGGCCCGGAGGTGAGGGCTAGCAGCATCAGGAATGTCCCCTCCCCGTCCTCCGGCTGCTGGCTTCACGCGTAGCTCTGAAGTCGCTACCTAAAGGTTTTGAAATGATGATCAAACGCGTCGCTTTTCAACCTGGCGGTTTTCTAATGCTCTGTCAGGCGTCCGCGGAAGCCCGTGGGATGAGCCCACCTTGTCTGGGGATGTTTGGGTTCCCCACAGTCTGGAGGGCTTCAGCTCTTTTAATGCTTCATTGCACCTCCTGCTGGGAAAAGAGGCTCCAGCCTGCGTCCTGTTCCAGAAATGCCCACTGGCCAATTCGGGGAAGGGCCTTCTCTCTTGTTCCCGAGTTCCTGGTTTAGAAAGATTCAAAGAGGAAATGAGAGCCTAGCATTTCGTGGGTGCGCTGGTATTTCTTGGCCCCGTCTCAGCTGCATTAAGGTTATAACAATTTGTAAATGCCACGTTCAGTTTATTCATTTAAACCCCTCCCCCGCCCCCCATGTCCAAACGCCAGAGGCCAAGCTCACAAAACAAAATGAGTTTCCCTCCACCATGGCTGGGATCGCTTCTTGGACCGGTCACTGGGAACAGCCACTTAATTATAACAGTGCCCTTGAAATTGAAGAAAAACCAGCAAGGCCTGGAAGGTACTGGCCCACGGACCAGGGAGAAAGGCGCCCAGGGAGAAGTGTGCAGAGGCTGAGAACTCTTCCTCCCAAGTGCTATATCCATTCAGATGCTTTGCGTTCATCCTTCAGGGAATCCTTCCACCTGCCCTCTGAGGAAGGGGTTATTATGCCCATTTTACAGATGTGGGCATTGAGGTCCCCGCTACTGAAGGCCCTTGCTCAGGCTCCCAAAGCAAAGACTGCAGGGTACGCCCCACCTTCCTGCCTCCTCTTCCTGCCAGCCTCCCATCCTGCCCCACAATCCAGCCCCTTTGGTGCTTTCCTACCATAGGGCCTTTGCTCTGGCTGCTCCTCTGCTTGGAAGGTTCAGCTCTGATGCTTTGTGTGGCTGCCTCCTTCTTAGCTCAGGTGCTGGCTCCCTGACCACCCCCTGGGGTATTCTGCCCCAGCCCCGCACTCCCTCCCATCCGTCACCCCTGCATGGGTCTCACTCAGCCGTGGGCACAGCGTGCACTTGCCCTGTTCATGAAAGGGCCAGAGGGCTAGGTGGTAAAGAGTGGACTCCAGAACAGACAAGGTCAGTCCCCGCTGCCAGGGAACCCCCCCCCACCTGCCGCGTCTTCATATAGTGTGCAGCCGGGAGAATAACTGACCAGCCATCAAGGCCATTGAGATCTTCTGCTTCCTGGTGCTGTTTTGTGTCTTTTTAGGCTTGACTCGCAAAGCCTGGAGCGGGCGACCATGGACTACGAGGCACCCCTGATGCCCTGCGGCTGTATCCTCCTCCCACCTGTCTGTGCATCCCGGGCCCTCGGGGTCTGCGCCCAGAACCCCAGCAGAGCGCTCTGCCCTTGTGGTGGTGTTGGGGTTCCGCGCAGGCCATGGCCGAGGTGCTAGGGCACTGCGCCGGGAAACCTAGGGGAGGATGGGAGGCTTCCCAGGGCCTCCGGCTCACTGAGCACTGCTGGGGTGGGGGGCGGTGACATGGTTCCAGACCGCGCCCCCTGGTCAGCCAGCTGGCTGAGGTTTGGACTGAGGTTTCCAGAGGCAGCACCCAGGACTCCAGCTGGGAGAGGCCAGAGAAGCTGGAGCTCTCCCCAGGGACTGAACTGGGGGCTCTCCTTGGAAGCAAGCCAGGGAGGAGATGAACATAGAAGTAAGGATAGCCCCAGTTTGCTGGATCCTTTCCTGGGCCTGGCACGGTCACAGTGCATTTGTAACTCAGTCCTCCCCCCAGCCCAGTGTGGTGGTGCTGCGAGCATCCCCATTTCACAGCTGAGAACACAGAGGCCCAGAGAGGTTAAGGAACTTGTCCAAGGCCACAGAGCCGGGCAGGGGCCAGGCAGGTGAGTGAACACGAGCATCCTGGCTCTCCTAGCAGCCTGTTCTCCTGGACAGAGTGCCCGTGGCTGTGATAGTGTCTAGAAGCCACCTTTCCTGCCCTGCCCACCCCTGGAATGCTGGGAGCTGGCGGGGGGACAGGGCTGAGGACTGCGGGAGGCAGTCAGCCATGGTGGCTCATGCGGCCACAGCCCATCCCTCCTGGTGCTCCAGAGCTCCTGTATTTCTCCCCTTCGCCCCCCCCCCACCCCGACCCTGCACACTTGAAATGGATGGAGAAGGCAATGGGCACTCTGTTCTTGTCATTTTACAACCAGGGAAACTGAGGCAGAAGATAGTTTGAGTCCTGGTCACTTTGTTCAGTGCCACCACACAACGAGTTTGTAACACAAATGGTTCACTTCCTGCCAGCTCCCTGGAGAGCATCACCCCCCCCCGCCCCCGTCCTCCAGTCTCTCGGGCTTGGAGGACAGCTTTTAATTCTTAAAACACACACATACATAGTTTAAATTCAAGACAGTTTGATGCCACATATATTCTGTTGGGCTTCAGTCTCCATGAGAGTTAAAAAAAAGATGATGTTTTCCTTTTATTCATCTGTAGAAGCCCCTGAAAGTACAGCCCTATATTATCTTTGTTGCTGTTTTGCTTTGTTCTTGGAAAATTAAGCCTGTTTTTCCTTAATAACATCCCTTAGTCATTTTCCAGTTGCAACTCCTGACCAGCTGGGGTGATCCCTATTATATTGGTCTCACGGGCCTGGAGCTGTATGATGAGCGGGGGGAAAAGATCCCTCTGTCGGAAAATAGTATCCTTTTGAGGCAGATGGGGACTCTACCCCAACAGAAGGGTGCATGGGAGGGTGCAGAGAAGGACAGGAAATGTCCCTGTAGGAGCCAGACCCTGGGATAAAAACACCAGTGGGCTCTGCTTCGGGTCAGATGCTGACCCCTGGGAGGGTGGGCAGAGCCATGGGCAGCTCCCAGCCCCTGCCAAGGTGTCCATGGCAGGAGTCCCATGTGACAGAGAGTCCTGTGGCCTGGGGATTTGGGAGAGGATAACCAGATGCACCCTGTCCCAGAGAACTACAAGTACTTTGGCAAGTTCTAAAGGCTCTGGCAAGGCCTGCAGGGAGCCTCCTGTGGCACTGTATTCAACCCAGAGTGTCCTAATTTCTTGACTATGGACCCATTTGTTCATGGAACGCCCCCACCAGATTTTGCAAACTGCTAGCTCACTGAGTTTTTCAATATTTTAGCTTAGTTGCTAATATTTTTTTTAAAAATCAGGGAGTTTCACAGGAAAACCTTCAGTCTTCAGCTACTCTTGAGAAATTAGAGATAGCCATATACAGTGATCATGGCTAGACCCGAGTATCCACTGCCCTTCTGCCCCAACATGTCCTTACTGTCTTCTAACAGGCCCCCAGAACAAATTGCTAATATTTACTGAGGGCTCACTCTGTGACGGCTTGTCCCATGGTGCCTCATTTTACACGTGAGGAACTAAGAGATGTTAAGTAACCTGCCCAAGGTCACACAGCATGTGAGCATAGAGCTGGGAGTTTAGCTCTACAGACCATTGTCTGACCACTGAACTGTCAGGCTTCTTCTTTTGATGTCACCTGCCTGAGCCCTCTGGGCCCTTGCCCTGTGATCCCTAAGCCACCACAGGGTCCCACCAGAGCAGGTCTAACCCCAAAGCCTGTCTTGTACCTATCTGGGGTCCCTGGGCTCCCTCTGGATCCTTTTCTGCCTTCCCCTGGTGACACCATCCTCCTAGCCTGGGATAAATGATTCCTGGTGTTTTTGATGGTTATTAGTGACTCCTCAGAGGTACAAGGCTTGTTCATTTTCACCGAGCCTGCTCACATCCATTCTGGGACATGGAGGTTTTTATACCCATTTTACAGATGAGGAAGCAGGCCCTGAGTTGTTCTGTGACTTGCCCCAGACCTCACAGGTTGGAAGGCAGAGCCAGAGCTGGAACTGGTTGGTCCAGATCCGCGATGATGTCCAGCTCTCGAGTGGCCATCACTGGGGTCAGGCGCTCCCCGTGGGGTCAGGCTCCCCCAGTAGGTCCAGTCCCTGTCTGGTCCCCCCATGCCAAAGCCGTATCCAGCCATCCGTCAGCCCCTTCGCCAAAAAAAAAAGCCTTCGAAGTTTGCCCTCTACTCCCCAGAGTGCCAGCCACAAATTTGTTCCTGCCTTGAGACTGCTCTCTTTCCAGCCGACTGTCTGCCTGGCCGCCCCCCCACCCCTCCCTGACGCTGGCCACCTGCCCCCCACCAGCCTCGGTGCTCATTTTCCCCAGAATGGCTCATGTGGCTGTCACTCTTCCGGCGGCCGGGAACAGCAGACGGCCGTTCTGCCCAACAGCCCCCGCATCCTTTGAGCCATGCCATCAGTGCGAGGAGGCTGGTGGCCGGGAGAATGACGTGCGGCGCCCGACACACTGCTTTGGGTTATGACAGCTTAGAGGCTTCCCAGATATTGCCGCCTTCCCCGACAGCGTGAACTCCCTGGAGGGCGTGTGCGGGGACGTCCGGACCCCCGACAAGCTCATCGACCAAGTGAATGACACCAGCGATGGCAGGCACATGTGGCTGGCCCCCATCCTGCCCGGCCTGGTGAGTTCATGGGGGGCCTTTGTGTCCTTGGTCTCGGGGACATGTCTTTCTTCAGGGTAGGTTAATCTCCAACGAATCAGAATGCCTGCGGGCTATCAGGAAGACGCAGGTCTTCGCTGACACATCTGACGGGCACTCTCTGGGCCCCAGAGAGAGAAGGGCCTGCATGGGACCCCGGAGACCCCGTGCGGCAGGCGTCCGTCGGTCATCACGGGCAGCCCCTCCCCTGGCCTCATCCCCTGTCCCTGCCCTTCCTTGAGGTCACCAGGCACTGGACCCCGTCCTGGCCCTGTCTCTGGCCTGTCAGCTCTTCAGGGGACTCAGTTTCCCAGATCTCAGACCCTCCAGCTGCTACTTGAGGCGCGGGCCTGGCGATGTTGGTCAAGAGAGAGGAGACAGGCCGGGTGGCGACGGGGTTCTAGCCCTGCGCCAGCTAGATGCTGGGTGGAGGAGTGCAGCAGGCCCTAGGGCATGTGTGTGACCGGCAGAGTGTCCCCTTTCCCTCCGTGTGACTGCATAGGAGGACAGGGAGGGTATTTTCCTCTCAAAACATGGAAAGGAGCAGCATTAGCAGCTCTGTGTGGGAGGTTTTCCAGTGTCTCCGTTCCTGAGCCCCAAGTGTCCAACAGCTCCCCTGAGACCAGGGCCCCACCTGTCTGTGGCCATCTTGAGCTCGGCCAGCAGGTGGTTTCCGTCATCTGTCACGTGACTCGGTGAGAGGCAGTTTCTGCAGCTGTCACTCTCCCAGCTGGACTCAGACATTTGTACCTGCTTGAGCCCCGTGGGCAGCTGTTCTCGAGGGCCTTTACTATTTCCACGGTACAGCCGGAAGGCTGACTCCAACTGCAGCACCCCACCCCTGCGGTCCCCGACATCCTCCGGGGCCTGGGGCAGAACGGAGCCCACAGCCTGTGGCCGACACTGAAAGCTCGTTGCTTTCTTCCGTCCTGCCAGGAGCCCCCTAATACGGGGGAGTCTGTTGGGGTGGCGGGGTGCGGGGACGGAGAAGCTGCCAGTCTCGCCTTACTAGCTGATTCTGCCACTGATCTGGACAGCCTCCTCCCGCTCCCCCTGCAGAGGTTCAAAGACACAGGCTGGAAATTACCCAGCAGCACCTTCAGGGCCTATCTGCTGTGCTTCTCATTTACAACCCGAGAAAGGACAGATTGGGGTCAAGGCGGTGCTGACCGCCCGGGGGAACAGCTGCTCCTTGACTCTGCGGGGGTGGGGGGGCTGCCCCCTCGGCCCAGGGAAGCCCCGCGCTGGGTGTCTGGCTGGACCCTGGGGAGAGGGAGGGGCGCACCAATGCTCTGCGGGGATTTAAATCAGGGCCACGCCAGGCGCAAGGAAACAGACCTCCCAGAGCCAGTCGGCGGTTTGTTGCGAATGCAGCCACACGTGACCGGACTCAAGATGGGCTTCCAGGAGAGGGAAGGCGGCGGGAACCCCACGCGCTGTGCCCCCCCAGCTGCCTGGGTGCCGCCTCCAGCGCCCACCAGTCTCACCCCTGCCTGCACCCCGCGCCCCCCTCCCAGCGCCTCTGTTTCCAAACATGCCTGTTCTCATGAGTTCTTGTCTCCGACAGGTGAACCGGGTCTATGTGATCTTCGATCTGCCCACCACCGTGTCAATGATCAAACTGTGGAATTATGCGAAAACGCCCCACCGAGGGGTGAAAGAGTTTGGCGTGAGTACTGATCAGCTGGGTTTTTCGAGATAATTGTGCTCGTTGGTAATTAGGCTGCTGGCAATCATCCTTTGTCGCAGTTGGATTTGCTTCTCTCTGTTGCCACCTTAGACACCAATGCCTGGTGCTCCAAGGCAGGGAAATTCGCCACCCCACCGTGAATCCCAGACCTGCCCCAGTGATTTGAATCATCCCCCTGAAAACCAGAAAGTGGCCTTTCTTTCATCTTTTCTTTTCCAAGCATCTTGGTCTAGGGCGGTCCTTCCCCCCGGGAGGCGACTCTAGGGCGGGGTGCGCGAGGCCCCCGGCGGCCGATCCTAGGTTCCAAGGGCCTGAGATCCCAGCACAGGCCAGGCTAGCTGGCGAGGCTCCCAGTGGTAACTTGCTTTGCCCAAGGCCGCAGGAGGGAAGGAGAGGGAAACTCTTGGCCCCATGGCGCAGCCCTGCTCTGTGTCCGCCAGCTCCTGGTGGACGACTTGCTTGTGTACAACGGGATCCTGGCCATGGTGGGCCATTTGGTGGGGGGCATCCTGCCCACGTGCGAGCCCACGGTGCCCTACCACACCATCCTCTTCACCGAGGACACGGACATCTGCCGCCAGGAGCGACACACCGCCATCAGGTAAGCCGGGCCCGTGGCCTCGCCTCACTGTCCCCAATGAGGACGGACGGCAGGGGTCGAGCCCTCCACCGTCTCCCTCCCCACAGCAATCAGGTGGAGGATCAGGACGTTCAGATGATGAATGAAAACCAGATCATCACCAACTCGAAAAGGAAGCAGAGCCTGGTTGACCCAGGTCAGTTTCGCTGCCCCGCCCAGAGTGTCGCCTACGGGACTCCAGGCGGTGCAGACAAGGAGCTGGCAGCGTCCCACACCCACACCCAGCCCTGCCTGCCCCTCGGACCCATCTTCTCTCCCCGGGGGGCTGCAGGGGCAGAACAGGTGCCCTTCCTGAAGGCACCTGTGGCTCGGTGTGGCTTCTTGGGAGCCAGGCTTCGGGGTGCAGACGGAAAAGGCCGCTAAGGGCAGACATGCCGTATGGAAGGGGTTGTCCTGTGCCGTGGGAAAGCAGTGGAGGATGCCCGGGGTGAGGGCTTCCCAGAGGAGGTGCTGTTCGAGCTGCACCCTAAGACGTACGGGGACTTGGCTGGGCAGAGGGAACAGCGTGGCGGAGCCTGCTGCGGGGGTGTAGGGTTGTGGGAGGGCGGCAACGGGTCAGCCTGTCTGGGTGCCACGCTCAGGGGCGGTGCCCTGGGCCGGCAATTCAGGCAGTTTGGGCATCCCCACCCCCCTGCAAGCCCAGGTGTGGGGCTGCCCTCAGGGACTGAGGCTGGGTAATGGCCTCCTCTCTGTTCTCTCCCTTGACAGCCTTACGACCCAAAACGTGCATAAGCGAGAAGGAGATAGCGCGACGATGGCGGTGCTGACCCGCGGAGGAGGGAGCGCTGGTCCTCCCAGCCAGCGGCGGCCTCTGTCACCCGCACCGACCCAGCACCTGTGTCTTCTGCCCCCGTCCTCAGCCTTGGCAGCCTGGACTCCAGGGGCTGGGAGAGGAGAATGAGAGGGGGACTCGTGTGACACGGCCTCCCTCTGCCCCTCGGCTCCGGGGTACGCTCCCAGGAGCCCCAGCTCGGTGTCTCCTGCAGGCTCCAGCAGAGCAGGGCCCCAGGCACCGACGTCTGTGCCCACAAACCCACTGGGCCACCTCAGGCTGGGACGGTGAGGTGGCCTGGGGGGGCCTCCCCTCCCTGCAGAGTGTAGCCACCCAGGGCCGAGCGGGACGGTGGGGAGGGGGCCTCAGCCACCAACACCAACATGGTGGGGGGCATCAGGGAAGGCCCCGAGTGCAGGTGCAAACAGCTCCCCTCCCCGCCACATCCCTGCCTCATCTGGTGGCTGGTGGAGCCGGCTTAGAGGGTGGGGTTGCTCCCTGGTACCCTGAAAGTTTAGCCAGAACTGCTCCAGCCCCTCCCCTCATCCCAGGTGAGGAAGACGGACCGCCCAGGGATGTGTGTGTCGCAGAGGGAAGAAAGGGAGCCATGCGCACCTGCTGTGCTGCCAGGCCCACATAGGACGGGCGGTGGGCAGCTTCACACCCCAGACGGCCAGCAGGGCTGCAGGCCAAGGACCAGGCCCCCAGCCTACCCCTCGAGCCCCAGGGTCCGCCTCCCCTTCCACTGGAACTTTGTCTGGAGGCGGATGGCCCCTCCCTCTGGTCTGAGCTCAGGCTCCTTCTGCTTGCCGCTCTGGTTCCTCCCTTCCTCAGTCCTCAGAGCAGGTGCCCTGCAGTCATGCCGAGAGGTGCCTGTTGCCCAGGCCCCTCCCCTGCAGCAGCTTCCCTTCGAGTTGGAAATGTGCCCCGCACCCCCAGCGAGTGAAGCTCAGAACGTATCTATTTCCATCGATGTAACAAGCTCGGATCAGGGATCTAATTGGTTTCCCAGTGGTGGGTAATTTCTCGTTGCAAATATTAATCCGCTGTCTTCCTGGCGCCCGCCCGGCCCCGCCGCAGCGCTGTACTCCAAGTAGGTTCCTATGCAACCAAGAGCCCCGCAAATACTTTTATGAGCTTTGCAGCTTCGGCGGAGCAGCTATGCAAATGCGCTTTTCATCTGGAGCGTGGGGCCGATGGGAAGATAAGGAACCGTATCTCCCGCAGAAGATCCATCATCTCTGTAGCTTCCAGGGCCCCCGGCTTCCGTGCTCACCTCCCAGACGGGGCCTCTGGGCTCCCAGAAGAGCTGAGGCCCGGGGAAACGGGGCTGATCAAGCCCTTAGGGACCAAAGCCGGTGCCTCCACTTACAGGCAGCCCGGCTGTCTGTCCCCACACGAGGCTGGGGCACAGCTCAGACCCCCACCTGCTCCCAGAACCCCCACTGCTCTTGGTAATGACTGTGGCGCCATGCAATTGAGGAGGGGAAGAAAGCTGTACAGGCATTAACTGTAAGATAAATTCTATTTTTTTTTTCTCCCGCAAAATCAATAAAAGATGTTATTAAGACTGTGGGCCGATGTGCTGGATTTGGGGTCAGGCAGAGGGGGCCCGTGCTGCCTCCCAGAACAGAGGCAGAGATCACTGGAGGCTGCTGGGATGACACGGGGCCCAGTCCCCTCTCTGAGCTTCCTTTTCCCCACCTGCAGAGGGGGTTATGATCGGGGGCGATGCAGTAGTTAGTTCGCATCTGGCACCATCTCACTGAACCCATGTCACAACCCTTCTAGGCACTATTATGATCCTCCCTTCACAGATGAGAGAATTGAGGCCCAGAGAGGTTGAGTAACTTGCCCAAGTCACGCAGTTTTGGAAGCCATTAGTGCACAAATCCCAGGGTGACCACAGGAGAGCTGAGACAAGGTGAAATCCCTGGGTCTTTGGCCCTGGGGTTTCCCTTAGGCTTACATGGATCCTAGCAGCCAAGCCCCCAGATGCCCAATTCCTGGGCCACTCCCCAGCTGCCTTCAGAGGTGAGCATGGGCGTCTGGGAGCATCAGCCCTGGGGAGGGAAGAAGGTTCACTTGGTAGGGGTGGGGGCACCAGTTCTGGGGTACAGCTCACTGGGGTAAGCAAGCGGGCCCCTCAGAAACCCCATCTCTCTCCTCTGTCCCAGGCAAAGGGGAGAGTCACTCTGGCCCCCTTGGTGTTGGCAAGCCTCCCCAACTTCCCTCCGTGGTGGCATCTCTGGGCCAGCCCCGGAGATGCTGGAGGGCAGGCAAGGCCATTCAGTATTCCTTGTGTGGGGTGGGAGGCCCGGCGGGGCAGCCCAGCTTCGGGGCCATGATCCGCCTCCCAGCCCCCAGCCAGAGCCCTGGTCTGCAGTCCAGGAGCAAAGCCGGCCCTGGAGGACCTGGTCAGCAGCACAGAGCATGTCCCTTCTGGGGGACAGCTGGAATTCAGTGACAATGTCCCAGGGTTACCAGACGTTCAAGGATTTTAACAAAAGCCAGAAATCGAGGTGTTTTATCTATTTTTAATGTGAAATTTCACTTGTAAATGTTGGCTCAACTAGACCAAGCAAACACCAAGTGAGCCAAACCAGTCACCAAGCCCACATAACCCCAGTCTCCCCTCCCTTCCGGGTTCCCCCCACCAGCCTGTGGCTCCACGAACACCCCAGAGCTGGTTCCTCCCTGGGAAGTCAGAGGAGGGAGGGGATCATTCCTGGGCCCTCAGACCCCCGAGGGCACAAAGGCAGGGCTCGGGTGCAGTGACCTTGGCATGTGGGAGGTCGCAGACCCCACCCTCAGCCACCGTGGGAGGACAGAGGCCTTCCCCTGGGCGTCATGCTTTCCACCCTACGCGTTGGCACTGGGCAGGAATTATCCGAAGCTGTAACTGTCCTGTCCTGCTGGTGGGATGGGGTGGGTGGGGACAGGCTGGCACCCGGCTTGGGGTTCTGCTCCAGGCCACAGCTGACGAGGGGGCTAGGGAAGAGCGGCCTCTGTCCCTGGGGGACCTGCTTCCTCTGTCCAGCAGTGGGAAGGACCTGCTTCTGTGTGTGTGTGTTCGTTGGTCTCCAGACAGTTCTGCACGGGTGCCACGACCGCAGAAGGCCCCCGATGGTCCCCCCGGAGCCTGCTGAGGCTGTCTCTGCACTTTGACGGGTGGCGGCTGCCCCAGCCCTCTGCCTCTTTGCTGCCACATCCTCAGCTCCCAACCTGCCTAAAACCCCCTTCAAAGGAGTGTCTGGTGACTCAGCCCACTTAGATCTGGCTGACTGTAGAGGTCTGGACAACCCCCCGTTTCTCTCCAAGAACGGGCAGCGCCTGTCCCCGTCACTCATGGCCCCTCTGTCTCGGGCCCTGCCTGTGTCCCTCACCCATGTCACCTGCACAGCCCAGGCGGCCTTGGAGTGTGCCCAGGTGTGTGCATCTGGCAGGGGTGGGGCTGTGCTCCCGGCCATAGGGCCCCAGCTGTGCACACTGAGGCTTTCATAACAAAACAGTGTCCTTGGGGCTGAGCTGGGGCTCCCAGCTCCGTACCCGGGCTCCCCGCCAGAGAAACCCGCCCCACCTTCCACTGGCCCCTCCTGACCTTCAGGGCGATCTCCCAGCCTCCGCTGGCTCCTTGGGCCACAAGCGGCACTGGCTTAGGAGCACAAGTGGAGGTCTCAGCCTCTGCTCTTTCATTCTCCCCACCGCTCGCCTCTCTCCCCAGCCCACCCTGTGCCCCCAGGCCGCCCACACTCACTCTGGCCATTTCCAGGTTTGGGGGGGATCAGGAGGGCCCGAGGACGGGTGGGGAGTTGGGCTTGGTGCAGGGACTTGCGAGCTCAGCCTCATGCGGTGGAACTGTTCCCACACAGAAGCCCCCTTCCCACTCCCCCTGGCATCCCAGGGCGCCCTCAGCCCCCCTCGGCCCAGCCCCCTCCTGGCAGAGCCCCACTCCCCTGCCAGGGCTTCCCCGTAGGTGGAGGCTTCGCTGGTGTCAGCCCAGGATGAAATGTGTCCCCAAAAGCTATTACCAGGGTGTCGTGGGCTGGGCAGGGCCAGGGACAGGGCAGAGGTCCTGCGCCGGGATTTCCTGTCTGCCCAGGCAGTAAATCCCCACACGGAGGAGATTGGTTTTTCCTCATGACTGATGGTCCCTGGCTGGGCTGAGTTTGTCCTCAGTCCCGCAGTGGGGCCGTCCACCCATGTGGCAGTGCGATCTGTTCACTGGTCACAGCCCCAGAGTGAGGGGTGAGTGGCGCTAAACTCCAGCCCCCCCCCAAGCCATGTGCCCCGGGGCCGCAGCGCCTGTGGTTGGAGGTCAGGCGCTTTTCTAACTCATCCGCTCAGATGACATTTCCCCCGATTCCTGCCATGGCCCCGAGTGGCCCTCCATGTCCCCGTCTGTGCAGCATCAAAGCCCAGACAGGAGCCTCAGAGAACAGCCAGCCGAGCCCTGGTGTGCCTCGTGCTTTCACCCATCCCCAGGCTGCATGGAGGTGGGTTAGCTCATCCCTGGTACCCCCCACAGCCTGAGCCCCCCACTGTTACCTGTCAGGATCTGCCACAACCCCCTCTGTTCACCCTGCCTCTGCCTTGCACCCCATCTCCCAGGCCTTGGCCCGACACAGCCAGGAGCAACTTGCCAGGTCCTCCTCTGAAAATCCTCCTGCCCATAGTTCCCTGTGGCCTTCCAGCTGAAGGCCACACTCCTGGCCATCACCCGCAGACCCCACAGGCTCCAACCCCTGAAGACCAATGGCTCAGCAGCAGACTTCATGCCCCCGCCTCGAGCTCCAAGTGCTGTGTCCTGTCACAGCCCACACCCCACATTCCTCTCAACCCCAGGGCCTTTGAACATGCTTCTGTTCTTCTACCCATACTCCCTTGCTGCTTCCTTCAGTCCCTGCTGGCCCTTCCTGAGACGCCCACCCTCTCCATTCCAGCATGAATCAGGCCTTCTCTGAGTTGGCTTACATAGCACTCCTCCCGCTTGGAAGTGATAGTTTTGTTGTTGGAATGATTTGAGTCGTCTCTGTCTCTTCGCTGGAATACAAACTCCGTGAGGGTGAGGACTGTGTCCTCCTGACCCACCATGGCGGTGCCCCTGCACTGTCGTGCCTGGCCCACGGGAGCCCTCCCCTCCGTGAGCAGTTCATGGACAAACGGGACCCACAGCAGGTCTGTGGAAGTCTCGGGATTTGAACTAACTCCACGGCCTCTGACACCTTCCTCGGTCCTCACCTCCTCCCCGGGGGACAAGCCTCCCCAGTGCGACAAGTCAGGCCTGGCTGCAGCGAAGGGAAGCCCGGGAATCAAGCTGCCGCTTCTGTTACCTGCAGAGACAAGGGTGTGGCCAAGAGAGGCTGGCTTTGGTGAGGGTGGCGGGGACGACTGCGCATCACAGCCACCAGCCAAAGAGGCAGGTCAGCTCTACGACTTCCTGAGGCCTGGGCCTGCCCATTAGCCCTGGGCTGGGGCCCCCACGGCTCCCCTGGGAAGAGGGGGCGATGTGAGCCAACAAGAAGGCATGGCCCCACAGCAGGCCCCCAAGCACACGCAAGCCCGTCCATGTCCCGGACCAGCTGGGAGCACGTGCTCGGGGCCAGCGGGTGCACACAGAGCACTAAGTGTCAACTCAGGCTTGTCGCGGTTGACGTGGACACAGGAGCCCCGGGAGCGTGGATGCGGGGACGCTGGGTGTGGGCACCCAGACACCTCCTGCCTTCAGCCTGTGTGGTCTTCCTTCCTCCCTGCGTGCAGACCACCCTCCCAGGAACACTCAGCAGAAGCCACTGGGACCAGGCCTCGGGCCGGCCAGACAAAGCTTCCTTTCCCCTCTCCAGCAGCCTTCTTGCTGCTGGCTCCGCGGGACGGGAAGACAGCTGGGGCTCACCCTCTCTGCCCGATAGGTGCCCAGAGGGACGGGAGGACCGATGGATGGACTGATCAGGGGGTTAGAAAGGCCTTCACTGGGCCGTCCGCATACCGTAATCACATACCACTTGCACGATTATTTATTGAGTATGTTTCTTCAAACCAGTTCTTTGTCTTTTTACTTAAATGCCTATTTTGGTTTCTTCCTAAGCAACAGCGTCTGTGAAATCATGACACTAAGGTGCCCGTTATACAATTTTTCCTAATACACATTGACATAAACACAACTATTAAAATAGATTAAATTTTTGCCCATATGTCAATTAAAATCATCTCTCCTGGACTTTGGTGGTCCAGCCGCCAACTACAGAAGGACCCTGGCTGAGGATAGAGCCTTAGGATGCCTGGTGACCTGGGAGCCCAGCCCCAGGAGCCAAAGCCCAAACTCCTTGTTCTGATATTTGAGATCTTTGTCAGTGGGCCCTGATACTCCTCCCAGACCCGTCTCCTGCCCCACACAGTAGGTGCACAATATTTACTGAGTGAATGGAAAGTGGATTAATGAATCACTTGATCAGTCAATGCATGCGTGAGTAAATGAGCACACGTCGCTATGTGGGTGTCCCCTGGACCCTGAGACCCAAGCTATCAGGACCCGCACCTGACCTAAGTCCGGAATCGGAGAGTCTTTTCCAACTTTCTCTACACATCAGTCTGTTGACTTTCCCTTTGGACTAGCTGTATCTGCCCTCATTGTCCTATTCCTGGGCCACTGTGTGCACCAGACCACCCTCTCCTCTCCCTCTGAGCCTGGGAGGGAAGAGGTGGCAGAAATCCTTCTGGAATGCACAGTGGGGTGCACCCCAGTATAAAGTCCAAACTTCCTAGGGAAGCTTTGTGTCACTCTGGCCCAGCTCCCCCGACCTCATCTGCAGCCGGATTTCGCACCCCCTGTGGCCCTCTCTTCTCTCCATACCTACAGTCTAGGCTGCTGGAAGGTTCCTGTAATGTTCTGACAGTCTCCCTCTTGCCTGACAGCTAGACAACCTTCATGTATTCATGTATTGGCTTAAACATCTTTTTCCCAAAGGAGTCTTCCTGACCACTGCCACCTCCTCCCTCCCCCAGCAGGTGCTGCCTTTAAGATCCCAGAGCCCCTAACTTTCCCCCATCAAGATGAGAGCAAACACCAACAAAGCACTATGTGCCAGGCTCTGTTTAAATGCCTCACGTACATTAGCTCAGTTAGCCCTCAGGACAGCTGTACGAGGTAGGTATAATGATTATCCCCATGTGCCCATGGAGATGAGGCACAGAGAGGTTAGGTCACTTGCCTAAGGTCTCAAGTGTGGGGGCAGGAATCTAAGTCCAGGCTGCCTGGCCCCAGAGTTGGGCGCCAAGCATGCCACACAGCGTGCAACTGCCATCTGTCTAGTTCTCTGTCACGCCCTTCTGTGAGGACAGACACCCATCTGGTTGGCTCAATATCTTATCTCAAGTGCTCACGGCAGTGCTTGGCACATAGTAAGGGCACAATGAACTGTATCATAGGATAGATGGATACATGGAGTTAAATGATGAGGATGGTCATACAAGGAAGGAAGATGGATGGACATCTGATATAAGGAAGGATGATACCTGGTAAGTGGAGGATGGATGGATGATAGATGATGGATGGATGGATGATGGATGATGGATGGATGGAGAATGGAGGATGGATGGTTGGATGAATGGATGGATGGAGGATGGATTGATGGATGGATGGATGAAGGGTTGGATGGATGGATGGAGGATGGATGGATGGATGGATGGATTGGCAGATGATGGATGAATGATGGAGAATGGAGGATAGATAATGAGTTGGTGATGGATGGACGTATGGAAGTCTGCAGAACATTCTCTACTTGGGGGAAAGCTCTAGAAATCCATCTGGAAAGGGATGAGGCTTCTTAAAGTCCTGGTTCTGACCCCATCTCTGCCATTCACTAGCTCTCTTATCTTAGGCAGGTTACTTCATCTCTGTTACCCTAAGTTCCTTCATCTTTATAATAGGGATGTTTCTCTAGGCACCTAAGCCCCAGGACTCCACATAAAGGTACCTCTAGACATGGGGTCAAGGATCCCCAGGGGGTCAGGGCAGCTTAGGGCCTGGGCTTGAGGCCCTGTCTTCCAAGTTTCCCACCTGCCTGTCCCATCCCTACCTTGCACACTTCTGGAATCCAAGGCAGCATGCCAGCCTGACTCCGTGCTGACCCCAACCCCCCAGACCCAGCTTCCACTCTGGGCACCTTGGTGTCTGGCCCTGACCCCAGCACACTCAGGCTGTCTCACCTTCAGGGTCCTTGAGGACCTGATAGGGTGGGGCCGTGGGGGGCAGCCACAGCCCAGAGAGCAACTGGCCTCCACACATAGCAAGAAAACAGGTTCAACAAGCATTTATTGTGCCCCTGCTGTGTGCCTGCTCTGTGCCCCCACTGTGGTGCCAGCGCCAGGAAGCCCCACCCACTCCCTGCCTCGGGCAGGGCTCTGCGCCGCCTGACACCCCCTGAACTTCCCGGCCCGCTTTCCGGGGCCAACAACTGTGTCTTCCGTGGCATCCTGGCTGCACTGGACAGGGCGCCGTGTGTGACGGTGGCAAAAGTCAGGAGTCATCGTCCCAGAGTCACCATGTGCAGCCCCGTGCATGCCTCAGGCCACCCTGGTTCCGTGTCCAGGGCCCTGAGCCCCGGGCGGTGGTGGGAAGGGCAGGCCTGTGTCTCCTACACAGGCTGGCTGAGTTCACAGCACACAGGCCAACTCTCCAGGAGCACCAGACCCGTGGTCTTGTGGCACGGGGGCCGCTTCCGATGACAGCCTGAAGTCTGGGGGCCACGCTGGGTCTTGGTCACACCCAGTGCCCCAGGACCCAGCACTGGCGGTTCAGCTCGGGGACCTCCTGTGTGGAGCTCCGGGGCCAGGAATCTCCCATGTGTGGATGGTGTCCTGCCAAGAGACGCGTTGGTCAGTACTCACGGCTGCCTTCCTCCCTCCATGCACCCACTGCCCACCCATCTGTCAACCCACAGCCAGCGGCCTGCCCCTCACGTCCCAGCTCAGCATCCCGTCCCCATTACCCGCCCACCCCGACATCCATCCGCCAACACCCACTGCCATCCACTTCCTACCCACCAGTGTGCCCACGACCCCACTCTGACACGCCTCCCGCCCACAGTCCCAAACCCACGCATGCACCTTCCCCCTGTCAACACACCATTCACCCTCCTCCCACCCCGTTCACACCCCCAGCCTCCCGACTTCCGTAGCCACATGTCCCTGCCTCTGGAAACACCCGTCTAGCCTCCCACTCACCCGCCCTCCACCTCACCCAACCACTTGCCCACTGCCCGGCCTGCCGCCACACCCACGGACTCACCCAACCCTCCAGCCTCCCGTCCCTCTCCCTCCCGTGCCCACCCATCCACCCAGCCAGCCCGTCACCACCTCTCCACTTACCCACCTACCAGGCTTCCCCAAACTACAGTGTCTCCACGTGCTCAAGGAGCTGGGGGAGGGTTAGAAGAACAGGCGTACACAGGGACTGAGAGTGAGTGCGTGGGTGTGCCCAAAGGGAGTCCGGGCAGCGCTCTGACCCAGGGCAAAAGGGAGAGACCCCACCACTGCCTGCTGCTGCCCGCTGCTCTTGGGGGCCTGGGCAAGCAGAAGGGCTGGGAGCTGGTCCTCGTCCAACATACTCACTCCCGTCTCCCTGGGTTCCCAGAAGCCTGCTCCCTGCCTTCACTCGAATGCCTCCTTAACATCTCCAGCACACAGGAGCGGTGTCCAACCCCATGCCGCGACCTGCTAACATGTCCTTGTACCTGCTGTGAATCAAACCCTCAGGGCCTGGCTCACATCTCCCCTCCTACAGGAAGCCCCCCACATCTCTTTGAGGCCCTTGGCAGTTTCCCTCATCTTGGAGCACCTGCCCCAGTGGGACTCTCCAGCTTGGCCCTCAGACCACGAGCCAAGGAGAAGGATGGCTTGACCCGAGACAGAAGTTCGACGACGGATCAGGGGAGGTGGAAGCAGAGACAGAAACAGAGGGAAGAGAGATGGGCGCGGTGGGTGGGCTGGGGGTCCAGAGAGAAAACCAATAGCCACCTAGCATTCAAGGTCTCTACCCTACTTGATTCTAGCCTCACAAGCCTGTGAAGTAGCTAGCACCCATTTTACAGATGAGGGAATGGACGCTCAGCGAGGATAAGCAGCTGATGGACTTTTCCTGATCCCACACTTCCTCATTAAAGACTGTGTTCCATGTCGGTTCTTCTACTCTGAGCTCTAACGGAGGCTAAGACATTCTTGTCATCCTTTGGGGTCAGACAGGTTCTTCATAGCCAGCCCCACTGAGGTGGGAATTTCTGGTGAAGCCAAGCCCTTGCTTGCATACCTCTAAAGACAGATGGCTCACTAGCCTTCCTCTATCCCCAAAGCAGCTCTTCCTCATGGCAAAGCCTGGAAAGCCACGGGCAGAGGGGAGGATGGCTGTGCTGATTTGGAGGGTGGTCGTGGGGTTTTGTGCTTTGATGTTTTTTCTGCCTTGGATATTCTTTAATGTTAGTGCTTTACTAATTTTAGTGTATTTTTTAAAGGGTGGGAAATAATTGGCAAACATTCTGGAACCATTTGGCCTCGGGAAAAATGTTTGTTTTGGCCCCAACCACTGAAACAGTTGCATTCTTTGGAAGTGAATGTTGCCAAGATCTAGGTGTTTGGATTTAAAAAAAAAAAAAATCTGGAAGCAAATATTTGATTGCAGAAAGGTTTGATTCTTTTTCTAAATGAATATTTAAAAGTGATCGTAGCTGCTCCCACCATTGCCAACGGGGCCAACCCCGGAGAGTCTGCTGGAACAGAGAGAAAGCGATCATGCATTTTGATGGAAGAGGAAAGGCCATGATCCCTATCCTTCCTTGAATCAAGATCAGGCTGCTTGTCGCCTGGATCCAGAGGTGGGTTTGTCACCGAGGACTGGAAGCCTCCCGGGAGGGGCTTGGGGCCCAGAGCCATTTACAGCGGAGAGTAAGGAGCTCTGTCCCCCCGCATGAGGAGCACCCCCCCCACCAGGCCACCACCACCCAACGCACTTTCCATCTTCCAGTATCTTTACTTTGGGGCTAGTCACTAGCTGGCAGGGAGTGGGGACAGAGGGAGGGGGAAGCCCCTGATGCCACAGATTGGAGAATACCAGCTCAGAAGGTCTACAGGACCCACTCAAATGACATAAATGGGCGAAGCAGCCAGAATCAACCAACCGTTCTTCAGCTCTGGCCGATTGTTGCCATGGAGAATGTGGGCTCAGATCTTCTAGAAAGTTCAGGGAAACTGAAAATCAGAATTTCATAATAAAATCTCCTAGGCTTTCAATACTGACATTTACATTTTAACACGTTCACAGCCGTCTGTAGGCTAAGTAGCACCTTTCAGCCTGGCCAGTTCTGACCTCTCCTTCCCAGCCTGCATCCTTGTTCCATGACTCTGTGCCGTGGCTTCACACATTCTGGTCCCTCGGCCTGATGCCCTTCCCTGCTGTTTCCTGGTTCCTGAGTCTCCCACTTGTCTTTCAAATGCACCCCTTCTGGGAAGCATCCCACGACCTCACAGGCACAGACCTTGCTCCCCCCATGACCGCACAACAGGCTGCTGATCTCTCTCTCCCCCTGGGCTTGTCACTTTGTGTTGTGAGGGTCTCCCCAGCTAACCTTGGGACCCAGTGCAGGTGGGGACTGAGTCTACTTTCATCCCAGAGCCTTGGCCCCCAGCACCCGGCCAGGCACACAGCAAGAGACAAGTGAAGAAACTAGGCGGGAGGAGGATGGAGTAATTCCTAAGCTTGAAGACTGAGCTCTGCCTGCCCCTCCTGGTCTGGGATTCTGTACATTATGCGAGGCTCCTCGGTCAGTCTCTCCTGTGGATACAGGCTTAGGGGGGAGAACTCCTATTGCAGTCTTGCGATCAAAGGTTCCAATCCAGGCTCCACTGATTACAAGCTGTGTCTGTCAGTCTTCTTTTCTTTCTTTCTTTTTTTTTTTTAAGCTGTGTGACTGTTGACAAGCACCTTCTCCTCTCTGAACCTGCAATGAATGTGAGTTACAAAGGTTCAGCAGGCCCAGCAGGCCCCCAGCTAGAAGTCCGTCCTATCCGACCTCAGACTGACACAGTAATAGCAAAATGCCTGTATGGGAGGGGGTTGGAGTCAACCACCTCTCTTCACAGATGGGGAGCCACGGCCCAAGGGTGGGAAGAGATCTGTCCAAGGTGCCACTCGGAGGGTGGAGAGCAAGCACTGTGTTTTAAATTCCCTTGGAAGCAACCAGGCTTAGCAGAGTACTCGGCCCAAATGAACATGAACGCATTTAATGTCCTGTCTCTTCCGTCCTCATTTCTCCATCGTTCCGTGGGAAATCGCTGTCATGAACTCCCCCAGGGCACCAAGATCCCAGGAGATCAGCTTTCAGCTCTGCTGAATGGTGTGCAGTCACATCCTCTGTTCCAGAATGGATTCACTGAGTTGGAAGGGCCCTTCAAAGCAAGTCTGCCAGTGCCACCGCAAATGTGTCGAAGGGGGAACGGGGGCACTCACAGGGGATGGAACTTGTCCAAGGCGCTCTGAAGCTGGTAAAGGAACTGATGACGGTGGGCAAGTGGCTAGTGCTGGTGTTTCTGACCCCACGCAGCCCAGCCCGACCTGGCATGGGAGAAACAGGGGACGGCCAACCCCCCTGCCCCACCCCACATGCGCTATCCAAGGTGCTGACGCCCTCTCTTGAGGACTCGCCGGTCCAGCCAGACCCTACTGTCTCGCTGCCCCAATTCTTTCCTCTAGAAAGAGAAGGGGTGAGGGGAGTGAGGGAGAAATGAATGAAGGCTGGCCCTGAGGTGTCTGGCTTTGAAGACCCTTCAGCTAGTGACACCACTGTCCATTTTCAACTCCTAAAATGTCACCACCTTGGCGAGGGCCCTAGGGCTGCTTCTCCAAGTCAACCCCACTCTGCAGATCTGTATCCTGGGGGCACTTCAGAGACTCTAGCATATTTGGGAATAGCCATTTACTCGATTCCTCCCGGTTCCCCTACGAGGCTGTACGTAACGTGGGACACAGATTAGCTGAGCTGCTCCTTGTGGCTGTGTCCCTAGTGCCTCGCTTAATTCCACACACACTGATCATCTGTTGAATGAATGAACAAGGAAGGATTTGGGAAGAGGGGCAGGTGTGCGCGAGAGCCGTGTGGAAGGGAGGTTGGGTTTTGTGGTCTACCCTGGGGATCGCGTGTCTTAGGAGATCGAACGGGGCCGCCCCAGCCCTGTTCTGGCCGGAGTCCATCTTCCTGGGGACCCCACGACCTGCTCATCTGTTTTATGCGCTCAGGATCAGGCTGAGTCCACTTAACCTGCCACCCATCCCAGGACCACGGACTCCTTTACTCTTTTATGAAACGCTTTTTGGGTACCTACTGTGTGCCCGCCTCCACTGTGGGTGCTGGGTCTGCAGACAGGAGTGAGACACTTGCCAGTGCCTGTGAGCGAGACAGACATATAAGGCGGAAATGACGAGAGCACACAGCCCTTACCGTGTGCCAGGAGCCATTCACCATGCCTCAGGGGCACTGGCCCATGTAATCCTCAGAAATCTGAGTGAGGTGCCATTACTATGCCCATGTGATAGACGAGGAAAGCGAGGCCAGGACGGGTTAAGTCATTTGTCCGCAGTCTCACTGCCAGATTTGAACCCAGGCAGCCTCCAAAGGCCCAGGCTGGTAACCACCATAAAATCCCACCTTGTAGACAACGCAGAGATGAACATGACCAGCGTGGCAGAGGGGGAAGGCGGGGCTGGCTGCCATCCCCTGGGCATTTGAACTAGACTTAGAAAGCACTGTGAAGCTCACAATTCCACAAGTAGGGTTCGTTTCTTGCCCAGTGGAGGAAGGGGGCAGGTCTTTTCAGGCAGAAGGAACAGAGTGTGAAATAGGTTCTTGGCAGGTAAATGAGGTTTTCAGGAGGTGTGAAAAACCCAGCACCGTTGGTGGTCGGGGGAGGCAAGAAGGTCTGTGCAGCTGGAAAGCAGGGCACACGCAGCGGGCGGAGGGAGGGTTGGGAGATTATGGGTGCCTGCGGGGAAAAGTCCCAGCAGCCCCCTCCGGGTGACGGGGTCCATCCCACACCTGGGATTTGCACCTGAGCATCAGACTTACCTGATGTGGATTCCTCAGCCTTGCCCCAAACCAAGGAGTTGGAATTTCCGGGGAAATCTGTATTTTAACAACTGCCCCCCCCAAGTGTTTCTGGACAAAAGAAATGGTCACAGAGAAGAACAAAAGCACAGTAAGTTGTCTGGATTTGTGACCCAGGACAAATGACCTGGTTTCTCCTACCCTAAGTATCTTTTCCCGTAAAACGGAAATAGTCGTCAGAGTAACTACCGCAAGGGGATGGAGTAAGCTAAGTCATTCGCTGGACACATGCTGATGACCCACTGTGGGCCAGGCCCTGGGGTGGCCACACAACTGAGGTGACAAGGCCCCTGTCCCCACATCTGTAACCTAGTGGGGGGACAGTTAGCAGAGAAGGGTCCCAAGAGTGGTGGGTGGCTGGGAAATGAAGCGGGGATGGGAGGGGGTGGCGGGAGGGCCTCTGTGGGTGTGTGTGGGAGGGGTCAGCACAGAGCCGACACCCGCCAGGGGGGCCACCGGAGGCGCTTGGGGACCTAGGAGGAGGGGATGGGGGAGGCAGCACCAAGACCATCTTAGGAGAATGGGTTGAAGAGGAGTTGGCCCTAGAAGCACCCGTTTCCATCCAGAAGCCACCAAAGGGCCCAAGCAGAGGACAAAATGCAGAGCCGCTCCTGGCCGCAGCTTTGGAGGGATGGCTCCTGGCTCGGGGCTGAGGTCTGCTCCGAAGCTGGTCCGCAGAGACGCAGCAACAGGGTCCCTCGGGCCCCCGCTAGCAATGCAGATGCCCAGGCCCCGCCCCAGCCCTCTTGAGCCAGGAACTCAGAGACGGGGCCCGGCAATCCGTGTTTTAGGGAGCCCCCCAGGTGATTCTGATGTGAACACTGGCCTGGGTCTCTCAGCCCCCAGGGTCCCAGGTCTCAGAGGCCTCCAAGCCGCAGACCTGTCTGGGTGCCCAGCGAGTCGGCATCGACATTTATTTCAGAAACATTGTCTGCTTCCATTTTAATAAAGGAAGCGACCCGAGCAGTACTCTATTGGATGTGATTTTGATCTAATAAAAATGCCAAGCTGCTCTGGACCCAGGAAAGTCTTTCTTGAAATTCCCTCTGCTATTTTGAGGGCAGCGGCGGCGGAAACCCATCTAGATGGAGCTCCCAGAAGCCACCTCTCCACCCGGCAAGTGATAGCCCTCTTGCCAAGGCCCCGCCCGGCCTTCCAGACACACCTGGCAGAATCAAAAGCTTGTCTTAGGCATTGAACTTGACAGCTGCGATCAGCTGCAAGCCTCCGTTGCCCCCAGAAGGAAGATGCAGACACCTGGACCAGATGGCAGCATCGCCTCCATTGAGTGTCACATCTGATGTGACACTCCCGAGCTAGCTGGTGGCATTGCAGAGCCCCAGAGGCAAGTTTGAAAAGCACACTCTTTCCTCGGGAAAAAGAAATTGTGGCAGAGTCCGCATCAGAGGGGCCCAAGGAAAAATAGCAACTTGTACCCAAAATCCGTGTATTGGTTGACGGAGAAGTGGCTGCTCCAGTGGGAAACAGCGGGAGACACCTGGAGCAACTGAACACAAGACACAGGCAACACACCGTTCCAGGTTCTCAGAACACAGACTCTAATGGAACAAGACAGGGGGCCTGTTCTCCTGGAACCGAATTGGGAGCGGCCACCAAATAAAACCCAAGTACATAAATACAAAAAATAATTTCAAGAGGGACAGGTGCCACAAAGGAAAGAAAACAAGGTCATAACGAGAACAGCGGGGGAAGAAAATTGCAGTCAGGGGAAGCTTCTCCAAGGAAGCAGTCTTCTGGCTGAGACTTCAAGGCGAGACAACGCCAGCCATGCAAGGGTTTATAGGGAGAGCATTCTGGGCAGAGAGAATGGCAAGTACAAAGGTCCTGTGAGGGGATGATCTCATTTTCTTGCTAAGGCAAGGGGGCTGGAGCAGAATGAGAGAAGGGAGAGGGAGAGGAGCTGCGGGCGGGGTTTGGGGGGCCAGAACAGAAATGGCCTTGGACTCGAAGGAGGAAAATGGACAACCGAGCAGGGCTATATCCTCCAGGGGACCAGAGATCCCAGCAAGTCAGGGTGCCTTTCAGCTCCTTACTCCTTCCAACCCCACAGCAGAGTCATCATCCCTCCTTCCCAGGGCTGGGAACGCCTGAGCAGAGACCTGCACACAGTAAGCCTTCAATAACGTGGGCTCGCTGACATTCCTCCTCCCCCGTTCCTCCTGCCCGCAAGTCAGCCCACCACAAAATCCGAGCAGCTGTTCGGTGCAGAAATATTGCAAAACTCGACCAGGCATTTCCAAAATATTTTCTTGGCCAAAACCCCACTAGCGGCTAAGAGGCTGCGTTCTGGGGACGGTGCTGTTTCCCTAGATGGCCTCATCAAGCTGCTTTTCTAGCCCGTGAGGTCTGCGAGGACCAAGTCCACGTGGGGCTGGTCCCTGAGTCCCTGGGCCCCGCCCAGAGTCTGGTAGACGGCTGCACCCAGCATGGGGGACCCCCACAGGCATGTGGCAGCTCACCCTCGGGGCCCAGGGTTCCGGCTCTGGGGCCAGACGGGCTGGGTCCAAATACCAGCCCTGCTGCGTGTTGAGCCTCACTCTCCCCGCCTGTAAAATGGGCCATGTTTAGGATTAAATAAGCAGCTAAATGTAAAGTCCTCAGAACGCACACAGGAGGAGGCAGGACCAGCAGACCTGGTGGGACTGCCCTCTCATTGGCTATTTTTGTCATCTAGTCCAGGAATCATAATCGCTGTAGGATTCTACCAAGTGGGCTCATCTCTGGCCAAGGACCCCTCCCTCTCCAGCCCCTCGCCCTCACCGCCAGCCAGAGCAGGCGCCCGGCCTCTGCCATCACAGCACCTGCACGGACCCCACTCTAGCTCTGGCTGCACAGGACAGCCATGGCTGGGAGCCCCCCGGTCCAGGAACACACCTTGCGCACCCCTGTGATCCAGAACCCAGCCCGGGCCCAGTCCAGAGGAGCAGCTTTTGTAAAGATGTGTTGAGTCAATAGCTTTCTCTGAGGCCACAGGAGCAGCCACGTCAGGGGTAACTGGAGGGACTGAGGCCAGCTCCTCTGGCTGTGGATGGGGAGCTTTCCCTTCCTGGTGAGAACTGAGTCCCCAGCGCCTCCACGGGCCCCGTGGGAAAGACAGCGGCTACCGGATGAAAGGCACACCTGGCAGAGGTGCTGTGGGACCGGAGGCTCCTTTCTTCCTGCGAAGCGGGGATCTGGCAAACCTCTGGGGGCCCCCCACTGGCCCTTGGCAGTCCCTTCCTCGCAGCCTTCGGTGGCTTCTCTGTGAGCCCCCCAGGCAGAGCGTTAGGATCCAGCAGCTTCGCCGGCTCTCCCCACCCCAAGCACGCTCCCTGGAGGACTGAGCTGCAGCTGTCTCCCTTTCCAGCTCTGCAGGACCCGTCCAACTGCACCCAGACAAACAGCATGGGCGCACCAACCTCTGTCCTCTCTGGACACCCGGATGCCCCGGAGGACCCCCTCCTGCGAGGTGGGTGGCTGACCTCCACCCGCCCTAGGGGAATGCAGACCCTGGGCCCCGACCCAGCATCCCCAGGGCCTGAGCAGAGCGGCCATTGTGTCTGGAGGGGTAACTCAGATACACACGCTCTGCACCGGTGGCCCCAGCCCCCCAGCGGGGTTCAGGGCGGTCGCCTCCATACTGTGTCCTTTACAGACCTTGCCCCTCCCTGCTTGGGCTGCCTCCCCTGCTCCTACTGCGTCTTCTGGGATCACCCAGATGGGTGCTGTCTGCCAAGTCCTTATCTCTGGGTCTGCCTCTGGGAGAACCAAACGAAGACATCCTGACAATTCTTCCAGCCAAGAGTTCCCGAACCCACCCACTTTCATCGTCATTGCCGAAGGTCAGGCCACGGTCCTCTCTCCTGGGAATGACTACAACAGCATCAAAGCTGCCCTCCGGGTCTCCGCTCTTGCTCCCCTCCAACCCTTTCCCCACAGAGCAGATGGATGCAGGGATGGCTACAGCTGGATGGGAGGATATGGAATGGAGACGGACAGACAGAGAGATGATCCAGCTCTCAGCACAGATTAAAGGTATAGACAGATGCAGAAACAGATGAAGGATCTGGATAAGTCTCCTTCCCGCTCAAAACGCCCCAGACTCCCCACTGCATGGCCAGCTCCTTCCCACGCCCCTGCCCCCGTACCCCTCTAGCCCCATCACCGGCCTCCCCATTGCAGTCCCTGCTCCAGCTACCTCTGGTCCTGCTGCCCCTGCTTCGGGGACTTAGCACTTGCAAGCCTCTGCCTGGGAGGGTGAGTCCGGGGCTGGCTCTTTCTCATCCTCCAGGCTCCGGTCACTGAGGCGCCCGAGAGCCGCCTGCCTGGCCTTCACCTGCGCCCTCTGAGCGAGGTGGCCTGGTTCGTTTCTGAGTCGCTTACTTTCTCCCGCGCTACCCCGCAGAGGGAGGGTGAGCCCCACAAGGCAGAAGACTCTGTGTGCTCTCGCTCCCTCACAGCTGTGTCTTGGAGGGAATGAAAGATGCATTTCCTACAGGCTGTTGACCTGTGCACGAGGGCACTGATGTTCCTTCCGGGAGGGAAAGCTGCCTGGCAGATGAAGTGGGTTAGGGCAGAGGTGAGGGCCATGGGGAGCGGGCTGGGCGTGGAGGGCTCCTGCAGGT
>NW_019154174.1:4769003-4782502 GCF_002288905.1 Enhydra lutris kenyoni
GCCCCGACCCTGAGTGTCCTCATTAATTCCAGTGCTTGCTCTTAGAGCCTGACGGGGTCCCTTCAACTCTTTCTTCATCCTTTGGCTTCGGGGATTGGGCTTCCCTGTCCCCAAGACCAGCCCCAGGGCCTCCTTCCACCCAGGGTTGCCTGTCCGTTCTGCAGGGAGCGTAGGGAGGCTTGGGCCCAAACAGAAGCCTGCGACACTGGACCGGTGTTCTCAGCCTTCATTCCTCCTATGGGCTTCCGGAGCCCCTCAGAGAGATTTCTGCTCCCTGGTCCCCTCTGCTTCTGGGAGTACAGGTGGGAGAAGCCCGCAGGCACGAAGATGCAGATACTGGCCTCTGGAAGGCACTGGAGGGTCCTGAAAGGTCTGGGAGACACAGGCAGGGCATGGACAGTGTCTGCTGGAACTGCTCTACTGTGAGCCTCCGTGCTGTGTGACCTTGGACAAGCTACTCCACCTCTCTGAGTCTGAATTTCCTCATCTGCACAACGTGGCTTGTAATCCCAGCTGTCGGGGCTGTGGGCCAGCGAACCCAGGAGGTCAGGCACGAAAAGCCCTTGGAAGGGGGTGTGGTGGGTGGGGAGTCCATGTCAGGCCTTCCGCAGGCTGAGCTGAGTTTCTGCCATTTTAACGTTAATCTCACGTCGCCTCTTTCTTTTACCGGCCAGAGCAAGGCCCTTTCTCTCCTTTTTTTTTTTTTTTAATATTTTATTTATTTATTTGACAGAGAGAGATCACAAGTAGGCAGAGAAGCAGGCAGAGAGAGAGGGGGAAGCAGGCTCAGGACCCTGAGATCATGACCTGAGCTGAAGGCAGAGGCTTAACCCACTGAGCCACCCAGGCGCCCCAGCCCTTTCTCTCCTTTCACCAACCTTTGCTTTCTGGTCCAGGCATTTGTTTTCCTAATGGGTGCCCTAGATTCTGTCTGTGGTGTCCCCCACAGTGAGGCTACGAAGCCAATGCATTCCGAGCTGCCAGGAGCCTCTGCAGCCCACACGAGTCCCAACCACTGTCCCCTCCCTGCCTTGGCTAGTCAGACCCTGGGGCTGTTCCCCCTTCTGGCCAACAGCCCACTCAGCCTGGACCTGAGCTGGGGCTCACCAGCCTGCCCCGAAGCACCCAACATCCCCCCTCAATTTCTTAGCATCCCATCTCCCTTGTGAGAGGGCCACAGCTTCTGGGTGCGGGGGACTGGCTATGCCAAGACGCCAGCCTCAGTTTCCCCACCTGCAGTGTGTGTCTGCGGGACCAAGCAGGGCTGCAGGGAGAGGTCGGCCTGGCTCATCCCCAGGGTCCCCTCCCCTCGGATGGTGCGGGCAGGGTGCTGCAGACGTGGCCACTTACGGGCAGTGTATCTCTCGTGACGACAGTCTAAGCGCAGGTCCTCCTCCTCGTGCCCATCCCCCTTCTCGATCCTGGAAAGAAAAGGACCCAAAAGCCTGTGTCAGAGAGAGCAAGCTGAGCTGGCAGAGGCCCAGGACCTGAAAAGTACAGTCTTTTCCCTCTGGGAACCCTGCGCAAAGCAACCTGGGCCATGGCCGCTGCCAAGACCCTTACCACGGCCCTATTAGATGGGTGCCATGATCTCTGTTTTGTCCATGGAGAAACTGAGGCACTGAAAGCTAATGTGACCAGTCCAATTCCAGACGGGGCTGGAACTGGTGGGGCAGGGAATGCTGAGCCAACAAGGGCCTGGGCGCAGGCAACCGCAGACCTAAGCCCTCACCCTCATCCCGCCGCTGACCCGGCCTGGGGAATGGGCGGGGCTGTGTTCCCCCACTGGGCTCGCCCCCATGTAACCCGAATACATTGCGGAGCCCCACGCGGTCCAGTCCAGGAGTGCGTCCCTGTAAGAGGAACACACTCTGGTCCCCAGAAGTAGAAACACTGCCAATCACTTTCGTATCTGCTGAACAACACCGGAAGTGTTCCCAATTCCCTGTCTGCAGCCACGCTCGTTCTTAGATCTTTCCTCAACTCCTCTTGGCCTTTTACTTGCTTTGCATTCCTCCTCCCACCTCTTCTTTGCATGGATATCCTCTGTTCTCTCCTGCAAGGAAGTCTCAGTCCCCACCCAAGCAAATGCCCCAGGCCCATTTTCTGGTTCTTGCCATCACGTCTTATTTCGAGTTGCCCAGCTGTGTCCAGAGCGTGAGGCTAGAGAAGGAGGTATGGGGACGGTGACAGATGACAACCAGGCCATTGCAGATGCCTAGTAGAAGGGACAGAAATACTCCTGCACTGATCCTTCTGGTCCCCTCAGACCGCTGGCTCACTCATTCACCAGGAATGTCCAGAGGCCCTGCTCTGGGCCGTTTACTCCAGACGCTGTGTGCCCTGCCGAAATGTATATCTCACGGTCTGCCCCCAGAGCCTCCGGTCCAGTAGACGACAGTGTGCACATGAGGGAGACCGTGATAAGCGTTGTATAACGCCACCTGAGACTCCCCATGCCATCTGGACCCAGGGGCTAGGCTGTGCTTTCCAGGGAGCAAACTCTAACACAAGTGGGTCTTTGACAAGTATTTTCTACGGCCCAGCTGCTTCCCAATGGCAGCACAAAGCCCTAAGGGCTAAACCTACAGGAAGGCACGTATATACTGTAGATAGTTGATGCTGTGGGAAGGTTCCATACAAGGAAAGATGTCCTTTTCTTTTCTTTTTTTGCATCTTTTAGTAGAAACATCTTTGTTATTTTCCAGAGAGCACTGGCTTATTTAAAAAAAAAAAGAAAAAGAAAAAGAAAAAGAAAAAAACAACCTCCCACTCATACAGCAGAAGTCCCCCCTTATAACGACACCTCCCTGTGGTGGCTTCACCACCGCTAGGAGCTTTGTGTTTATCATTTCAGAATTAAAACTTTTTTTTTAAACACATACAGCCTCAAATTAAACATGATTTCATAACCTGGTTTTATCCTTACCCACAAATTTCCAGCATCGTTCCATGTCAGTATACGTAAATCTCACTTACCTTTTCCCTCATGTTGTATGGGGGAGAATAGTTAATATTCAACCCCCTACTGACAGACACTTAGGGTTTTTTTGTTTTTTTTAAGAGTTTGACACTCTTAAAAGTAGTCCTGCATGTGTATCTGGAAAGATGCTGAGCTCCCCATCCCCAGAGGTAATCAAGACAAGAATACCACCAATCATGACACTGCAAACACTGCGTGGAGGCTGGACCATGTAACTGAGCCCATCCCTATCTCAGAGTGCCATCTGCCTGGGCATCCCCAGTGCCTCGGGGTCAACAGATACCTGCCCCACCACATACAGGCCTCACACATCCTCCTGCATCTCTCAGCCTTAACCTTGAACCATTACTCCACCGACCCCAGGTTCCCAGTTCTCAGGGTTTCTTATCTTCTGAAATCATCCCGTCCAAGCCTCATGCTGGGCACCTCCCTTGGGCTCTGCAGGGAGCCTTGGCCCTAGGAACAGGGGCCAGTGAGCACAGGAGATGGGGTTTAAAGAGAGAGGCAGCCCCACCTGGTCTGGTCCCTCCCATTCCCTGGGATCCCAGACCTGGCACCAGGAAGCCCAGAATTCAATAGTTAGCAGATCAGAGAACACCTGCCAATTAGCCAGCAAATACTGGAGGCCTCGTGCTGGGTTTGAGTACCAGAGTCATCAATGGAAGTAATCTGCAGGCGCTTGGGAGCCATCTGGTGAGGGGTAAGGCGTGTCAGTGGTTATGACAAGAGCTGAGGACCCTCCCATAGCCCCCAGCACTCCCCGGTAAGAAACAGGACACAGGGATCTTCTGGGCATGAATGAGCCCTTGGGCCCTGTAGGGAGGAGGGATCATGGCTGAGGGCAGCTCTGCTATTCCCAAGCAGCATGGCGTGTGCAGCTCACCTGACTGCTCTGAACCCTATGGTCTAGAAGGTTCTACATGGCAATGGGCACACGGTGCTAAGCACGACAATAAGGACAAACACCAGCACCCCGCTGGTGGTTGTGGACCCCGGAGCCCGGTACCTGGCACAGAGCCAGGGCTCCAAACAGTTTAACCACCACGGTTTCTAAACTCACTTAATCGGCGGGCTTCCCCGGTACATTTTAAAGTCCAAGAGAAGGGGATGGAGTTTATCTCGTTCTCCACTTGGAGGCCCCAGGGTCTAGCCTGGTGCTTGGCACCAGGCATCCCCAGGAGTGTTTGCAGGCAAGGAAGAGAGAGGGAAGAGCACATGCAGCCCAAGGCTAAGAGCAGCCCCCGTGGGGAACATCTGGGGTGCTGAGCTCTGTGTAGAAAGAGAAGACCAATGGGAAATGGCACTAGGTGACAATTATATTTGATTTTGAACTGCGATTTCCTGCAGGAAATATTACGAGCTTTCTGAAGACAGTTTTTTTTTTTTTTTTAAAGGTGGTGCAAGAAATTAACTACAAGTGCCTTGAAGGGGGAAAGGGGGGGGGGGGGGGGACAGTGCTGGGACTGAAGCCTTGCTCAGGAGGGGCACCCAGTCTGCAGTGAACACGGCTGTCCTCCGTGAACCCGCTGTGTGCTTCCCTCCATGGGTGTCGGGCATCACCTCTGTGAAAGCCACTTGAGTCTGGACATGTCCTGACCACCCACCCGTGTGGCTTCCTCCTCTGATCAGTGGGCATCATAGTGCACCAGCCTCTCAAGGTGGCTAGAGGAGTAAACGAATGAGCCCGTGGGAAGCCGAGTGCATCTGGAGTGCTCGTCACATCCTTATCACCATGGTCGTCATCCACCTCATCTCCGGGGACCTTTATGGTCTGTCCATCTGTGACCCCTTCTCATGGTTCCGGTATTTTAACATGTTCACCAATCCCCACCCCGGAGCCCCTCCACCAAAGCCATGCCCCCTCTCCTTCCGCTCCATCAGACCTGAGCCATGCGCCGCCTCTGGAAAGGGGTGTTTTGGAAGAAGCAGATTGAGGGCAGAGAGCGCCCACGGGGAGTCATACGCAGCCTTCCATCCCAGAAGAGACAGAGTCTTCACAAACTGGGGACAAGGAGAGTCAGGGCAGAAGCTAGGCTGGTGCCTAGTGAGGGGGGAGGAGCCCCGGGTGAAGGCGACAGGAACCGCAATACCCGCCCAGCCTTTCAAGTGAGAACAAAATACACTCGTAAACTGTCTAAATCTTCATTATTTGGGGTCTGTTTGCACCCACTCAGATCTATGTCCCAGCCAAAGTCACTGCTGCCACCACCATTAACCATCATCCCCATTTTACAGGAGGAGAACCGAGACTGATGTGGCCCTGGGACTTGCCCACATTCAGTGGGGGGCCGGTAAAGGTTAACGGCCAGCTCTCGGACAGGAGGCAAGAGCCCGGCTTTGCGGTGTCCGTACACACTCCCAGCGTGGCGGACGGAAAGGCAGCAGTGTGACGTCACTGACTGTGGGGCCGCGGGGCAGACAAGTGCACGCGGTGTGCGGCTGAATTCCGGCTTATCAGTGCCTGCATCTCCAGGGTGTCCCCACTGTGCCCCGCAGACCCCCAGGTGGCCAGGGACTCTCAGTCCCACCCACCCTGGGTCCCCCCAACCTGCATTGTGAGGTCCCAGAGGGAAGCGGGGACCATCCAACTCCAGCTCTGAGAACTGCAGGCAGATGTGCCAACAGCTGTGCAGGGGGTGACGGCACAGTCACGCAGCCACCGCCCCAGGGCCCCATAGCTTCCAGAATCGGGCTGCGGCTGGGTACTGGCTGTCTTCTGAGAAAAGAGATGGATGCCGGGGAGAGATGGAGGCGGAGAGGCTCCGATGGTTTGCGGGGGGACCAGAGCCACTGCCCCGTCTTCTCAGGAGGACCCCCAAGTACCTGCCCGCCTAGTTCCTGGGCCAAACATGGCCACAGCAGGTCAGGTCACCACACACAGGGGTTCCTGCCGGGTCTTCTCTCTGCTGGGACAGCAGCCCCAGCACCTCGCCAGCACAGCCCTTCCAGAACGTTCTCTGTCCCCTGCAGTCTTGTCAGTACCATCCTCAAAGCCAGACCCTCTCTCGCCGTCCCTGGGCTGGCTTGTTTCCCAAGCCTCCAGCCACTTCCCAGTAGGAACTGGCAGTCCACAGCCCGTGCATGCGTCTCCATCTGTCTGACAAAGGACTAGGTGTCCCCTGCCACCTTAATTTCCAATCTACCTTGGACCATTTTTTTTTTAAATAAAATACAATAAAAATGAGTAACTAGAAAACGAAATGGGGGAAAAAACCACATTCGATGGCAAGCTTGGGTGTCCCAGCCATCTCAGCTTTCTGAGAAATCTTTCAAACTCCTACCAACTCCTGTCCTCATGTCACTATGGAAGTGTGCAGATGGGCTCTGGTTGGTGCTGGCTGGGAGGTGGGGGCCCTTCCTTCAGCCTCTAGCCACGCCCACCTTCTGAGCACCTGCTCCGCCCTCCAGCCTGACATTTTCTGAGCCTGACCTTGCTCGCCAGTCATGGATGGGCTAGTCTGGTTCAGCAGGTCTGGGGCAGGACCTGAGACTCTGTGTTCTCACAGGTTCCTGGGTAAGGCCCACACTGTTGGCCCCGGATCACAGAAGAACCAGGCACTGGACCCTTGGCTTTAGTCGCACGTGGGGCTCTGCTAAGCTCCGGCCCAGTCGCCCTCGGTGTCCAGGCTTCCAGTGGCCTCCCCAGGGTCCAAGCTACACAGGGGCAACACCTAAGGGCTGGCCACAATGACAGTGGGGTTGGAGGGTGCCCAGAGGTCCCCTCACCAAGTCCCTCCTGCTTCCCCATCCCCTCCAGCTGGGAGTTCAGAAGTGGCCATTCCTTCCAGACGTTCTCCCACGTCCTTCTGACCGATTTCCACTCAAGGGCCCATCTGTGTTTCCGGCTCTTCCTTCACGCTGTGTCGGCCGGCCAAGGGTCCCGCAGTCTTCACGGCGCCACCTCTCATTTCCGGGTGCTGCCACAGTCCTCTCCAGAGTACATGGCGATTTCAAAGGACCCCCACAAAGGGCAAGGAAAGGCACAGCGTCGCTGAGAAGTAATATTCAGGCCATGAAAGTGAAAACAGGCGGCGAGATGGTGCCGTGACCGAACACGTCTCAGAGGCTAACTATCTAGGGGACGGTCACAGAGGAAAAAGGACAAAGGACACGTTTTGCCCTTTGATTTTGAAAGGACAAAATTCCACTTGCCGTGGAATACAGGCTGGAATTAAGAGAAACGCTGGCAAATCAATGACTGTAAGTAGGAAATTAAGATTCCATAACATCATATCAAATGTGTCATTCCAAGATAGGGGGAGATAAATGGATTTTTTAAAAAGATTTTTTTTTTTTTTGCTCTTCCCATCTTCTGAGTAATAACATCATGATACGAAACATGTGGGGAAAGTAAGAGAGAAGATAAACATCCACGCTCTCAATGCCCCCGCTGACTGCTCCGTGCACTTGACTTTACTCTCCCGTCTCTCCAGGACTGGGTTGTTTTTTTTTTTAAGATTTTATTTATTTATTTGTCAGAGAGAGAGAGAGAGAGAGAGAGAGAGCACGCACAAGTAGGCAGAGAGGCAGGCAGAGGTGGAGAGAGAAGCAGGCTCCCTGCCGAGCAAGGAGCCCAATGTGGGACTCGATCCCAGGACCCTGGGATCATGACCTGAGCCGAAGGCAGTGGCTTAACCAACTGAGCCACCCAGGAGTCCCCAGGACTGGGTTTTTAACTGAGATCTCCAGATACGAGCACCTCGAGATTATTTTCAGAACTGCACGGGTGAGAAATTGTGATTTATAAAAACAAATAATCATTAGCACATGTGGGACCCCCCCACCCCACCTTTCATGACCTCTATGGGGCTCCTACAATGCATGAAAGCCTCAAGACTTGGGTTATCTACAAAGCTCCTTCCTCGGCCTGCGAGGAGGTGGGCACACCTGAGGCGTGGGGCTGTTGAACTTGGCTTGGGGAACTGGTCACACAAGCAAGACCATGGACAGCTCCCAGGCAGCAAAGGTCACTTGGCCTATCTGACTGGCCAGTGACCTGCCCAAGAGGCTTTTTCCGCTCTGCTCTTCCTCACTGTCTCCATCCATCCCCCTGGTGGGGAAGGAAATAGGGCGGCAGACATGGGTCCCTGTTCTGTGGGACACTGCCCAGGAACTACAAGGTTAGAGCTGAGCGAGGTGGGGGACAGTTCACGGGGCTGTTACAGGTCAGAGAGGGGTCTGTCTCGCTCAGGGTCGAAGCTGGAGGCACACCTGAAGGATGAAAGCTGGCAAGGCAGATCGGGGGGGGGGGGGGTGTCTCCTGGCAGAGAGGACAGTAGTCCAGTGGCTACCCGCAGGCAGAACCACCCGCTAGGGAACTGCAAGGGCCCAAGGAGTGCTGCGCACAGGAAAGGGGACCAGGGTCTCGGTGAGGCTAGGTGGCTTGGCCGCGTATGTGACAGTGAGCAGAAATCGCTGTGGTGTTTCAGGCAGAAAACTGGGGCAGAGGTGTCCTGAGCTTAGTAGCACAGTGAAGGGGCATCCCGCTGGGGAGGGGACGCGGATGGGAGGGGTAAGGCCAGATGCGGGAAAACCATGTAGGGCTCACAGGGGTGTGGCTCGCATGCGCAGGACCATAGGGGGCAGAGAGTCATGGCAATAGGTCTGGGTTTGGAGGAGACCATCATGAGTCGGTCCCGGCCATGCTAGGTTTTGGTGCTTTTGAGAATCCAAAGTAGAAGCAACAAAGAAATGTCTACGGAGTCGGGCGGTCTGGGGTGGACTAAGAATGCGAGAATCCTGGCACACATGTGGCCACTGAGGCTTGTGTCAAATGAGGACAGAGAAGGGCCCAGAAAGAGCCCTGGGAGCATTGCCATTTAACAGAAGAAGGGGAGGGGAGGAGCGGCCAGCGGGGCTGAGGGAGGGGTGCGTGTGCAGAGGGTCAGGGCCCCTGGGAGCTGTTTGGGGCAGCAGGTTGTGTGCTATGAGAGAGAGGGGACAAAGTGGAGACAGGCCCTTCCAAGAGTGTCCCTACAATGGACAGGAGGGCAGACAGCAGAGAGCCCCCCCCACCATACCAAGCAGGAAGATGGGCAAAGGGGGGTGTCAGGCCCTCAATAGGGTAGGAATCATTCAAGTCTGTGCCTATCTCCCCCCTCTTGAGGTCTGGCTCCTCCATGCCTGCCTCGAGGCCCAGTGAGGGCTGCGTGCAACCCAGGAAGGAGGCCTGGGGAGGGTTGCTACTCCATGGGTCTCAAGCCGGTAATTTTTAAATTCTCTGGGGCCGCCAGCCCCCACCCCAGTGCTGTGGGAGGATGAGAGAGATCAGAGACTCAGGTCCAACTCCCACTCATAAATCAAACCAAACTGCTCAGAGTTTCCTAAATCCACTTGTGTGCTCCCCCTCTGGGCCTTTGCCCGTGCTGCTGCTTGTGCCTAAGAACGCCTTCTCTCACCCGCTGCCCATCTGGCTGGCGAACGCTGCACGTGCCTCTGGAAACTTGGCTCAAGGGTCTCATCTCTGAAAGCTCTTTTATCCTCCAGCTGCCCTGGGCTGGGCCTGGGCCCTCGGCCTGCCGTCACCTCCAGGAGACCCAGCAATGGTACCTTGCCGTGCTCCGTAGACCCCGCAGCAGGGCAGGTGATGGGCAAGCCTGGGGGCCTCCCAGGGAGGATGCTGCCGCTCACTCCAGCCCAACAATACCATGTGAGAGCGGGAGCCCAGTGCAGCCAGACCCTCCGCTTTCTCATGCGAAGCAAAAACCTTGGCGTTTTAAGGCGATTCTGATTCTTAAAACTCAGCCAAAATTTAAACATTTTTAAACCACCATAGGGACCAAGCAAAGCACATCTTCCGGCATGATTCTCCAAGGGCCGCCAGCTTACGGTGTGTTCTGGGTTCCTTTCTCAGGCAGGGAGTGTCTTCCTTGTGCCATTCAGAGGGAGGTTTCTGGAAGGGGTGTGAGCAGGGAAAGGGGAAGTCCCAGTTTTATAAAGTGAAACTTCACTGCATCATCTCATGTAATCCTCAAAAAAAAACTGTGAGGAAGGGTGCCAGCCCATTTTCCAGCCAGGAAAATAGAGGCTGCAGGAGCGGAAGTGACCCACAGTTAGTAAATTACGGAGTTAATTTCAACCTGGTCGATTTCTTATGGAGGGCATCCAAGGTTAAATGAGTGCACCCACAGCCAGGCCCAGGAACAGCCATAGGAAGTCCAGTCCCGCTCTGCATCGTGGGTAACAATGTAATTACTATGAAGAGTTAGTAACACAACTTATTGAGCCCCTGAGCTACTAGGTGCCTGATCCAGCAGAAACCAGAAAGACTGTTGTCCATTTTCTCTCGTGGTGTGCACACAGGAAGGAGGCAGGGACAAACCAAGTGGTAAATAAATTAACAAGTAAGTTCAGAGAGTGGGACGTCACAGAGCAAGGCGAAGGCCGGTGACCTGATTCCACAGGCAGGAGGCCACCCAACCTGCTATTCCCCCCTTGGAAGCTCCCAGACTTTCGCTCTCCCACCCCGGCAGCTTCCCCCAGGGAGGCATGGTGGCTGTTCCCTGTGGCTGTGAATCCCTGCCGGGGTCCAATCCAACAGGTCTGGCTCTCCTCCACGAGTTGTTAAAGCAGATCCGAACATTAAGCATTCAGGAAAGCCGGGTCTGCAAATATTTATCTTTCATTCATTTGGCAGCTTCCGACCTTCCCCTCCGAGGCCCCATTAAGAGGTCCTCCTTGGGGATGGCAGGCAGGGGACCTGGGGAGCGCTTAATTCCAGACGTTTCTCTAAGCAGCCGCTCAGAGTCAGGGGTAGGCTCCCCAGTCCCTGGTTCACATGCGTGCACACTGGCCTCCCTGTGCACACACTAATGCATGCGTGCACACACACACCTGCATTTCAAAACCCCTGAAAACTGTTCAGAATCTGCCCAGTTAGTCCGGAGACGTGCATAGGCTCCCCCAGAGAAAACTGGAAGAGAAGGGGGTGGCTTGCGGCAGCAGACCAGGCCCTCCCTGCCCCATCAGCCCCCACAGAGTGGCATCTTGTCCTATCAGGAGCACAGAGGGAGAGGCCTGGTGAAGTGGGCAGGAACAGTGGGCACAGCTGGGAGACCCTGCACCTTCTCCCTGGGCACCACACCCACCCTCATACTGTGAGCCCTCAGTGGACTCCCCTCATTCACCCCTGCAAGCCCAGCTCCCTCCTCAGTGCCGGGCAGAGCCTGCTGACCAGTCCCGAGAGGCCACACGTCACAAGACTGATTGTGGCCTGCTTCAAATCCCAACTCTGGCACTTACCAGCTGTGTGACCTTAGACAAGTCACTTTACCTCTCTGTGCCTTGATTTCACATCTATAAAACGGGGACACAATAGTACCTATGACCTCCCAGAGGCGTGGTGGAATTCACTGAGTCATACCTGGAGCAGAGAGAAGAGTGCTGGGCAAGGGGCAGGCACCCTATGACTGCTGTGGTTATTAATATGGTTATTAGATTCCTAATGCCTAAAATGCCGTCTCCTAAGCCAATCGTCCTCATCATTACTAAGCTTTCTATATCACATCAGCAGCAGAAGAAACAGACTCACAGATACAAAATGCAGCACTGTGCCCAGCGCATTACCTGCATTATCAAAGTGTGACTTCCCAGGACGCTGACGGCTCTGGGCTCTCCCGCTGGAGGTCAGAGGACACTGGCCCAGACAGGCTTAGTGCCTTGCCCCAAGTCACACAGCAGTGAAGCCACAGGTCTGGAACACCATGCACTCAGACTGAGGCTTTCCCGAAGTCCCTGCTCCTTCCACCACCCCCCAACCCCCAAGAAGGGGAAAACCTAGGCAGGTGGGCCCCTCAGATCTCTCCCCTGGTGTCTGTGGCTACAGTTCTGGGGACACTAGCCAGTGCAGGATTTCAGCCCTGCTGCTGCTGGGCCACTTGCAGACCTGTGCTGGGAGAGATCCACATGCTCTGAGCTTTGTGGGGAAGCACCAAATAAATAACTAAATAAATAATTAGAACAGCCCAGCTAAGCTGAAATGCTCTCCTCAGAGAGGAAGGGAAATAAAATTTGATGAACCTCTGCTTAATGTTCAAGTTATGAATGCATAAAGTGATATTCTGCACATATGCTGAGAACAGGCATCTGCCCCCACACGGCCGGGGCCTGAGCTGTTAGGGACGGTTCCAACCAGGGCACTGGCAAACGGCAGCTTCTTGATGATGGGGTTTGGAGAGGTCCTGTCTTCTGCCTCGGTAGAACAAGGCTGCCCGCAGATGCCCCAGGCTCTCCCCTAGCCGAGGGGACAGCTGAGGATGCAGTGATAAGGGATGGCTTTAGACATCGTGCTGTGTATACAGCTCCTATATACAGTTCCTGAGCACCTCCTGCGGGTCCTGTCCTATGCCAGCCGTTGCCACCTTCCTGGTGAGCACACTGTCCCCAGCCGTGGGCAAGGCAGCCCCGTATGCCCAAGGAGTCCAAGCTTCCCAGCCACAGCTGTCTGGCCCCAGAGTGGACACCTGATCTGGGACACTGGCGTCGGGGGGCCGGGAAGCTGCATCTGCCCGGTGATGGTGAAGTTTGAGCTGAAAGTGTGTGGGGCAGCCGGGTCTGAGGTCTCCAAGGAGAAGAATTAGGTCGGTTACCCAAAGAAAAATAAAAAAAACACCTGCTAGGAGCCTGGCCCAGTTGTAGGAGCTGGGAATAGAGCAGGGAACAAGACCACGAAGCTTGTCCATCTTGGAGCTCACAGCCTATAAACTCAGACATGAACAGGATATGGTCAGGTTGTGTGAGTGCTCTGAAAAAGTGGCTGGAGTGCACGGGGCGAATTTAGACCGACTGATTAAGGAAGGCCTCACTGAGCAGGTGAAGTTCAAGCTGAGACCCAAGTCAGCCAGCCAGGTGCATACTCTAATCAAGGGCATGGCAAGTGCAAAAGGTCTCAAGAGGGGGTGAGCTTACAGTGTTCAAAGGACAGAAAGGAGGCCCATGTGGCACAGGAGAGATGGCGGGGTCTGCAGGAGTCAGAGAGAGGTACCCATGTGGCCTCCGTCATGTGACTCCTTGGCTTGAAACCTTTCCACTGCCCCAGAGAGTCCAGTTCCTCAATGCTGCCCAGCTCTGCAGCCTCCTTCCCCCTTTTCCTCCTCAGACTCTGTTCATCAGTCCTGACAACCTTTCAGTCCCCTACCATTGAAAGGCATTATTGCATATCCAGTCAGCTCCCCTAGAAGCAGACCCTGTGACAAGGATTTGGGCATGCATAGTTTATTTAAGAGATGGTCCCAGGAAATATGCTGACTATCTGCCTGTCTGTCCTTCATCCATTCTCCACCATCCATCCATGCATCCAAGTACCCATCCATCCATGTATGCATGCACTCATCCACACATGCATGAATTCATTCATTCATCTATCTATCCTTCCACTCAACCAACCATCCATCCATCCACCCACCCAACCATACATACATAAGCCCACCTAACCATACAAACATACCTATGCCCATCCATCCATCCAACCATCCAACCATCCACCCACCCACCCACACATCCATCCATCCACCCAACC
>NW_019154174.1:4782602-4864579 GCF_002288905.1 Enhydra lutris kenyoni
CATACATACACACACCCAACCAACCATCCAACCATCCAGCCACCCACCCACCCAAACATACATACATACATACACCCAAGCATTCAACCATCCATTCATATATACACAATTTATTGTCACTTCTTCTATTCCCAACTGGACTCTGAGGACTCAGGTGATCAGATGTAGTCCCTGGCCTTGAGGAGACCTCATCCTCCAGTAGTCATCAACAATCCCACTGCTGGGTCCTCTTTCCACTCATTGCTGTAACAGAGCCCAAAAAGAGGACCTTGGTTTGTTCTCTGTATGCCCCTAAAAAGACATGGTTCTCAGAAGCATGGGGCTAACGAGCAAACCCTGAGACTCAGTTCTTTCTTCTTGGTTTCTCAGGCTCTGATCACAAGCCAACCTCATATCCCATAAAACACCAAAATATCACAGAAATGCCAACACAGTGGGGTTCAAACTCTGCCTTACCCAGCCTCTCCCTTCTACCCCACTACACCCCCAGGATGCTTCTGTCCAATCACTCTAGCTTTTGACTGGAGCCCTGTGGCTACTAAGGCCAAACCCTGGGCTTTGGATTCCCAATGATGGCCAAAGGTGACCCCATGTGCACTGACCTCTCCCGGAAGTACTTGATGGCCTCAGGGTCTATGAAGGTCGGCTCCTCCCGGTAGCCCTGCTCAAAGACCTTGCGCTTGTGCCGGAACTCAATGACCGTCTTGGTGTAGGAGTTGAGTGTGGTGACAGAGGCTGCCATGCAGCAGGTAAAGGAGCCCCACGCCAGGCTGCCAAGAGATGAGGAGAGAGGTGCCACAGTGAGGGTGGGCAGGGGACAGGAAACCCCACCCGCCAGACATGCATTCACCCTGCACAGCTGCCTCCTCTGGGCCACTCTGGAGCAGGTGCTACTGCAGAGAAAACTAAGATGAGGTCTCCGCCCCACTCAGTCTGTACACTGTGGTGCAGACATGACAGCCTTCATTACTGGGACACAACGAAAGAGCGAGACCTTCCATCCACAGGGGCCAGACTCAGGGAAGGTCACCAGAACACAGGTAGGCTGCAAGGGGTCTTGGAGGATGAGCAAGAGTTTACCAGGGAGAAGGGCATTCCACAAAGAGGGAAGGGCGTGTGCAAAGGCACGGAGGCACCAGGCAGTAAGGAATAGCCCACAGACTGCCGGAGGTCTGAGATGCTGGGGCGAGGGAGAGTGTAATTAGTTGGAGTTGATGATAAAGAATAAGTGGTGGAGGGGACCCTAAAAGCTGGTGTCTATGATGGGTTAAATTACCTCTGTTCATGTTTGACCTTGGGCAAGATGTTTAACCTCCCCGCCCCTTACTCCTCACATCATTTTAATGGATGTAACAACAGCACCAACTCACAACGTTGTTGTAAGGACTGAAGGAGATGGGCCATTCAAAATATCTCAGACAGTGCCTGGTGCCCTGTCTGAGCAGGAACTCAAAAAAAGTTTGCTGTTATTACTACCGTCAGCAGTTTCAACATTCTTCCCACCCCTTCTGTCTGGCTTCATTTCCAAACTCTCCCTCTGCAAGATTAAGTTATCATGACCCGTCTGGCGCCCTTCTCCACCCTTCCTCCAAGCACTGCTGGCAATTCGTGGCCGCACTCACCTGCCGTGGATGTGGAGCCAGCCAGAGCTGACAACTGGAAAGAAGGGAAGGAGGTGTGGGGCTAGCAGATCAGGGGCTAGGCGCTGGTCTTCTCTGACCCGGTGTCCATTCTAGAAATGGCCTCCCGCCTAGTTCCTCTGACCAAGACTGGGCAGTAACATTTAGAATCAGGAGTGGGGACCTGCCTGACTCCGGTTAGTTACACCCAGCCGGGTCTCCGCATCCATGCTCTCCAGTCCCTGCCCTGATGACGGGTTTCCTCCCAATCTAGGACTCAGTGCTGCTGGCCTGTCTCAGAGCATCCAACCTCCTCTTCTGCCAGCCATCCGTTGGGTCTCTCAACATCACCGCCAATGCATTCCTCAAGGTCAGGGCAGCCCACCTGCCACACGCACTGCTCTGCTTTTAATCAGCCCCAGGCCACCCAGAAGGAAAGCAAGGGGAAGTGTGAGGATTCAGCCTGTCTCACAGGGATGCCCGATCATCACCAGTCCCTTACCGCCAAAACTGTTAATGGATTCCTTGTTCTTTCATGATAAGGAGCTAATTTAGACCTCCCAGAAGCTCTCCAGTATCTATGACAGACAGCGATGGGCTCCACCTGGTCCGTCTTAGAGTGGTCTGGTAGGTCACCCCGCCCCCCTATTCACAGATGATTGGATAAGGGCTGAGCATCTGACCGAAGTTGGTCCAATCAGATACTCTCTCCTCTCAGCAACGAAACTCAAGACCAGCTCAAAGTGGGATGGGTGTTTGAACTACAGAGGTGGAAATTCAGAACGTGAGGCTGGAGAATAAAGAAGCGCACCTTTTCTGGGATTCCATGACACACAGGTTGGTTTGGCCTGACCAGCATCCGTTCTGTTAAGGGACCAGTGCTCCCCTCCTCTCAGGCCACATGGTTTGCGTGGAGCTGGCCTCATCCCCAATCTTTAGGGTGATCACATGGCCAACACCTGGCCAATGAGAGCATCACTTCCCTCTGGCCACAGTAATTAGTTCAAGGATGGGTGTGACACCCAAGTCAGGCTAATGAGACTCCATCCCAGGACTCTCGGTCGTATCTCTCCCGGGGTGCCAAGCTGGTGGGATTTGAGCCTGGAGCTGCTAGGAACTGTCTTGCCACCACGCAACCTGCTAAGGAGGCTGACTCTTAGCAGATCCTTGAAAAAAGATCCAGGTCCCTGCGCTGAAGCCATTATCCCTGGACTTTTCAGTTATGGGAGCCCAAATTCCCTTATCGGATTTTTTTCTTTCTCTAAGCCAGTCTGAACTGGGTATCTGTCATCAGCAACCCAAGTTCCTGTACAATTGCTTTCTATAAATTCCCTATTTTACATGGCTTAGTTTTAAAGTGAATTTAAAGTCTTAAGGATCAGGGATCTTATCTAGGAGCAGGTCCAACTCCCAAGTCTGGTGACCCAACAAGGGGAGGAGCTTCTCTCCCTGTCACACACCCCTGTTCAATTTCATCTCAGCCCTCGCCACACCCTGTAATTCTCCTGGAGCTTTTCTTCCTATTATTTGTTATTCTTTGTTCTTAAATGAAACTTTCTATTTTGGGATAATTATAGATTCACAGGCAGTTGTAAGAAATAATACAGAGAGCTCCACGTACCCTGTACCCAGTTTTCCTCAATGGTAACGTCTTGCAGATACAGTCAGTCCCCAGCCAGCCTATCGACACCAATAGTCAAGATACAGACCATCTCCATTCATCACACTCCTGTTGCCATTTTACAGCCACACCCCCCTCCCCTCCCAACCTCTAGCAACCAGTAATCAGCTCTTCATTTCTCTTATTTTGTCGTTTTAAGAGTGTTGCATAAATGGAATCACATAGCCTGTATTTTGGGGATTGGCTTTTAGCACTCAGTATAATTCTCTGGAGAGTCATCCCAATTTCTATATCAACCATTTGTGTCCTTATATCAGGGAGTTTCTCCACATCTGCACCAGCATGTCATGTTGTCATTTTTTTTTTTTTCTTTGAGCGATTCTGATAGATGTGTAGTAACACCTCATTGTGGTTTTCATTTGCATTTTCCTAATGGCTAATGGTGCTGAACATCTTTTCTGTTGCTTACTTGCCATCTGTTTATCCTCTTTGGCAAAATATCTGTTCATATTCTTCTGCCCACTTTCTAATCAGATTGTTTGGAAGATGTTGTTGTTTACTGTTGAGTTTGGAGTGTTTGTATGGATCCTAAATACTGGGCCTTTGTGTGAGAGGTGGCTTACAAATGTTTTCCTCTGTCACTTGTCTTTCCAACCACAGGTCTGTCACAGAGCAAGTGTTTCATTTTGCTGACATCCAATGTATCAAATTTTCCACTTATGTTTTTGATCCATTTGATATCAAATCTAAGACCTCCGTGCCTATGTCTAGATCCCAAAGATTTTCTATTTTTTTTCCTAAAAATTTTAGAGTCTTACAATTTGTATTTAGGTCCCCAAACCATTTTGAGTTAATCTCAATACCAGGCATGGAGTTTAGATCAAGATTGATTTTTTTTTTCCTTTTGTCTCTGTATGTCCAATAGTTCTAGCCACCATTTGCTGAAAAGGCTACTCCCCTCTCCACAGAATGGATTTGCATCTTTGTCAAATTATCAGTTAGGCCCATTTGGGTGGGTCTATTTCTGGGTCCCTTCTTCTGTCCCATTGATCTCTGTGTATCCCTTCACCCATACCACACAGCCTAGACTACTGTAACTATATATTAAATCTTGAAATTGGATAGACTAATTCCTCCCACTTTGAGTCTTCTTTCTCAAAATTGTTTTAGCTATTCTAGTTCCTTTGCCTTTCCTAATAAGTTCTAGAATAATCTTGTCTATACCTACAAGAAATCTTGCTGAGATTTTATTAGGAATTGCATGAGGAGAACTGACTGTCCCTGGGGGCAGGGGTCCTGGCTCCTCCACTGCCGCTTGGGGAATGGGTGGGATTTGTTACTATTCCAGCAAAGTGGCAGTCCCGGCTCCCTGCTCTGCTATCACTGTAGCCGGTGACGTGCCTCATGACAGCCTGATGAAGGGAATCTAAGCTTGGTGCGAGTGGGGGGGTCCACCCACAACCGTTGGTTTGTTCGTGGTTTGCTTTCTGGGATGTGTGACTATCAAGAGCAGTTGTTGCTAAGTTTTCTGTCTTGGTAGGCTGCCCCTTTCCTGGTCTTTTGGCTACAGAAAGCAGACTTTTGGAGTGGTCTGCGTGTGTGTATGTGTGCGTATGTGCCTGCACGTGCACATGCGTTTTTGTTATTACTGGATCACTGACTTCTTAATTTCCAACCTGGGATGCGCTGGACAAAAAGTGCTCACTTGGTGTCCTGTCTCTTGGTCCCAGGTCAGCCTACTGTCTTCTGTCTACCAGCACCTTCTTACGCTTGCCTTATGTTTAATGTTCCAGGATTTTAGGTGTCCTTAGCAGGAGGAATAGGGAGACGTAGGTCTATTCCATCTTTCCAGAAGGGACAGGCCCGCTTATTTGGGCTTTGATCGCCTTCCCACCCACACCAAAACTTCAGCTTCGTGAAAACAGAAGCTTTGTTTTGTTCACTGCTCTATCCTTAGCACCTAGAGCCGTGCCTGGCACATAGGAGATGCTCAGTAAATATTTGTGGAATAAAGAGATACAGATATGACCCAAACAAACTGAACAAACAGATATAAAACCACTGTACTGGTTTTCACGTGGGTAGGGGGCATGGGTTGTATCCATGAGTCTCCATCCTCCTCACTGGGCCTAATCCCCGCAGCCCTCTGGGTCCCCACGCATGGCACCGTTTGAAAACCTTGGGACAAGTTTGCAGCTCGCACTTCTGAGTGGGTGCATTGAGGTACGTGGGTGGTTGGCCTGGTTTTGGGAGCTGAGAGCAGAGTGGACACTGTGGGGGAAGAAAGGGGAGGGTGATGGGCTGGACAGAGTGGCTGTCAACCTCTTGGTCCTCTGGGAGCTGCAGGGCAGGCCAGGGCAGATGCTGGGGCCAGATCCGGGGATGAATAGAGGCCCTGCTCCGTGGGAAGACTGTTAATTGACCCCCAAGGGAGGCAGCCCTAGTCCTCATTCAGGACAGACGGACAGAGAATCACAGTGCAAGACAAGACACAAATGCTTGGTCTAGTCCACGCTCAGTGCCCCAGAGCTGATGGCACCAGGAGCTGACAGTGGCAGGTTCTGGGGGCCCAGATAGTTCAGCCACGGCCAGCAGGTGTCCCCTCCCTGGTCTTAGAGGAAGGGAGGCCAGAGCCCCCTGCTTTGGGCGACATGAGAAAGAGTGAGAGTTTCCAGCTTCCTGCTGAGCGCTCAATCTCCCAGTGGTAACTGGTGACAGCAAACACACCCTCTCCAGGGACTCTGTGGGGCCAAGGTCCTTCGATGGTCACGGCAGCAGAAAGGCCAGCTAAGGCCTGCAGAGAGGGCAGGCCAGCTCTAGGGCCCCGAGAGAGGGAAGAGGCTAGCCTTCTGTTTCCACAGGGTTGTGAAGATTGGAGGGGGCAAGGAGAAGAAAGGAGGGTAGCAGCAAGGCCATCAACTTCACATAGATTGGGTCTCAGAGGCAAACAGAGAGGCATCCCTCCCCCATCCCAGTACTGGCCCAACCTGCTACTCTGCTGTGTGACCTGTGCCAAACTGCTTAACCTCTCTGCGCTTCTAGCGCTTGTGAAGCTACAACTCTGTGATGCTCTCCTACCCGCAGTGTGCAGGCAGAATGCTCAGGACTGGGGTTTCGCTGTGTGTGTTGTGGTAGGAGGGGCGCTTTTTAAAATCGTGCTCCATTTTGATCAAATTCGAAACAGAAGGACAAAGCGACTAGTTTTCCATGTTCCCGTCATCACCAGGAAAATTGCCATGCTGCCCTTCCACGTGGGGGCCACTATGCAGGAGCAGGGTCTGGTGGATGATGATGCCGGGAAAGCGCAAGGCGACAGGGAGGGGCAGGGATGGGGGTGACCCAGGGAGCATCTGCCCCATCGAAAGGGACAGCCACACGCAACTCCAGCTCCCGCTGCAAGTGGCAAGGCCAGTTCGGCGAGGACATAGCTTCGGATAGGAGCCCCAAACTTGGATTTTTACGTAAAATGTTCACCTTTTTAGATGTTAAAAACAAATACGTCTGTTATTTTTTTTTAAAACACTGTAATTTTTAATAGGTATTTTTTCTTAGATTTGTTGTGTATGTGTGTGTGAGAGAGAGAAAGCGAGCACGAGCAGGGGGACAGGGGGAGGGAGAAGCAGATCCCCACTGAGCAGGGAGCCCAGTGTGGTCCTTGATTCCAGGACCTTGGGACTGTGATCGGAGCCAAAGGCAGATGCTTAACCAACTGAGCCACCAAGTCGCCTGAATCCATCTCTTATCTAACACTGTGACAGGCGACACAAAACATTTAGAGGCTGGGCTCAGCCCCGGGCTGCGAGCAGTTTGCAGCCCCTGGGCTCACTGGGCGATCTGGGCCTTTGCTCTCTCTGAGACCGTGTCCTAGTCCCTGAACTGGGCCTGGTAACCCGTCTGTGGGAGTCAGCACGGCAGGACCAGACAGCTTGGGGATCTGAGACACAGAGCTGGGGAAGGAAAAAAAAGCCAGGCAGGAGGTGGGGAGGGGCCTCGGATGGGGTTCCGAGGCTTAGGGCCAAAGGGACTGGAGGGCACCCCCCCGGGGCAGTTGGAGCCCAGGGCACAGACGGCAAGGGGCTGCCTGCACGCCCACAGGGTGTCCCTGTGTGGACATTCGGGGCATGTGCCTCCCAGCAAGTGAGAGCAGCATTAGCAAAGGCTCAATGTCATCGTCACCACTTAGAATCACCGCCACTTAGGAGCACTCGCTGTGTACCAAGCGCTTTAAGAGCTTGGTCCCACGTAGTCCCTCCAACAACCCTATGAAACACACATTACTATTATCCACTCCAGAGCTGGATACACTGAGAGGCGGGCTGCTTCCCTCTAACAGCAGCATTCATGGAGCATAACCTCTGTGCTAAGCACCACACTGCCCTGTTCCACCCGGTCCTCGTCATAGCTCCTCCCGAGATGCCCCTGCCTGGAGCCTCACCTCCTAAGGTTCATGCTTTTCGAGGCCCCTTCGCCTTGAATCTGGGCCCATCATTAGCTCTTGACCAAGAGAATGCACCAGAAGTGACAGTGTGACTTCCGAGGCAAGGTCATAAAATAAACTTGTAGCGTCTGCTCAGATCTCTTGGAATGCTTGCTCCCCACAAGAAGCCATGCCCGCCGACAGCCTAGCTGAGCCCCCAGTCCCCAGCCGGCCCCCACGACCGGTGCTGAGAGGGGCCAGCTTGGACGCCCTGCATGGCCATGCCCCAGATGATGTCATCGTGGCCAGCGACCCACTGGAGTGTCATGCGAGACCCTGAGCAAGGATGACCTAGCTAAGCCCGGTAAACCCACTAAACCATAAGAAACAAGAACCCATTTTTATGTTAGGGTCATGTGTCTAAATGAAGAGATAAAGGACACGCTACTTGCAAGGGCCCCACAAGGAGAAACTCAGGCCAGCCCCATTTTACAGATGAGGATACTGAGGCATGGGGAGGCTGAGTGACCTGGCGCGAGTCCACAGCTGGTGAGGGTCAGAGTGGGGGGTCTGCTCCCATGCTCTCTGATTCCTCTGGCCTCGATCACGCCTCCACACTGTCTGCCTGCAGGGGTCCGGCCGTGCATGGCAGCGTAAGGTTTGAACCAAGCTGTCTGATTCCCAAACAAGGAGCCTTCCCCTCCCTGTGCAGGTGTCTCTCCCAGAAGCTGGTGCCCAACATCAGCTGAGCATCTCCCATCCCCCGCCTGCCAAGCCCCCGAGGCCTATCTTGCTCTGCTGGGTGGGGAGACAGAGGCCGGAGCTGTCTGGCGTCCGAGATGGTCTCCTCTCTGGTGCCTGGGGTGGGGGTGGGGTGGGGGGGGCAGGGACCAGAATTTTGACAAATGGCCTCACACATATTAAACAAGAGAAATGACACTGCACAGCCTTGGCGAGGCCCCAAAAGTAAGGGATGAAAAATGGGGCTGATCCATCTTGCAGGCCTCGGTGACAAGAAGAAATGGATCAGCCCTAATAGGGGCCGCACGTTGGGCCCCGGCCTTAAATAAGTCAAATGAGAATGAGGCCAGCCCCAAGGGAGGAGAGGAGCAGGGCAGGAGGCCCGGCTTTCAGGGAAAGAAAGGTTCCCGTGGCTGACGCAGCAGGCTGGGTTTTAGATGCTAAGTGCCAGGATGGAGAGCTAGAAGCTTCTAGAGAGACCTGTGGGAGGAGGGGCTCAGAATCCTATTACCACTGAAGGCTGTGGGACCCTGGGTGAGTGACCCAACCTTTCTGAGCCCTGGTTTCTCTACACGCAAAATGCGGGTTTTGTATATGTTAATTTCATATCAATAACAGTGATATTAGAAGGGCTGGTGTCTGGGGCGTCTGGGTGGCTCCGTCTTTTAAGGACCGGACTCTTGATTGCGGCTCAGGTCATGATCTCAGGTTCATGAGATCAAGCCCCACACTGGGCTCCACACTCATGCTCAGCATGAGTCTGCTTGAGATTCTCTCTCTCCCTCTTTCTCTGCCCTTCCCCCTATTTGTGTGCTTTCTAAACAAATAAAATCTTTTTTTTAAAAAAGGGTTGGTAAACACTTTTAAAGAAGAGCACTTGCAGTGTGTGAAACAGGGTGCTAAGCCTGTCTATAAACCGTCTTTGTATAATCCCATTCTCAGAGAGGCAGAATACAGAGGTTGAAGGTGTGGGCTCCAAGGCCAGGCCACCTGCGTTCAGATCCCAGTTCTGCCACTCAGCACCAGCTGGCCTGGAGAGGTGACTTAAGTTCCCTGTGGCTCAGTTTCCTCTCCACAAAGTACACAACCCAGAACTTTGTTAGAATGATGATATACCAGGGCCCGGTACATGGCAGAGACTATTACACACGTGCTCAACACTCAAAAACGTTCATCCTTTTCCTTTGTCCCTTCTCTAGTTCAGATGACCAGCTTCCAAGGTCAAGAGCTCGGGCAAGAATGGCCAGAGGGAGGGAAGCATTGGGTGAAAGGGAGCCAGAGCCTTAGCTGGTTTCCCTGCGGTCCTTCCACTTCAAGGGATCAGGGGTGGTGTTGGACGGTCCAGGTCCCTTTAAGGCACATGTCTTTGCAGGGGACAGAGCCCAGCAGAGTGGGAGGGGCGCAAATCAGCAGCAGTCCCCACAGGTCTGAAAGGGGTTCTTTCTGACTTGGAGCTCTTCCTGCTCCACTCTGACCACCTTCCTCCAAAGTCTCTGTACCTGCTGTCCCCCCTGCCCAGCACACTAGCTTATCCCCTCCTCCACTAGCCTGCCTGACCGTTTCTCCAGAGGACCCTCCCTGCCTGGAGCTGGGTCTGCAAGCCCTCCTCCGTGATCCCACAGCGGTCTGTGAACTGCCCCCACCCCAACATCCACAGGATAGCTTATTTTCTTGTCTCCATTGCCTGTTACAACAGTGTCTTGACCACTGCTGTACCCCCAGTACCTAGGAGAGTGGCTGCCCCCAAGTAAGCATGTGGTAAGCGCCTGTAAAATGACTAAGTAGATAAATGGTCCCCAACCACCAGAATGATCCAGATCTGCAGACCCTGGACATGTGTGGTCACTGTCTTTCCAGCATGCATCCCATCTGATAACCCCACCCCACCCCCAACTTTCCCTTAGGGGACGCTCTTCCTCCTCTCTTTGACCAACGATTTGGGTGGGGTCAATCCCTCCTCCTTGACCTTGTGACTGGAGCCAGACCAATTGGAGCAGCCCAGTCTCCTTGCGGTCTAAATCACTGGTCCTGGGATGGACACATGACTTAAGCTAATCCAGTGAAAGCCATTACCAGGATGTTGGCTGGAAATCCTGGAAAGAAGCCCCATCTCTCTGCTGGTGTTCCCACATTTGTAAAATGTAAGCCTAGAGCTGGGTTTGATGAGTTTGCTTAGGGAAAATCTTGCTTAGGGAAAAGCTGCTTGTGAATGAAGCCAACCAACACAAAGGGAACAGAGATAGGAAAATGGGGAGGGGAGACTGTCTAAACTTCTGATGATTCATCTGGTCACCTGGATCCAGCTGTGCCTGAAGCAGACTCTTCTGGTAGTGTCTGGTAGCTCACCCAGCATCCATTCTACCCACTCACCATTTGCAAGTTTTCGGTTTATTCCTCACTCCAGAGGTGAGTGTGGGCAAGCAGAGCCAATAAAGTCATGACATTCCCTCAGCTGCAGTGATGATTCAAGAGAGAGGAAATGACCTAAATTGGGCCCATCAGAGGGAGGCTTGGGACTTTAGTCAATGTTGGGGAAAGGCTTGGGACTTTAGTCAATGTTGGGGAATGTATGTGGAGGAAGAAGCACCAGCCTCAGGAACGGCTTTCTCACCACCAGAAGGGAAGCCCACCCAGGGACAGGGTTAACATGTGCAGACAATCACAGAGGAAGAGCAGTCAGTCCTGATGATGTCAGAGACTCTGGATGGAAAGCACCCTGAAGTCCATAACACAGATGCACCTTCCACTTACAGGAACCAATGTATTTCCATATTGCCTGGAGTAGATTTTTCTATTACAACACAAGGCACTTTAACTGTTCCTCCCAGACTTTTCTCTAATACACATTCTGTGTTTACGTATACACAGGAGTCTATCGCTGATCCTGTCTTTCTTTGGCACACCTAGCTTATCAGACCTCCCAGGGCCTCCGCCACTTGCCAGCTTCCATCTCCACCTTCCCAGAGCGGCCTGCGTGGCAGGGTCAGCAAACTTTCTCTGTAGAGGGCCAGGTAGTAAATATTTCAGGCCTTGCGGGCCACTGAGCGTCGGTAGCAACCACAACCCCGTTGTTGTAGCGGGAAAGCAGCCAGACAACACATAAATGTTAAGTGTGGCTCTGTCCCAGTAAAACTTGATTGACGGACACTGAAATTTGAATTTCGTGTAATTTTCACAGGCCACAAGATGTTATCCTTTTTATTTATTTTCCAGCATCTTGCATGTAAAAACCATCCTTAAGCCAAAGGCTGTGTAAAACAGGTTGTGGGCCTGATTTAGCCCATGGGTCATAGTTTGCAACCCCAGCTGTAGGGTCTCAAAGTGCCTTTGGACTCCCGGCTAGCTACCTTTGCCCTCTTCTGCTTTTCTCCCCCAAGCTGGGCCAAGCTGCTGAAGTCCCAGCAAGGCTGAAGGTCAAAGCCACTTACCAGAAGGACCACCCGTAGTCCCAGGAGTGGGGTCTCCAGTCTTCAGGGCCAAGACTCACAGTGACCTGGAATACTTGTGTGTACATCATGTGGGCTACCATTCCCAGGAGGCCTGTGGGGGGAGCAGAACAAGGCGTCAGGAGGCCAGGTGGGGCTCTGTCCCCATTGTCCCATGGACCTCTTAGTATTGGGGGACACCCTGGAAGAAGAAGGGCCGTCGGCAGGACTGGAGCAGGAAGCAAGAGGGGGGTGGTTTTCTCAGCCAGCCAAGGAGCTTGAGCTTGAGTGAGAGGGCAAAGGCAGGCCTGGGGAAATTAAACAAGGGAGACCCAGAGTTAGCTGTGGGCATAGGTGGACACACTTTTTCTGTTAAGTACCAGATAATATAGATATTTAAGGCTCTGGAATCCACGCGGTGTATGTAGCAACCACTTCTCCACTGCTGTAGCACAAAAGAGCCATAGACAATAAATACATGGATGAGTATGGCTGTGTACCAATAAAACTTTATTTACAAAAACAAGCGCTGGGCCGGATTTCACCCGTGCACTATAGTTCACTGAGGCCTGCAAACTGTAAGGTCATTTGGTCATTTGGGAGAAGCAGCCTAGAGGGTATTTTTCAAACTGTAGGTCTGGACTCATTAGACTAGTGGGTCATGAAATCACCTTCACTGACTGCCAGCGGTTAAAAAAAAAAGAAAGAAAGAAAGAAAGGCAACAAGAATGGAATAGAATAGACATACCCAATACCATCAAGCGTAGCAAGAGTGAATATTATTTTGTGAATCTTTTTGGTTCTATGCGTATGTCCATATGTGTGGTGAATGAAACATGAGATGTTTTTCTGTGGCTCACGGGTCAAAAATCTTTGAGCCCACTGGCTGGGAAAACCTGGATTCCCGCGGATCTGAGTGGGAATCCCCTTCCCCCACATTTTCTCCATGTAGAGTTGGGCAAAGCTTCACTCTTTGAGCTTTGTTCAGATCTTTGAACCCTAAGATGAGGACTCTGACGGGTAAGGCAAAAGGTGGGTGAATGGGGCAAGGCAGCTTCAATGTCGGTGCCCGGGGGCATGGCCTTGTTATAGCTGGAAGAGTTATTACAACCCTGGGGGCATTTCCCTGTGTGGACCATGGCATCTGGAGCCCTCATGAACCCAACCCTAAGATAGAGTGATACAGTGTCGAGAAGAGAAGGGGTAGATAACAAGAAAGGAAAGTAATCACGCTTGTGCACCTGCTGTGGGCCAAGCACTCTGTGTTATTACCTCTTCCTTTTTGTAACAACCTTCTAAGTATCAGGAAGTACCATGATCAGGACTATGTACTATTGTTCAGGTTGCCCACTGTACATCTCCATAGGGTCCATTCACGATGCAGTCTACGTGCGTGTCCCTCCCTTGAGATGAAGCAGAACCACGCCTGTAAGGCTGTATATGGCAGCCCCGAGTATGATTATTCCCATTTCACAGGCGAGAACACAGAAGCCTGGAGTGGTAAAGTCTGTCCGTGGTTACGAAGGGGGTCGATGGCATTGTTGGGGGCTGGTGCCCAGATTCAAATGCCCTCAACTCCAGGGCTTATCCCGTGCTTCCCAGCGTGCATTTGTCCTCCCCTGGTTACCTGATCGCCCTCTTCCCTCTTCTTGAAGAGGAGGCAAGAGGAAAGATGGAGATAAAGGGAGGAGAGGAGGAGGTTAAGCAGAGACAGAAGTAAAGAGGGAGCAGGGCTCTGCATCCTGGAACTCAGAGTGAGCAGTGGAGGGAGAGGGCCACCCTGCATTCCCATAGTGTGAAGATAAATGTTGAACAACTGGTTCTCCAGAGGGAAAAGAAAAGCCCTGATCTGTAGCATTTGCCGAGTTCCATGGTGCATTGACTCCCACTAAGGCCGATCTCAAGCTACCGATGTGACGTCACCGAAAGCAGAGCAGAGCAGAGCAGAGGTTGTGCCATTGACGCTCCCGACCTCACGCCCACAGGCTCCAGCACACCTCTGGGTCACGCTCTAGCCCCTGGACCCCAGATCCAAGGGAGACCAAAGACGCAATGTGGCTGCCTGCTTCTCTGAGCCTAGGCCAGCCCCTTGGGGACACCTGTCACTGTTGCGGGGAGCCCTCAAGTCAGAAAATCCGGTACATTCTAGACTGCATTTTTAGTTGTGTCCTGGAAGGTGGCACAGAACTGTCCCGGGCTGTCACAGCCAACACAGCATCCTCTTTGGTCCTCTCTGCCCTGGCTCAGTCTATTAGAAGGAGGAGAAGAATGGTGAGCCATATGGCGATCTTATTTTTCTTTACTTGACACAGTCCTGGGTGAACTTGCCAAGAGGTATGTAATAGATCTACCTTATTCTTTGGAACTGCTGCATACAATTCCTTAATAATGAAGTAACGTGTTTTACTTAACCAATCAATTGACAGTTATATTATTTCCAGGTTTTTGCTCTATGAGCAGTGCTGCAATGAACGCTTTTCTGTAAGTGTCTTTGTGCTTACAAGCAAGGATATCTGCAGAGGAATAAGAAGAATTGCTGGGTCATGAAGCCTATGCATTTTAAATTTGAGTCAATGTTGGGGAATTGCTCTCTTGGGTGGTAGCTCCATCTTGTGCTTCTGCCAGCTGTCTGGGAGTCCTTACCCCAAACTTCACCGATGCTGCAGATTCCAAAACATTAAATACTGTGCCCCTTGCATGACGCAGAGTGACTCTTCAACATCATTTAAAGTTTTGTGTTTCCTTTGTTCCTAGTGAGCTTGGGTGTTCTTCACGTGTTGGTTGACCATTCCTATCTCTGTCCTTACAGTGCCTGTCTGTATCCTTTGTCAATTAAAAAAAATATAATATATATACACACACACACACACACACACACACACACACTTTTTCCCATATCAATTGGTAGGAATTCTTTATGTATTCTGCATACTAATCCTGTCTGTTGCATAGAAGACCGAGAGTCTACTGCTTGCCTTTTCCCATGTGCTGCAACATCTTTTTGTTTTTTAATTAATAAATAGACTTTGGTTTTTAGAGCCGTTTTAGGTTTCCAGAAAAAGTGAGGGGAACTTACAGAGAGCTCCCCTGTGCCCCTGGTCACCACTCCCACAGTTTCCCGTATGATTAATATCTGGCATTAGCGTAGTATATTTGCTACCATTGACAAACCAACACTGATCCAGTATTAACTAAATTAAACTATTAACTTAGTTTACGTTAGGGCTTTCTCTTTGTGTTGTACATTCTATAGATTTTGATCAATCTTTTTTTTTTTTTTTTGGATCTTGATCAATCTTTGGTGACATGTGTCCACCATTACTGTTTCGACTCATTTCACGGCCTTAAAAAATCCCCTGTTCTCCACCTGCTCATCCCTCCCTCCCTCCCACCTCCCTGAAGCCCTGGCAGCCACCAATCTTTTTACTGTCTTCATCATTTTGCCTTTTCCAGAATGTCATATAGTTGGAATCGTATGGTGTGTAGCCTTCTCAGATCGACGTCTGTCAGTTAGCAATATGCATGTACGTTTCCTCCATGTCTCCTCATGGCTTTCCGGTGCTGAATGATGGCAATTATGGATAAAGCCTCTTTTGTCCTACATTTGGGTATCTGATATCGTCAAACTTACCAGTCTTTTCCCTTTTGGTTTTTGCTTCCTATGTCTACTTTTAGAAAAGCAGCATCGTAAGGGACCTGGGAGGCTCGGTCGGTTAAACATCTGCCTTCGGCTCAGATCATGATCTCCAGGTCTTGGGAATAAGCCCCATGTCCTCGGGCTCCCTGCTCAGTGGGGAGTCTGGTTCTCTCTCTCCCTCTGCCCCTTCCCCTGCTAACTTTCTCACTCTCTCTCAAATAAAAATCTTAAAAAAAAAAAAAAAAAAAACCAAGGCTTAGAAAAGTAGCACCATCAATACACGGTCCTATATTTTTATATTAATTCACCCAGAATTTATCTTGGTGAATGGTGTGAGGTAACTGTTTTTAATGAGTCGCCAATTGTTTTGAATCCTTGTAGAATGATCTGTTCTTTCTGCAGTGATTTTAAATGACACTTATATTCCAAGCCCCACATGTATATGAGCCTGTGTCCTAATGTCACTCTGTTCCACTGATCTCCCTCTGTCCCTGTGTCAATGCCACAGTGTTTTAGTTCTTATAACTCACAAGAGAGTCTGTTAGCTGGGAGGACAAGCCCCCTCTCCTCGCTGCCCAGTGCTCATTCCCCCTGGAACTGCTGCCCTACCCAGGAGCCTTGTGCCTTTGGTGGGGTCCCAACCCCTTCCCTAGCCACCCCAGTCCCTTTCTCGGGGAGGAGCTTTCTCTCCAAACACCCCACTGTCCTAACTTCTTCAGGTCCTTTGGTATCCTGCCAGTCCAGATGCTCCCTGAGTTATGTGACCTCTGGATGCCTTGGTTGGGGATGTTAGTAGGCACAGGTAATTCTAGTGAGCATCTACTAAAGAAAGAACTTTCATGAGAACAACCATTCCTTGGATTAGGGCAGTGGGGACATAACAAAAACTCCCAGCTAGACCCAGAAGCCAGACCCAGCCTGTTGGCAGAATAATTAATTTTCCAAATCGTTAGTCTGAAAAAGCATTGACTTCTCTATCGAATTCCATTTACTCCTAAATACGAAAGGCCGTGCTTTAAGAAAATGACAATTCATTCCAAGATAGGCTGGTGAGAGTCTCTGATTGCATTTTGAAGATGCTCCTTTAAAAACGTGACCCTCACCCATGTTTCTGGAAGCAGGTCTGCTCTGCAAAGGGAGGTCCACGGTAGCATCTGTCATAGGAACCCTCTGCAGAAGGAATTGTTTCCAACTCCTCTGGGTGAAAAAGTGACTTTCTGCGGAGTTCCTGCACCTCCTAAATTAGCATCAACTAAATGAATGGGGCTTTCCTGCTCTGTGACTGCTGCTTCCTGGCGGGAAGGAAACTCATGGCTGTAAACCTCATTTTCCAAATCCTGCCACCATAAACAGGAGCCCCGGACCCACAGCCCCACGTGGTGAGGTGGCCATGGCTCATCCAAGCCTCTGGGGGATGCTGGAGAGCACTGGCGTGTGGCGCTGATGGAGGCGCCAGAGCTGGGCTGGGCGTGATCCCTTCCCAGAGCGGAAGGGCTGCCACAACTCCCAGCCCTGCTCAGACCATCTAAGGGAAGTAGGCTGTCAAGTCCGGAGGGGCTGGCATAGGGCCAGAATTGAGAGACAGTGTCGGGAGGGTCAGAAGGTAAGCCCAGGGTAAAGCAGGGGGAAAACAAAGTGACAGAGAGTCTGTAGTTTCCAGCTCTGTCACTCACCAGCTATGTGACCTTGAGGAGGTGACGTCCCATTTCTGTGCCTTAGTTTCCCCAAGTGTAACGTGGGGGTAATAACATCACTTGTCATAGATTGGTATGAGTATCAGGTGGCTTATACTTGTGAAGCATCTAGAATAGTGCTTGGCAGGAAGAGACCCTATATCAGTGCTTCTTGAATGAATGAATGCATGAATGAATGAATGCCTAAGACTCACTGTATAGGTCCTCCAGATGGCACACTCGTCCAGGCACCAGGTCCGGAGTCCCAGCACACAGTAAGTGTTCGGGAGGTAACAAATGAACAGACCACCACAGATGTCAAGGTGTGTGGGGGCGGGGCATTAGCCCGCTGGTGGAAAGTCCTGGGTCCTGGATATGGGAATGAGCAAGGGTGGGGCTGGATCTGCTAACTCGGAGAGCCAGTCGTCTATATGAGCCAATATCCAAGTCAACGTTCATTTATTTATCATTTGTTAATTCAATCTGTCAGTGAATATTTATCAAATGCTTTTCACAGGTCTAGTGCTTGGGGCCCACTAACACAGACAGACCGAGGCACTGCCCTCAAGGCCCCCAGGGTCTAATGGAGAGATCCAGACAACGAGCACGTGAGTTACAGGAAAACATCCTGTAGAGAGAGGTGCCATGATGAAAATAAAATAATGTGACAGAGAGATCCTGGGGGCCGCTCAAACTGGATGGTCAGGGAGGGCCTCTCTGGGGAGGTGATTTTTTTTTTTAAAGATTGTATTTATTTATTTGAGAGAGAGTGAGACAGAGCACAAGCAGGGGGAAGGGCGGAGGGAGAAGCAGACACCCTGCTGAGATGGGGCTGGATGCCAGGACTCCGGGATCAAGACCTGAGCTGAAGGCAGACGCCAACCCACTGAGCCACCCAGGTGCCCCTCGGGAGGAGATGTTTAAGCAAAGATTTGATGGGAGCTGGAGGCAGCCACAGGGAGGTCTGGGGCAGAGCACTCCAGTAGGACGGGGAGAGGGCTGGCAGGGGCCTGACTGGGGGTGGCAGGGAGAGGAGGCTCCTGCAGAGGGCTAAGGAGAAGGTGACTAGAGATGGGTGAGGAGGGCAGGCGGAGGCCAGCACATTATGGAGCACCGTGATGAGTCTGGCTTTTATTGTAAGCGTGACAGAAGCAGCAGGCGGCAGAAACAGGAGCCTCGGTTATGTTTCCCGCTCATCCTGGTCACTGGGTGAAGAGGGAGGACGGGGGAGGGGGTGTGGAGGAGGGAGCGCAGCTGAGAGGCCCGTCCAGGAGGCCGGCTACTTGGCCCAGAGCTGCTGGCAGCCCCTGAGCAGGTATGAAGGTGGAGCCAACGGGACGTGGGGGCGAGGGTGCCTGGAATTCTAGGGTGCCCTCCGGAGTTTCAGGTTGGGCAACTAAGCAGGCAGATGGTGATGCCAGCTACTAAGATGAAGACGGTGAAGGAAGGAAAACACCGGGGTGGCTGGAGTCCCATCTGGGCCATATTAGTTGGAAATGTCTATCTCCTACCCAAGCAGAGACATCAAGCAAGCAGTTGGGTATACAAGTTTGGGGTTCAGGGAGCAGTCCGAGCTGGGGATTAAATGCATGAGTCACTGGCACAGGGACAAGGGCCCAGGAGAGACCACCCAGAGAGAGACTGTGGGAGGAGAAAGCCCGGATGGAGCCGAGCCAATGTTGGGGCCGAGCAGAGTAGGAGGTGCGAGCGGAGTGGCCCAGGAGGGGCCCAGGCAGCAGGAGAAAGCGAGTGTGGCATGGCCAGGGCCAGGTCAAGTAAGTGTGCCGAGACAGAGACAGCAACCGTGAGGTCAGAGAAGGGACTGCTGGATTTGCCAACACGTGGGCCACTGGGGACAGACGCTCAGCTACGACAGGGCTGAAACGAAGAGAGAAAGCAGCCAAGTCATCCCAGAGAAGGCGTCAAAACCCATGGAGAAGCAGGAAAAAGGGGTGACAGCAGGGTTCAGAGATGGATACTGAAGAGGGGAGACAGAGAATGTTCCTGTGCTCCCCCCCACCAAGCTATCAAGTAGATGGGGGTGGTGGGGGGAGACTGCCGGTCAGAGGGGCCCCAGGGCAACTGCAGAAGCAGGGCAGAGAGGAGGCAAGAAGGGCAGGGAAGCTTCTACACAAGCAAGGGGCTGGAGGCCCCCCCAGAGCTGCTTCCTCTCCACCAAGCACTTGAGAGTGAGTCCATGGGTGTGGACCTGCAGCAGCTTAGGGAGCGAGAGAAGGGCTGAAATAGTCCTTTCGGGGAGTGGGGACACACTGTGTGTGGGGTCCATGCTCACGAGTGTAAAGTGAGATCAGGCGACATGACAGGGACGGGCCGGAGTGCCAAGCCATGACGCCACCCTGTGGGGAGGGGGTGTGGTGGACCCCGGCCCAGGGGGCCCCTGCTGCGGGAACACAGCAGCCTGGAGATGTGGCCTGGGGCAGGACACGGAGCAATGACGTCCACCCAGCTTCCGGGACTTGTCTTGCCTCTGGCCTGCCTCTGTCTTGCAAGGTTTGGACATACTCTGCTGAAGGCACGCTCCATTTAATGGAGATAATCAGAGAAGGAGTTGATTAATTAATTTATTACTATTTATTATTGAAGATGTTTATTATTATATATTAAAGAGTTGATTATTAAAGGTGCTAAGTCACTACTCTGAACACTCGGAGAGCATTCATGTCTACATAAATATGCTCGTGTATGCGGGCACCGATCTGGATTTGCCAACAATCCCATGCGTGTCATATTGGGACATCACAGAGCTGGTGGGGACCTGGAGGAGGCTGAAACCTGATGAGATAGGGCAGGAGGGCAGCAAAGGGGAAGCTGGGGCGGCCTGACAGTGAGTTGATGAGTCCCTGAGCATATACTGAATACCTGCTGTGGGCCAGACTCTCTTCCAGCTGGGGGGAAGGCCCTGGGAGCAAGCCGACTGGTCTCCTAATGCTCTATGGGTGGGGGTGGGGGGTGGGACACAGACACCTGGGGACTGGCACGGGTCAGGGCAGCCAAGGGACCCATGGGAAGGAAGCCCAGCTGGGCTCTTTGACCAGGTTTGGGTGGGAAGGTTAGGAAAAAATGTCGCCCAGGGAAGGTGACCTCCAAGCTGATTGCTGCTGGCTCAGAGGGGACCAAGAGGGTGGGCCTGGCCGCGGACCCGCTCTGGGAGAGTCCGGAGGCAAAGTGACCTGGTGGGCTGTTAGCGCTGTGAGGCAGGGCACGTGGGTGGGGGAGCCGCTGCTAGAGAGATAAAAGGGGCACTGAAAAGTTCTGGATCTCTAGGGAATTTGGGCTTTGTCCTGAGGGCAAATGGGCAGGAATCACAAAACCGTAAGCAAGAAGGCGAGAATCAGGTGTGTCTCATCTGTAAGATCTCTCTGGCTGGCATGTGGAGGATGAGAAGGTGGGAAGCAGGAGGTCAGGGAGAGCTGGCTATAGGTCCCCAAGCAACAAGGATACGGCCAGGCCAAGGCTGCTGAGGTCAGGGGGCAGGGGAGCAGGTCGCCGGAGGGGTGCGAGCTTTGCCGAGATGGATGAATTCCCGGCCGACCCGCAGATGATGGAGAGCCCTGCCTCGGGAGTGGGGAGGGACTGGGGGTAACTGATGGGTTTGACCCACTTAACATTGGCCGAAAACTTTGAGCTTCTAAAGGTTGGAACTTCCTGACACTCCTCAGCGGGGAGGAAGACAGAAAAATAAATCCCTTATCTATAAGTATCTAAAGCATTCAAATGTTTGTCCGATGGAGACCGGAGGCTGGCTCTGACTGTCCCTCGAGCCCTTTGACCTGGAGAGCATCCCATACGGCGGGGTCCGCTTGCTCTGAAAACCGTGACCAAGGAGCCGAGCAGAGGCTATGTTTAAAGCCTGCCCAGAACTATTTTTAAAGACAAGGCTATTTTAAGACACTCTCTCGAGAACCCGAAGCCTCTCTGAGTAGCATATTTCAGGGTTTAAAAAGTTCCTCCTTACACATAACCTAAATCTTTCCAGCCCCAATTTAAGCTAATTTCTTGCTCTGCCCTCTGAGGACAAGGGGGTGAGCCGGTTGACTTCTTCTTGTGGGGATCCTGTGGGAGCTTGGCAATTACCGAGTCGCCCCTCAACCTTGTCTGCCCCGTGCTAGATCGTTGCCATCATTCTGCCCTTCCCGCAAGGGCCTCCCTTTCAGACCACTTGAGTCATTAGTATCATGCTTGTTTGGATTCTGCTCATTTCTCTATTTGCCTTTTACAGTGAAGTGGCCCAAATCAGAGGCAGCTTTAATAGGGGACCATCCCATTTCAAGAATGGGGTTTACTGAACCACCATCAGCCTCGTCTGCCCCAACCGCCTCCATCGAGCCCCAAGGCAATGAACGGACTTCCCAGAATGTAGGGGCCTAGAAGGAGTCCCTGAGGCCATGACCCCAGTTCCCAGTGAGTCCTGGAACAGTGCAGGGCAATGTGGTGGTGGGATGATTTTTTATGTTAAAATCATGGATTTGCCCCCCGCCAACCTGGCCCCAGCGTTCCCTGCTACCCTCCTTCATTGGGGTAACTGGAGAGACGATCTCAATGACTTTGGGGCACAGTTGTCACAAAAGACTGGGAAAACAAGGGCTCATGTCCCAGCTTTGCTGATTTCCAAAGCCTACACGCAGATACTTGCTGAAAAGTTGTGGAAGAATGTGGGATGAAGTGGAGGCGGCTTCTCTCCCCTCCACCTGGAGACCAGGTCAAGTTGCCTGGCCGGGGAGGAGTGGGAGGAAGAGAGGACAGTGGGTCCCAGGATAGAATGAATCCAGCTATGCAGACATGAACAGAGCAGCCCCTTCCAGGACTGCCCAAGGAGCATGCGGGCCGTGGGGCAGCCCCCACAAAGGGTTCTCGCCCGATCTGAGTGGACAGTAGACAGCAGCGGACACCCTGACAGTCTGGCCATGTGTGCAAAGACACAGCCAGTGCAACCTCAAGGTCGCTCAGAAAGAGTGACGTCATCCTAGGGCCTGCTCCCACGTCACTCTTCACATGCGCTAACCCCATTCTGATGGCCTTGGACGTTCATAAGCCCCCCGAGACAGCGGTGGGCCCTCACCCGCAGGATGATGGTAGGAGGAAGGGGAGCAGGGACGCTGGCCTGTGCCTGGGTGGGAATGAGGAAAGCAAGCTGGAGCCCTCCGAGACAGAGCTGGAAGACCCCCTTGACATGTCCACACCCCAAGTCACAGTTCTGGCCCCCTCTCTCCCCCTGCCTTCTGCATCTCCGCCCCAGAAATTCAAACGCCCCAGGAATGTGGTCTTGACATTCTACCCAAGCCTTGACCTTGGGCTGCATCTGGGGGAACAGCCTCTACTCTGGCATGATGCGTGATACTTGAAGCCCTGTCTGCTGAGGGGGTGCCTTCTCAGCAGCCCCCTCCAGGCTCTCATTTCCCCACCTAGGCTCTAGACCCCACTGCTAAACAGAGAAGCCTGAGTGTCCCCTGTAAGTGCAGTGTCCCCGAGTGGTGAGGGCAGGGCAGAGACAGCCCGTATGGACTGCTCTCTTAAGCCTCGGTGACTGCCCGACTCTCCGTCTGCCCCACTAGATACTGTGGCCTGAGAGTGAAAGTGAGGGGGACCCCGTCATTGACTATCCAGACCAGGACACTTGAGAGAAAAGGAGGTACCATTATTAACCACCCCGGGATAGCTCGGGATAACTGTGGGAAAAGAAATGAATGAGGCAACGAGCCCCTGATCTCTCCAGGGACCCCTGCCCCCTTGCAGATCACCCCTAACCTTGATTCAGGGCTCTCGCTCTGCCAGGGACCTTTCCACCCACTGGGTGCTACGGGGCACAGCAGTCCCATGTTCCAGTCTCCATTCCATGTCTCCCCTTCACAGGAGAGAGAGTGCCCGACAGGCCGACAGTGGGGGACTCAGGGGCAGAATCCCCTCTCTTTTTTTGCCCAGCTTTTATTCATTCCACGTGTAGCTACGGAGCACCTGCTATGAGCCAGGGCTGGAGAAGGACAACTAGGACAGGCGTGGGCCCTGCCTGCTTGCGAGTCTCGGGGGGACCAGGACACGGGCAGAAAGCAAAGGCTAAGGGCCAGAGAGTCAGGAGGTGGGCGGTACGGGGGTCACAGGAGCTGACCCCCGGTGACCTCCATTTTGGGGGTCTGGGGAGGCGTCCCTGGGGAGGGGTGTTACAGCTGAGCCTCAGGGGTGAGCAGCTAACCAGGTCAGAGCTGCCCAAGTGTGGGGCACACCGCTCTCGGGCGCACAAGCTTATTTTAGACCAGAAGTTCCAAACCTCAGCACTACTGACATCTGGGGCCCGATACCCCTTTGTCGTGGGGGTGGGCTATTCTGGGCTTCTCAGGATGTTTAGCCGCATCCCCAAAAATATCTCCAGAGGTTACAAATGTCCCCTGGGGATGGGGAGAGAGCAGCCGCACCCCAGGGCGGGTGGGGAGGGGAACAACTGGTTGAGATGCTACACATTTTTACAATGGTGATGTTTTTATTTTCCCAGTTTTATGGTTCCCTTCTATTCATTGCAAGTACCACTGGCTTTTCATTTCCGGTGGTGATCTGAAGCTTCCTTTCTGAATACATTTAAGTTTCAAAAAAAAAGTGAGTGATTTAGAGGAAAATGCCACGGAAATGACGGCCCCATGGATGCGGTGGCCTTCGTGGAGGGAGAGGCATGGGACAAAGCGCGAGGACCGGCACACCAGGTGAAAGCAGCAGGCAGACGCCCACAGTGGGGGTGCCGTAGGCTGGGGCGTGTCCCATCAGCCGCACACCCTGTGGCAGGCTTGGGGACCTGGGGGCCGCAGGGGAGGGGTGCGTCCTGGAGAGCACACACTCTCCCTTGGAAGTTCAAGACCAGCATTCCTCCAGTCTGCGCACCGACTGTTTCTCTGGGGTTGGGCACCAGAGGACAGAAGACTGTTTCTCTGGGGTTGGGCACCAGAGGACAGAATCGGCTTAACTTCCGGGCCCCTGTGGCATCAAAGAGAAGAATCTGTACACACCAGAAGTTCGCTCTTTGAGGCAAGATGCTTGCATTAGGAAAGACACCAGGGGCTCTGAAATCACGGTGGGGGTGGGGGGGCGCTCACTGGACAGTCCCATCTCGCTGTCCTCCTGGACCATGTGCTCAGCGGGGCCACGGCGTGGGCCCCTCCCTTTGGCGTTTCCCTCTCTTTCTGCCTCTGTCTCTTCTTCTGTTTCCTTCTACCTCTGTCTTTGACTCTTCCTTTCTGTCTTGTGCTCTCTGTCTGTCTCTCTCTCCCAGGAATATCCAGTCCATGCGCCTACATTCCAGGCAGGAATACTCCCCGTGTTCGGGTCTCACGCTGTGGGGCCCCCCTCACCTCCCATTTGGCCCCTGGGCTGCACAGAGAAAACTAGGATGGGTTTGGGGCCCCCACCTCACGCCTGGCCAGCCTTGAGAACATTCCTCCGAAAGCTACTCTGCCATCCACCAGTCACATTAGCCGAAATGCAAATCCTATTCTTCTGGCCGGTTAGATTTCAAGAGCTCTGGGCTGCCACACTTCCCTGCAGGGACACTGTGATACTATCCAATTAGTTTTGCTGCCCAGAAAGCTGCCTGCACCCCAGGAAAATGAGCTGAGCGGCCGTCTCACTGCAGAAGCTCCAGGGAGCAAAACCTCCAGATAGCCCGCCCCTTCCTGAGGCTCTGTACAGTCTGCAGAGCCGCTGACTGTCCTCACATGGTCCGGGAGATAAAGGAGGAGGACAAACAAGGTCCCTGCCCTCACAGAGCTGATGTTCTTGGGGGAGGAAGACAGAAAATCAACACATTTAAAATTCAGAGTTTAATAAATGCTGTGAAGGAAAAGAGGGCATGAGGAGGAAGTGGGAGTCCGTTTGGCCAAGGAAGTAGGGCCCAGCCCCTTTGGGGAGGTGACAAGTAGCTGAGACCAAGGACTCAGGTCTGGGCTCAGATTCAGGGCAGGAAGGTGGGAAGCGTGCTGAGGAGGCACCGCGGGGTCCTGAGGACACGAGGGCTGGGGCGCTGTCAGCCTTGCCTCCTCGGAAGCCCAGTGGCTCTGCTGTCCCTCCCGCAGGCACCCGTTCTCCTGACCTCTAGCTCAGGATGCTCCCAGAGAGGCACCTCCTGCCCCCCCAGGACAGGAGCCCAGATGGAGCCCCACTCAGCTAGGTGACAGAGGACAAAGCTGGAGTGAGGTGGGGCAGCGGATCCTGGACTTGGGTGCTGTCTCTGTCAGCCTGAGGCCAGTGCTAAGATCTCCCGCAGGGTTAGCATCCGGGGCTGCCTGGGTCTGAGCAAATCTCAGGGTGGAAGAGGTGCTCATGGAGGACGGAGAGGAGGGGCCCCCAGAAGCATCACCTTTGCTGCTGTTGGCCCTGGTGTCCCTGCCTGAGACCCTCCACTTGTCTTCTGCATACTCAACTTAGGTGAAAGTAAGTCTGCCTAGCTCTCTTCTTTTTTTTTTTTTTTTTTTAAAGATTTTATTTATTTATTTGAAACAGAGAGAGAGAGAGATCACAAGTATGCAGAGAGGCAGGCATAGAGAGAGAGAGGAGAAAGCAGGCTCCCCGCTGAGCAGAGAGCCCGATTCGGGCCTCGATCCCAGGACCCTGAGATTATGACCTGAGCCGAAGGCAGAGGCTTAACCCACTGAGCCACCCAGGCGCCCTGCCTAGCTCTCTTCTGAGGGAGGCCCTGGGAGTCAGAGAGGTGCCCCCACCAGAGCTCCGTGGTGCTCAGAGTGGGGACCAGGCTGCAAGGCCCCCAGATCTCGGACTGCCAGGAATCAAGGCTCAGCTGGGTCCATGAGCTGCTAAGGCCCAGAGGCCAGTGAGGCGTGGCTCTACGTAGGCTCTGGGGGCAGCTCGCAGCTGGAGCTCTTCCCCCTGCCACCCCGACCCCACTCCCACCCCCATCAGCCCTGCCTGCCCCAGCAAGGCTCAGCTCCCTGCTCCTGACCCAGGCCTCCCGGCCGTGGGGTCCACTCACCTTCCCTAGGCCTGGCCCAGGGGTGGCTCTGTGTACCTCACCCTGCCCCCCAAGATGACAGGCACCTTCTCCAACCAAACTGCCAGGTCGTTCCCAGGCAGCTGATTGTCTTCTAGGGCTCTTGGGAATACACCCGGGTCCCCATCGCCCCACCCCTGCATCCCAGATTAGACCAACTCTCCCATCCCCATATACTGGCTGGGCCTCTTCCCCCAGCCAGCACAGCACTTAGACACTGTCATGGGAGGCAGGACAATGTGGACGCTGGAGTCTGACCACCTACATCCCAATCCTGCTTCTAACACTTTAGGACCATGTGATCTGGGCAATTCTGTTAAATCTGCTGTGCCTCAGTTTCCCCACCTGGTAGTAGGAATGAGCCATGGACACACAGAACAGGGCCCAGAGCACAGTCACCACTCTGCAAGTGTGGAAGCTATGCTGGCTGCTGCCATGCCTCACGCCAACCTGATCCCAGGACTCCTGCTATAGTGCTCCACCTGCTGGGTCAGACATCCCTGGAGGCTGACACATGCTGGAAAGAGTCTGAGTTCTTTCTGTCCTGGGGACCAAGCTATCCCACGCCTGCTAGTTGCCCCCCAGTACTCCCCAACCCCTCTGCTCCACTACTCTTGCATCGTCCTGCTTGCCCACCAGAGCACGGAGCAGACCGTGTGCCGGGTCTGTTTACAATACCCTTACTGATACATCTGCTTGGCCACGACTCATCCCTGCAAAGGGGGTCCAGGAATGATGCGCGTGTCCTCGTGGAGAAGCACAGAGGAGAGCAAGTAACTGGGAAGTGCAGTGGCAATGCTGCAGCATGGGGCACCCCAGGCAGACTTTGAGGGAGGAGGAAGGCCTTGAAGGGTGATACCTGGGCTACACGGTGACATGGGGTGTTGACTGTGTATGCAAGATAGGAATCTACACACACCACCTTGCTGATCCTGCTAGGAGATTTTACAAAGGAGGAACTGTTACTCTCTCTTTGACAGATAAGGAGACAGAGGCTCAGAAAGGTTAAGGTTGTGTGGCGGGCCAAGTGCGCCAGGTCCAGAGTGGGTACCCCTGAATATTTCTCTGCCGCCTCTGGAAGGGCCAGATTCTCCAGATAAAGGACATGAGCACCGCCCCCTCAAGCAACCTGAACCTCCAGAGAAGAGGTGTGACTAAGCATGATGATAAGAAAAATGGAAATCTGGCGGGGAAGAAGGAGGGACTGAGAGCCATCGGTGCCCCAGACCTTGCCTGTCTTGTCACTGGTTGACTCTTCTGTGGTCTCTACCCTAGTGGGTCTCAGAGCCCGCAGGCCTCACCAGGGTGAGCACAATTGCATGGCAGTGGATGGTGTGGCTCTATGCACTGGGGGTGGATGAGAAAGGCACCAGCCCCTCATTCCAGCCTACTTCCCAGACCCCCAGCACACCTACCTGCAGACACCACTAACCTTCAATTCTCAAACATGGGCTTAACACCCGTCAGTCATCTCTGGACAGCCAGCTATGTCTGTCTGGCCATCCAGCAGGGGACAGAGCTCCAGGCTAGAGGCAGACACACCTGGGTTTGAATCTCAGTTCTGCCACTTCCCAGCTATATGTCCGTGAACAAGTCACTTAACCTCTCTGAGCCCCCATCTCTGGGCCTGAGAATAATACCCAGGCATATCCACTCATACAACCAGTACTCCTTGAGTACCTACTGTGTGCCAGGTATTTTTCTAAGTCTTGGGGACACAGTAGAGAGCACGACAGAGTCCCTGTCCTCATGGAGCTGATAGTCAAGTAAGGGAAACAGAAAATAAAGATGTATTTCAAGGAAGAAACAGAATGAGGAGACAGAGTGGCTGGAGAAAGCTATTTCTGATTAGATCATCGGGGAAGGCCTCTCTGGGAAGGGGCTTCAAACTGGAACCTGAAGGATAAGGAGGAGCTGAACATGAAAAAGCCCAGGAACAGTCCCAAGCAGAGGGAACAGAGGTTGCCAAAGCCTTTAGATGGGGAGAAGGTCTCAGTGTGGCTGGAACCCGTGGAGTGAACAGGTGAAGGGCTGCAGGAGGGTGAGCAAGGAACAGCTTGGGAAGGGATTGGGATTTTATTCTAGAAGCCTCTAGAAGCTTTTAAGCAGGCAGGTGACACTTTCCTCACTTAGTCATATGAGACATAAAAGCACAGAGCACACAGGGCATGCTTAGTAAATGTTGGTTAACTTGTATGTGGTCTCAACCCAGTGGGTCTCAGAGTCCCCAGGCCTAGCCAGGCCTTATAAATGTGACGTGGCCACGTGGGGCTCAGCTTTGTGCAGAGGGGGAGGACAAGGGGACAACAGCCTCTCCTTCCAGGCCAGGTGTTCTCAGTGCTCTGCCCTTTGGCAGACTCTGCCAGCCCGCCACCTTCCCAGAGATAAATGGTAGCCAAGCACAGACTCAACTCACTGTCTCAAAATAGCCATCAGGGAATTTCCAACACCTGGGGAAAGCACACAGAAGGTACCATTCATGAGAAGAGTTTTCCAAGCGCAAAGCATTTCTATCAATGGGAAGTGCCCTCCAAGGGACCCTTAGACTTCCCCAGCCATCTGCAGCAGCAGAGGCCGTCTGCGGGGAAGGAGTGGGATAGAGGGAAGACAGGAGCCTGGGGAGACAGTATAAACCTTTAGTGCGAAGCAGCCAGGACAGGACACCAGGCCAAGGCAGGGCCCAGTGAAGGCAAGGGCATGAAGGATCCTTGGAGGAGGCCAGCAGGAAGGTCAGCTCTTTGAGGGAAATTTGGCAACAGTTGCCAAAACGGAAAATGCACCTTCTTGTGACCCAGTAATCCCACTGCTTGGAATTTACCTTCAGACAGATTTGTACATGTGGACAAGGATATTCATTGCAGCAGAGTGTTAAGAACACCCTAGAAAGTCCACTGACCGGGAACTGATGGGTTAAGCGTGGGCACAGAAATCTATGTCCCCATCCCTCCCCAGATCCCCTGTATGACTTCTACTCTCTTACTCCTCTTCAGCCACTCTGGCCTCCTTAGCCCTTCAGTGTGCCAGGCATAGTCCTACCTCAGTGCCTTTGCACTTGCAATCCCTCTACCTGAGCCACTCTTCCCTTGGAGTTCCACTTCTGCAGCAGGCAGCTTCCGGGATGGACTGCAATGATCCCTGCCTCCTTGTGGAACCATGATGGAATCCCCTCCCGTAGAGTACGGGCTGGACTTAGGGACAGAATACTGATGTGATGGAACGTCACTTCCGGGGTTAGGTTTGAGACACACCGTGGCCTCCATCTTGGGCTCTCTCTCTTGCTCTTTGCTTGGTGTGCAATCTCTTTCTCTTTCTTGGATCACTTCTGCTGGGGGAAGCGAGCTGCTCTGTTGCAAGCAGACTTCAGGAGAGGCCCAGCTCCAGCCCCTGAGGAATCGAAGCTGCCACAACCACGAGCGTGAGCTTGGACGTGGCTGCTTCTGCTCCAGGCAAGTGCTGAGGTGACCACGGCCCTGGCCCATGGCTTGACTACAACCTATGGGAGACTCAGGACCAGAGCTTCTGACTCACCTGTGCCTGGATCCCTTACCCACAAAACCGCTGTTTGGAGGTGACTTGTTAGACATCAGTAACAAATTCAACTTCCTTCAGGTTTCTGCTCAGATGTCTCTTTACCATAATAACCTTCCCTTATCACAGAATGAAGGATACCCCTGCCCCCCCTTTATAGCACTCATCCCACCTAACATATCCTTTGTGTATTTAACTATTAACTACGTCTCTCTACTAGCACAGCAGCTCCCTGGAGTGGAAACGGTGTCTGTTTTGTTCATTGTTGTGTCTCTGAAGCTTAGAACAGAGTCTGGCACGTAGAAGGTGCTCAGTAAATACTGACTAAGTTAATAATCCACAAGTGAGAAAGAATTGGGTAGATTAAAATATACTGACCAAAAATGACCCCCAAGAAATATTCATTGAGAAAAGCAAGGCACAGCAAAGTGAGGGCCCTGTGTTACCATGTATACATTTTTAAATATAGAACAATTCCGAAAGGATAGACAAGAAAATGGTAGAAGTGGAAGAAGGTTTCACAAGGGGAGCTTAACTGACGTGGGGCTTGAGGGGGAGGCAGGAAAAAAAGGAGGAACGGCGTTCCAGTCAGGATGGACAGCGTGGGTCTTCCTCTGGAGACCAAGATGGCGCCAGGCCAGGTGTTCTTCTGTGAGGCTCACCCTCACGCACTGGGCTCCTGGACACCCTCAGCTCCAGGCCAGCAGCCTCCTGGGACCTCCTGCTCCCTCCCCACCTCAATCCCACTCTGCTCCAGACCGAGCCAGCACCTTAACCTCTCCCAGCCTGGAGTTCAGAGCATGTTTTCCTGAACTGGGTTCATCAAGACAGAATCATGGGCTTTATCCCCTCCTGGTCACCCTGGGAAGTGTCCTCTGCCCCGCACCACCTGGGATCCAAGCCCCGGCTGTTCTGTCTGCTCGGCTGGGAGCCTTACAGGCCTTCTTGGTCCCTGGGGGATTCAGAAACTGCCGAAAGGGTGGAGAGCAGAGGTCGAGGTGGCCACACTGGGTAACCAGTACAGCAGGGCTGGGATGCCCCAACCCCCCACAGCCACTTGTGCTATAACAATGGCCAGTAAGTGTATTTTCATAGTCTCTCTCTCCCTCTAGGTCTCTCTCTAGTTCTGCCTCCCTGTGTCTCTATTCCCTTCCCTGTGACTTCCTGTACATCTGTCTTTCCCACTATTCCTGTCTCTAGGTATCTCTGTCTCCATGTATCTCTAGGATTCTCTGTGTCTGTGTCTGGCTTGGTCTGGGTCCCCCTCCCCACCCTACATGAACTACAAGCATTGCCACCATAATACCAAATCACTGCTCCCTCGAAAATCCCCAAACTGCCATGGTATTACCGATTCTGTTACAGTCATTGTCCCAAGACCCACACTGGGCCCCGCACTAAGCACTCAGTCCATGCTCGCCGCTTCAATCCTTGCAACCCGCCCGTATGGTAGGGACCAATGGTGGGACTATTACCCTGTTTGGGGGAAGGGGTAACTAAGGCTCAGGGAAAACAGAGAACTTGACCAAAGACACACAGTTGGTGGTGAGGCAAGGATCCACACCCAGGTGGTCTGCCCTTCATCTCCGCACACCATGGCTTCCCACCTTCTCTTCTCCACACCTACAATGGAGCACTTCTTAGGGAGTCTCCAGCCTCCCAAGAAGGGAGCTCAGGCTGACAAATGCAGCTCATGCCCAACCCCCCTCCATTCTCTATCGGTAGCCCAGCCTGGCCCAGGGGCAAGGAGACAGCTGCCTATCTGAGCAACAGGAAGACTTTGGTGTCCACCCCCCACCCCATGTACCCCTCCCACATGCAAGCACCGTCTTAGGTTACCATAAAGCAGGTTCTGTTACCCTCATCTCATGAACAACTATTCAGGAAGGCCACCTTTGTGCCAGGGACTAGGGACATAGGAATGACAAGACAGACCCAAGCCTGCCCTAAAGCTCACACTCCAGCAAGGAGAGTGCCTGGCACATAAGTGACATGGAGGAAAGCCCTGTGAGTAGACGGTGGGCCTGGTTCCTGCCTCCATCAGTCAGGGACAACACCAAGTAGTGAGCCCTGGCCGTTGGGATGTCCCAGGAGTTCCTGAGTCTCGTTCCCTCTAGTTAATGGAGAACTCCAGTCCCCATACTAAATCCTTCCCCCTCTCCCCCTCCCCACCCTCTTTCCCAGCCACATAAAGGGGCTTCAGAACACAGCCTTTTCCTCTGTAACAGAGGTTTGTCCTCCGCTTCCCCACCTAGTTCCCTCCCCAACCCACTTGCCTGGGGTTACATCCTCTACCTGCATACCCCCAGATGACTGAAGTCCTGGCCACTGGAGAGAGGAGGGAGCAGGCTCCTCCTGCAGGCCTCCAGCGGCCCTGCCCACTGACCTGATTTCCACCTAAGGTCATGTGTCCAGGCCTTGCCCCCTTCTGGCCACACGCCCAGGCTCTGCCCCTTCCTGGCCATACTTCCAGGACACCTTCCTGGCCATGCCCCTCAGAGCCCAGCCTTCCCTTGGACCAGTGCCTGGGCCTCTTCATGGTTCCCCTAAGACCAGGCCCCTGAGCACCCAGCATCCTCCACAACACCCACGCCACTAGGTCATTGAAAACTGCTAGAACGGAGAAGTTCCAGGACTACGGGTTTTACTTCCAGTTTTTATTAAACTTATTAAAATTCTCACCTCCTCCTATCCCCCAAAGCCCAATTTCTGCCTGGCCCTGTGCCTGGGGCCAGGCTCATTTGTATGAAAGCCCCAGTGGCCTGCATATTCCCACCCAACCTTGCCTCCAGAGCTCGGAGAGGATGTGGCCAAATTTCAATCACCATGACCAGGCTCGGCGAGGCCAAGAACAGGACACAGCCTCCCCGCTGAGCCCTACTTCCCGAAGACACAGTGGCTACCCCCAGCTGACAGACCCCTGCTCCTTTCTGGAAACTTCAGACTCTTCTGCAGGCCCTGACTTGCTTCTAACATTCCAGCTCATTCATTCAACAAATATTTATTAAGTGTCCTCTATAGGCAAAGCTTTGGACCAGTCACTGGGGATACAGCTGTGAATAAGGCATGGCCATTCCCTCAAGGCTAATGAGGAGGAGGACATAAATAGTGAAGTAAAATCAATTATTACAAATACTAAAATAGAAAGACATAAGCTGTATCTAAAACTGGCAGACCATGGGCTGAATTCAACCTGCAGATGTTGGCTAGAGCTATAAAAAATGGAATTTTTTTTCTTTTTGCCAACACTTAAGAATCTGGAGGATTTCCATTAAAATATGGGAGTTTTGGCTTCTCTTGGAAAAATCTGAAAGCCTGGCAACAATGGGTCCACATTTCCCCTCGGCGACCCTCCACAGTCTGATGGGAGCTGTGCCATTTAGTTGGAGGCTGTAGTCACGAAGCCTCACAGGCCCCACCAGGCCCACCTCTCCCTGCCCCTGCCTGGGCCATTCCTGCCATGTTCCTGTTCTCACTCAGATTTCCTCCCAGGCCACTGAAGACATTTATCTTCTCAGTCCCTGAAAAAGACCAGAGGGAGAGAAAGGTCCATTTTACCTGGGTGTGGGGAAGGCCTGGAAAAGGAGGTGAGCTTTGAGCTGGGTCTGGCAAGGTCAACATGGGCTCAACGAGGAGGGGCAGTGGGAAGAAGGAGACAGGCAGCTGGAAGGGCCCAAGTGAAGGCAGGGAGTCATGGAACAGTACCTCCTGGGCCTCCCAGTCAGGCTGAGTTTGGCATCACAGGTTCTCATGGGGCCGCAGACTCAGGAACTGTTCTCGTTTGGCTTCTTATCTCCCGGGACCTGCCACAGACCGGTGAGAATAACGCTACAAGTACAAGGGCGGGCCAAGAGGCTTGTGGAACACCAAAAGGCCAGGTGTCCAACTGGATCACCTCTAAGTTACCTTCTAACTCGGGTAACTGGAATTAAAAAAAAAACAAAAACTTATTCTGAAATCATTATTGATTTGCAGGAGGTTGTGTAGAAATGTACAAGAATGTCTTGCACACTCTTCCCCCACTGTTAAGACACAACTTGTATGGTCTTAGGATACAATATGGCAGTCAAGAAATTGCCCTTGACCCAACTCATAGGGTTGAGTCAGATTTCACCAGTTACGCATGCACCTATGAGTGTGCGGGTATGTAGCTGTTTATAATTTTGTCGCATGTGTAGCCTTGCCTACCCACCACCACGTTGAGATACTCGACTTCACCATCCCAAGACCCCCTGATATAGTCCCATTTACAGTCACACCCATCAGCCTGCTGCCCCTAATCCCTGGCAACCACTCATCTGTTCTCCATGTCTATATATGTTATAGCACAAATGTTACATCAAAGGAATCGGGGCGTATGCAGCCTCTAAGATTGGCTTTTCCCACTCAGATTAATTTCCCTGAGCTCCAAAGTTGGTTCTTTAAAAAAAAAAAATTATTATTGAAGGAGAATTGACATGCAATGTTATATTTGTTTCAGGTGTACGACATAGGGGTCTGATAACCCCACACGTTACGCAGTGTTCGCCACAATAAGCGTCGTCCCCATCTGTCACATTACAACATTATTGACTATACTCTCTCTATGCTATACTTTTCATGCCCATGACTTGTTGTATACAAACTGAAAGTTTGTACCTCTCAATCCCCTTCACCTATTTCGCCCATCCCCTCACCCCCCTCCCCTCTGGCCACCACCAGTTTGTTCTCTGTATTTAAGAGTCTGGTTTTTTATCTGCTTGGTTTTTTTTTTTTTAATTCCACATACAAGTGAAATCATATGGTATTTGTCCTTCCCTGTCTGACTTATTCCCTTAGCATTATACACTCTAGATCCATCCATGTTGTTGCAAATGTCAAGATCTCATTTTTTATGGCTGAGTAGTATTTCATTATATGGCTACATCCCATCTTCTTTATCCATTTATCTATCGATAGACACTTGGGCTGCTTCCGATTCTTGGCTATTGTAAATAATGTTGCAATAAACATAGGGGTGCGTGTATCTTTTTGAATTAGTGTTTTTATTTTCTTTGGGTGGATCCCAGTAGTGGAATTACTGGATCGTACAGTAGTTCTATTTTTTATTTCTTGAGGACTCCATATGGTTTTCCAGAGTGACTGCACCCGTCTGCACCGCATGAGGCTTCCCTCTTCTCCACATCCTCACCAACTCCTGTCGTTTCTAGTAGTTGGTTCCTTTTTTGTTGCTGGGTAGTATTCCATGGTGTGGATATACCACAGTTTATAGATTTATTCGTCCATTGAAGGACATTTGGCTAGTTTCCAGTTTGAGTCTTTTACAAATAAAGCTGCTATGAACATCCATGTACAAGTTCCTGCCTGAAAAGAAGTCTTCCTTTTTCTGGGATAAATGCCCAAGAATGTAATGGCTGGGTTCGTTTTTACTTTTGAAAGGAACTGCCAAACTCTTTTCCAGAGCACCTGCGAGCATTTCACATTCCCACAGCAACGTAGGGGTGATCAACTTTCTTGATAACTGGAATTTTATTTAAAAACAAAAAACTCCAGTTCTCCATGGGGCCCAATCTTTCCATAGGCTCAGTCTTTCTGAGAAACCCCAGGATGATGACACCCCCATCCCTGGCAGCCTATCTCCCTCTTCTGCTACCCCCTGGCAAGAAGTTCACAGAAAGCTGGGCCAGGCCCTGCTCAGATCTGCTGCCTTGGGTCCAGCACAGACACGGAGCATCAGCGGTGCTCCATGGAGCCAAATAAAATCGCACAGAACAACTGCTCAGATCAGCAAAGACCCACAGCCAGTCAGAGGAGGCCAGATGCCAGCCCCCAGGTCCCAGAGCATGTCTTAACTCCCCCAGAGTCCGTCTTACTCAGCCTGAAAGGCCACCATCAGCAGGCAACCTTGAACAACATGGGTTTGAACTTCACTTCCAAAGTGGATTTTTTTCAACAAGTACAGTACTGTAGACGTATTTTCTCTTCCTTATGATATTCTTAATTACATTTTCGTTCTCTAGCTTGCTTTATCGTAAGAACGCAGTATATATTATGTATAACATATCAGATGTGTGCTAACTCACTGTTGTTGTTGGTAAGATTTCCGTCAACAGTAGACGACTCATAGTTAAGTTTCGGGGGAGTTAAAATCTATACATGGATTTTCGACTACATGGGGACTCAGTGCCACTAATCCCCATGGGTTCAAAGGTCACCTGTATATGCAAAAAAAAAAAAAAAAAAAAAGAAACTAAACTCTAACTCTCATCCAGAAAGCACAGATGTACATATAATATGTAAGCAGATATACCGTACACCCACAGAGTGAAAGTTCCATGGAAGAAAGGACAATTAGGAAGAAAAACTTCTAACAAGGATCCTAGGAGAACAATGATGAAACCAAGGTTGAGAAACACCGTCCTGGAACCACATCGTGGCCCCTCCATCTCTGAGTCAAAGGGAGGAGGTTGTCCTAACTGGCAGAGGAACACAGCAGGACCTTCTTCTTCTTTTTTTTTTTTTTTTAAGATTTTATTTAGTTATTTGACAGAGAGAGACAGCCAGAGAGGGAACACAAGCGGGGGGAGTTGGAGAGGGAAAAGCAGGCTTCCCGCTGCTTCCGAGCAGGAAGCCCGATGTGGAGCTCCATCCCAGGACCCTGGGATCATGACCTGAGCCGAAGGCAGACGCTTAATGACTGAGTCACCCAGCTGTCCCGCAGCAGGACATTCTGAAAGGGTACTCCCGACCATCTGCTTCCCCCGGTCTAGAATCGTCACTGGATCCCACTGGCTCCAGAGGGAAGTCCGAACTGCCAAGCATGGCGGCTTCTGTAGCATTCTCTCTCCCCGTGCTCCCTGTGCTCAAGCTCTTATCAAAGCTGCAGGTGAGCTACGGATTCCTATCTCCAACACCATCTCTCCTATGCCAGCTTCATCAGCCCATCCTGTTGGCTCTACCTTTCAAACCTATCCAGAGGCCAGCCACCTGTCACACCTCCACCATCGCCGTCCTGGCCCGAGCTGCCTAAGTCTCTCACCTGGACCATTCTAGTAGGCTCCTCATATCCTCCTTGCTGAAAATCCTCAGGGGCTCCCCCGCTGCACCCCACCCATGGCAAGCCCCCTCGTCTCCTAGCCTGGGATCCTCAGACTGCCACAATCCCACCCAGCTTTTCCACTTCCCCATCCCCGCCAGCACAGTCCCTGCCAGCCAGTCCCTGTGCCAACCTCCCTGAGCTGGGGCTGGAAACCCTTCCCTGGCTTCCTCCCCCAGGCCCTGGGGAGAAACCAGAAGCCTTGCACGGCCCACCTCTGCATCTCCAGGCTCCTCCCATGGCCACCCTGAGAATAGCCCACTGGCCTGGGGCTGCCTTCTCCCTGCCCTCTTGGCCGGAGCACTCTCTCCAACCCCCTTCACCCTCACCGCCCCCTCAGTCAGCTAACTCCTCCCACCCTTTAGGCCTCAGAGGGCAGCCCCCCAGTGGGGCAGGGTCCCCTGTGACAGAGTCTTGGGACTTCCTCTTGCTGTCACAGGCTCTGCCACTTGGCATCCACTGCCTCCCCCACCAGGCAAAGCCCCCCCCATGCCCTGCCCTGGTGTAGAGAGCCTGCTGCCCGCTTCCTGGCACCTGGCACAGGGGAAATGCTCAAGGACTTTCTGTGGAAGGAAGAAAGGGAGGGAGGAACGGGAGGAGAAATGAATGAAGAACGGATGTGTGTCCCTGGTCTCCTTGCCTTTGTCACCCGTGACCACCCTGGGACCACCTTTCTGCCCATCCTTTAAGGCCTCATTTGAGGCCAAGTGTTTCTCCCAGTTGCTGCGGGCCCCCGGGGGAGAGGCCGGCTGCCACAGGCCCACCCCCCTCAGCGCCCTCCGCTCCAGTCGGCCACACAGAGTCAAAATACATTTAAACCACAAACCAAAAGTCCCGAGGCCCTCCCGAGAGCAGAGAGAAGCGGAAAGGAAGCAGCACGGGGGCCGGAGGGAAGAGTAGTTCAGCGGACTGGCAGCTGTGGAAGGCCAAGGGCTAGGTGCTGACAGGGCGGATGGCTGGTGGGGGTTCTGTCTTAGGAAACCCGAGGGCAAGACCTGCGCTCTTCTAAGAAACTCGGGATGCACTGGCGGAGTAGTGCACGTGCTAAGGGCCCCAAACACAGGGCTAGCAGACTGGGCTTCTCATCCAAACTGGAGCAACCAGGATGCGCTCGTTCAGTTAGCCCTCTCCCTGGTCCCCGCACCCCTGCCCCTTCTCAGGCAAGCCTGTTTAACAAGCAAGGCCTGAGCACACGTCACTCGCCCACTCGCTCCGCTGGCTCCTCCATGGATGGTTTCATTTCATGGCTCCAAACCATCCTGCCACTGCTTTCTCAGAGACAACACAGGGGCTCAGAGAAGATATGCAATTTGCCCAGGACACACAGTCCAATGTGGCCGGGCTGGGGTCCAGTTCCAGAGCCCACGCCCGCCCTAGGAGCCCACACGGCGAACCCAAAGGCTCAGGCACCACCCAGCTCACGCGGAGGGGTCTACCCATGGGCTTCGCCTCTGGAGTTCTCGTGCATTCGATGAGAAGTAGCTGAGGGTCAGGACTTCAGGCCGCAACAGTGAAGGAGAACGATCAGGCCCCTGCTCTCCTGGAGCCCACTGTGTAGGGCAATAGTTCTCAATCGGGCGGGATTCTGCCTCCCGAGGAACACTGGGTGAGGTCCAGAGACATTTTGGTTATCATGCCTTGGAAGGAGGTGTTACTGGGGCCTCCGGTGGCTAGAGGCCAAGGATGCTACTGAGCCTACCAGATCCAGGACAGCCCACCCTCCCCCACCATGAAGAATGACCCGGCACAAAATGTTGTACCAAGGCTGAGCAAACCATGTCTGGGGAGAAGGGCAGCAGACAAGTAAACAGATGAGTATGGAAGTTCTTGCATCCACTCAACAGTATCCACTGAGTGCCTAAGGCACTGTTGGAAAGCCCTAAGCCATTAATAAAAACCACACAGGAGGGTGGGGATGGTGATGGGAGGGGGGAGGAGGGGAAGACCCTCCACTTCCAAGGAGATGCCCTTTGAGAGGGGCCTGAAGGAGTCAGCAGAGTGTGGGAGGGCAGTCCCGCAGACGGAGCCCCAGGCTCGGGCAAGATGGGCTCCGAGTGCCAGGAACACCTAGGAGGGGCTGAAATGCAGGAGACGAAGTGACTTAGAGAGGAAGGCACAGGCCACACTTCATAGTCAGGGGACGGAGCCTGGGTCCGATTCCACAAATGTAACCTTTGATAAACACCAACTAGAAATGGTAAAAACAGACTTTGTCTTAGAAAAAAAAAATCATGAAAATGGTCAAATTAGGCTAAGTGAGAAAAGATGCTACATATTTTTAAATCCCTAAAGGTTCTGGAACTGGATCACAGGGGAGAGCTGTACCCGTGGGGAGTTTCAACTTCAGGTCCCCGGGGAGTAAGCCAACCGATCCTCAGGCAAATGCGTGTGGCTGGATAATAGTTTAAGATGTTAATTCGTGTTCTTTCCACTGTATTTTCTCCCCCTTTTCTTTCCCTCCATCCAGAGGCTCTAAACCTCCTTGTCCCAGAGGTTTGCAGGAGAGGGGCAAGAAAAACCCATCTGCAAATCCTTCCCTTCCCCGGTTTTTTTCACTTTCGGAAGCCTTCATTTACTGAGCAGATTAGGTCAGGGGCCTCTGGGGGTGGGGTGGGGGAAGGAGCTGTCTATACTATAATCTTTAGGACCAAAAAAAAAAAAAAGTTGGCCTTTTCTTGGCTGGAGCGGGGGAGGGAGGTGAGGGTCTGCAAGGACGTTCTGTTGGCTGGCACTGATCACTTCAAATATTTTGAATTCAAAGTTAAACAGAGGATTACCATGTGACCCAGCCATTCCTGCCCTCAGAAAACATATGTCCACACCAACACTGGTCCGTGAATGTTCCTGCTACCATCACAGAAGGCTCAGAGCTAGCCAGAAAGTGGACACAACACACATGCCCCATCCACTGATAAACGGAGAAACCGGATGTGGCGGACCTGGGCTGTGGAATGTTGTTCAGCAGTAGAAAGGAATGGGATGCTGACCCCTGCTAGAACATGGATAAAGCCTGTGAAGACCTCACGCTAAGTGAAAGCAGCAAGTCGTAAAGACCCTACATTGTAGGATCTCATTTATGTAGAATGTCTGGAAGGCAAATATGGAGATAGACCGTGGATGAGTGGCTGCCCACAGCTGGGAGGCTTGGTGGATGATAAGGAGTCTTAGTGGGCACCGGGTTTCTTTTCGGGGCTATGAAAAGGTTTTATAATCGCACTGTGGTGATGGTTACTAAAAAGCACAAAATTGTACACTTTACATGGGAGAATTTTACGATCTGTAAGTTATGCTTCAGTAAAGCTATTTTAAAAACAATGGAATTAAAAATCTGATCTGGGGCTTTCCTGGAAGGCCACACAGCTCTCTCCATGGCAACCATGTGCTGCTGAGTGGGCGTGCCCTCCAGTTTGCCAGGGTCCTCACGGTCACTGTTGTATTACACCCGGCTGGCCTTCCCCACTGATGTCACCCACACTGTTCAGTGGGCACTGGATTCGAGAACTTGGATGGAGAGTGACGGGACCGCAGGTGCTGAAAGTATCAGCCTCATTCTCTTATCTCCCGTGTGGCCCTAACGACAAAAACCCTGGGGGACCAGAAGGGACTGGATGTACAGAGCAGCGGAGGCGCAGCAGCAGCCTCCATGGGCCCATGGGGTAGTAAAGCACATGGGCTTTCAGGACAGAACCGCACTCACCAGCCCTGTGCCTTGATGCTCTCAGCTATAAAATGGGGCATAAGGATAGCACCTACCATCACCGCCTTCCACAGAGGTGATGGGTTTAGAAGACTAGCACATAGCAGACGCTCAGTAAATGCTAGCTACTGAGCCCATAACTTCCTGTCTACACTTCCAAATTCTCAGAACTTCTGAAATCCAAAAGCTTCTTTGTAACTCATTTTGGGCACAAAACCTGGCTTGACCTGAGCTCATTTAGCGAGAAAGCCTGATCTGAACGGATGTGAAACTACTGACGGTCTTTATTTATCCCCCTAGCATGAATATTCCTGGCTTTTACCGCAGAGATAGGAGATATGTTGCTTACAGGGTGCTGCCCAGCCCCTGCTGCAGTGGTAGGTAACGGATGGTCTAGGCAACCACATTACCTTCCAAAATTTGAAAAGTTCTGGATTCTAGGACACTTCTGGCTGGGTTTCGGGGACTGTGACCTGTAGGATGATGGCAAAGACAAAGATGAATCCTGTGTCTGTCTGACGTTACATAAGACCATAGAGACAGGAGGGAGACAGCCTCCCAAAATTCTGAAGACTTGTACTAGGCCAGGAGGACAGGAGCTTAGTACGAAAATTAAGATCTTTCCCAGAAACACCCCGGGGACCAGGAGATGAGCGTGGCACTGGCCAGATCGGCTTCAGAGAACGGAGTTTGGGGAGCCTGGGTGTGGGAAGAATGGGAACAGGGAGCTGGAGAGAGGATCCAAAGCACTCCCACCAGACTCCCCACAAAGCCTGCAGGCCAAGCAGGCCCACCCCCTTACTAGTGCTTAATGGTCCCAAATCAGAGAAGACGGCCCAGGCCCCTCACTCCCTTAAACCTTTACCAGTGTGGCCCCGCCCACCCAAACAGGACCCAGCTGCAGGCACAGCTCCAGTCTGCCCATCCAGACCCGTTTAATAAAGAATCCGACTGGCGATTTGTCCTGGGTTCTGAGAGGGAGCCTCTAAATCCTTGGGATTTCCTGAGTGACTGGGGTGTCCTTGTTATGCACGAGCCCCTGGATCACACCTGAGTTTTTGCTAATGAATGAGATGACTCAAAATGGGGGCTGGCCACCAGGCAGATCCACCATGGGATCAGAGGGTAGGGCTCGGAGCCAGTGCCAACATCAGCCTCCAGGGGGTAGGCTGGAGGGTTAGAGAAGCAGTTCAAGCGCAGGGCCCGAGATCCCATCAATCCTGCCTATGTAATGAGCTCCCAGTAAAAGCCTCTGTACACCAGGCTCAAGCAAGCTGCCTGGTTAATGAACACAGTTGCACCACCAAGGCAATGCACCCCGACCCCACCACATCAGGTGGGCACTGAAGCCATGCATTTGAGGCCTTCCCATACCTCGCCCTTAGGGTCTCTTCCTTGGGTCCCTTCTGGCTCCCCCCGGTTGTGTCTGTGACTCGTTCTAGTGCATGATCACAGGGGCTTGTGGGAACCCTGACTTTGTCAGCTGGTCAGGAGGGAGGCTGGCCTGGGCTAAGCTTGAACTTGTGGTGGGCATCTGAGGTGGGGTTAGTCTGGCTGGGGACCGTGCGTCCAAGGCTCACTCTGGGTGGACGGTGTGAGAATTATATTGCAGTGTACCAGTGGTATCAGAAGACCCCCCCCTTTCCCTTGATTTGGTTTTCTACCAGACGCTGTCAGTCCCGCCCCAATGCCAGAGGCCACCTGCAGCATGGGTTAGGATGGTTCCTGTGCCCGTTAGCAGCTTCCTTCCTCAGATACTTGCTTTCTTAGGTGGAGAAGAGTAGAGATTCTGGAAGGTTAATGCCTCGGGAGAGACTCTAAACCAGTGCCCGGCAGGAGCTGGTGAGTAAAGAGTGCTGCTTTCTAACCCTTTGGGTGAACAGTTCTGAGATGTGTTCTGCACAGTCTCTCAGAGGGACCCCAGCAGGACTGACCCCCAATCGCTCCCCGTGCTCACCTTCTCATCGCCACTCCCTTTAGACTTTCCTCCCTTCCTGTCTTCCTTCTCTGCTCTCCCACCACACGTCCTGGAATTACCTCCCAAATAAGCTACCATCACCCAAGTCTTCATCTTAGGATCTGCTTTGAAGGAACCCAGATCAAGACCTCTGCCCTACCTGGGGCTCTGAGTCTTTAGCTCCACTGCTGACCTCCTGCTAATCTCCCAACCTGACAAGCCATTGGGATTTGCAGTCAACCTGGTCATCTGGGCAGCCACTTGTCCATCACTGCGTAATAATCCTGCTTAGTCCACACCATGGGCATGTCTAGAGACCCAGGCCTGCCTAATCAGTATTTCATTCTCTAGAATGGAAACTGGCTCAGGAATGAGTCTATGAATCTAGCTGACCCAGTCATAGTCCTCCTTAAAGTTTTGCAGGAGCTGTTGGAAAGGAGTTCTCTCTACCCCCTGGAATCTTACGTTAAGCCTGGAGGTGCTTGTGACCCACTTCTCTCCACATGGACAAAGCATAATTGAGAATGAAGTCAGAAGAAAGCAGAGTTTGGAGATACACATAGATTCTTGACGACATGATCACCTGGATGCAGCCATGCCTGAAGCTCAACCACCTTGTATTTTCCAATTAGGTGAATCAACATGTTTTTATCATCACCCCCTTTCTTCTGTTAGCTAGTATGACTGGGTTCTTGTCATTTGCAATAAAAAGAATCTTTAATAATATAGAAATACATATTTCTCTAACTCAGACCCTATTCATTTTTAGATGCAAAAATACACAAAAGTACTTGCTTTCTAAGTTATAGGTGAGAGACCCAGTCTGACCAGGGCAGGGAGACTGAACAGAGAGGATTATCCATGTGGGATTCTTTCAGCATAGACCCAAGAATTAGGGTATCAAGAAACTCATCCTACACAGTTACAATTGCCGCACTAAGAGAAACTCCAAGGTCCCCCAACCTCTGCCTGAAGCACACTGTGATGTCCACCTTGGCGGCCATGGAGCTGCTTGTTCCTCGGTCCACACCTCATTCTGAAAAGGGTTCCTGAAACCCGATTCCAAACAGCAACCTTGCCTTGGTGATTTTTTGTTTTACCACAAAATTTCCTTTTTCTCATTGCTTAACGAAATACTCTTACTGCCTTCTCCATGAGGTCTGCTTATTTCCCAGAAATGGTCACGTTTCTCTCCACGCCGCAGCAGCTTTTACTAAAAGCCCACAGTTGGCTGGATTGCACGGGGAGTCTCCAAATGACTGTGTTTTTCCTAAGTAGATCGGTCTCGTTCTTCAGAGGAATTGAGGAAGAACAGACATGTTCCAGCCTGCTCTCACATTCCTTCTGGGCTCTAAGACTCTGGTCACTGGGGGTAGAAACTCAGGGAGTTCCGTCTTCTCCAGCACCTCTTGGCTAAAGTCACAGGACCTGGCAAGGGGCCACAGGCAGCTGGAGCCACCCCTGGTCTAGAACTGGGTCTTGCCCGGTCCTGAGAGCCCCAGGAAAGATGTGGCCTGCTGCAGGGCCTCGTCATGACTTTCATGGGCCCCATGCACGTTTGTCTCCACGGGCCTGTTCCTCCATAAAAGAAATATTAAAAATCACACTTTATGACTGCAATGGTAGAAAGACAATTATGATCCAATCTAGATTCACTCTTAGGTCTTCATTATTATTGCATTAATTTTTCTTCTGTTGCTTTGAAAAGCAGTCAAATTGAAAACATTTTGTGGGTCCCTAGAAGTACTGAGAACTCTAGGCCCCAGGCCAGTGGGCCAGCAACCACGGCCCCCGCCCCCAGTCCTCGGGGCCGAACCCCATCTGTACAACCACCTTCTGCCAGAAATGCAGCCCTGCTGGAGGGCCCTGCCAGCCTGTCTCCCTTCACTGGAGAGCATGATGCCCTTGCCCCCTGCCTCACTGGGACAGGACTGGTCCCTGGGCCGCGATCCGCCCCTCGATGTACTGGAAGACAGCTGGGAACAACAACAGGACAAGCTGAAGTCCCCCCCCCCCCCGCTCAAAGCGCCTTATGCGGCAGGCTCGGCAGGCTCGGCCAGGGGTTTAACAAATTACCAGGGACGTGACTGCAGGCAACAGGGGACGCGCGCTGTGCTAGCCCCTCCTCGCAAGGACAGCACGTGGCAGGCCGAGCCCAGTGCCGGTGCTCCTGGCATCTCAGCCAGCGCTGGCTCTTATGAGCCATCAGAATCACTTGGTTCGTTGTCATAACTGGTTATAATAATTGGGTTAAGTAGGGGATGCCCCAAGTCTGCTTTCCCCTCTATCCTAGAAGGCTTTGACCTTGGGCTGAGGACCCCTCTGTGTGAGCCGGTCTGGCAGCCTCAGAGCCCAGCCCTTGCCCCCTCCCGTGGGCTCGGTCAATGGGCTTGCCCAATCCTTCGCCTCCCATCAGAGCCAGCTGGAAGCCCACCCCTCTCCTCCAGGGCCTTCCTCGCCCCTTGCCCTGTTCTCAAGTGGCTCCAGAAAGGGCAGGGGCTCCGGGCCCGGGTAGCTTCTCTGCTGGTGTCCTGTTGCCTGCCTGTCTACCTTCTCCCAGGCATGAAGACAAAATCCTTTCTCTCCCCCACTGGCTACTTCGGTCTTCTGACATCATCTGGCTCACACATGCTTCTTAGTTACTGTTTTCTGAAGACTTGAAAGTCTTCTCCCTCCAGCCCGGTCACCCCTGCCGCTCGATCCTATGAAAAGAACACAGGGCTTTGAGGCCAGCAGGAGCCGGGTTTAATCCTGGCTCCACAACTGACCAGCTGTGTGACTGTGGGCAACTCAATTAACCTCCGTGAGCCCTGCATTGTTTATCTGTCTGAAATTACGGCAGACAATCTTATTTTCTTTAGCAGTGGGGCTCTGGGTTTTTTTTTGCTTTGTTTTGAGGGGCGAAAACTTTGCTAAGCCCTTTGAGGCGGGGGAAGAGCCCGCACCTCCTACCCCATGAGAGGTCTGCGTGTAGACCTGGAAATGCCTTCTCGGGCTGTCCACCGGCTCTTACTGTGTGACTGGAGGGCGCAGGGGGAGGGGGAGGGCTGGCTGCTTGGGATAATGGAGGGGATTTTCTTCGAGCTTGGAGCGGGGAAAGAAAATGTGAAACTGCCACCAAGGGAGAGGGACCTGCGTGTCACAGCCCACCTGCTCAAACCAGACCCATCACCTCCCACTACCTGCTCTTTTCCCACCTTCCCCGTCTCGGTGATCCACTGCTCGTCCCATCCCTGGCCGGAAGCCAGCCAGAAGCCAGCCAGGGGATCCCGGGTCAGAGGCTCTGGCCGTCTGGACCTGCAGAGTCCCCCTCAGAATCATGTTTCTGGCTGCCTAAAGTAAAACACATAGGCTGAGAGAGCTCTACGGAAATCTAGTTAGCAAAACATTCAAACAGGTGTGCGGCACTGGAATATTTGTCTTCTTCATTAACACCCTAGGTAACAGCATTCTGCAAAAGCTCTAGTAAGCTTTTCACTTTGGAATGAACGCACCTCAAGGTACTTGCCGCAACTGTTGCAGGAGAGCCAAAACACAGACTGTTACTGGTGACGACACCGCGGGCGCTCCCCTCTACGGAGTTCTGTTGTCTCCATTCACTGCTGAAGGACCTACTACATGTCAGTTACAAGTTCAAGAACTAAGGCTGGAACATTAGCCCCCACCCGGCTCATGGACCCCCTGAGTTCTGTGGACTCCAAGCTAGGAAGCTGCCCTGGGTCCTCTGCTTTCCATACCCATCCAGCCAGCTCTCCCGAGCAGTCTGCAACCCTGCTCACCTCACCTCCTAGCCGGACAGAGGGTGGGTGTGCCTGTTCCCACCGCCCCTGCGTCCTCTCTCACCTCCTGGCCAGTCTCCTCGCCTCCACTCTTGCTCCACTCCATCCTTGCCACAGCCAGAGCCCTCACCCCCAAATGCACATTTGACCATAGCCCCTCTGCTCCGGATTCTTGATGTCTCCCTGTCGTCTCCAGGGGAAAATCTGAAGATCATGGCAAAGCACCAAGACCCTCCGTCAGCCAACTCTCCTGCCTTATCTCTTGATTCTCTCGCTCTCTCTACTCTGCCTTCCCATCATTCTGAACAACACGGAGTTTCCAGAATATGCCACCCCACTAGGCCTCTATCCATGCTGTTCCCTCTATCCTGAATGCCTTCCCCAAGCTGTCCATGAAGGAAACTCTTATGTTTTCTTCCAAGTGTCAGCTCAAAGGGATGCCTTCTCCATCCCCATCCCCCATCCCCCACCCTGAGCCCGGTACACAGAGATCAACCCACTATTTTCTAATTGTTTGATGAGGCTGTCTCTCACAAGACTGCAAACTTCAGGAGGGTGAAGATGCAGTCGTTTTTCCTTTGACTCCCCCAAACCTCCAGTACCTGGTCCTTCAGGCCTTCTTCTAATATTGAGTAAATCACTACAGGATGGAGGGAGGAAAAAAAAGAACAAATAGGTCCAGAATACTCCACGGTTCGATAGCTAGGAATGGTGTGAGCGGGACCCAAAACGGACACTACGCCATGAAGCTCACTCTCTTTTTCTTTGCTTTCCTTTCCTGTGATGGTTAGATTTCCACGTCCCAAGAATGCCAAGTCACGCGTGTTTTGATCTGTGGGGTGTGCTGTAATCTCTTGAATTCAGCTCTCGATCTTTGAGGGGTCCCTCTGTTAGATACACACACTTCAATTAGGGGGAGATTATTTCCTTTACCAAAAGGCTCATCGTTTCAGTTTCATTAAATAGAGGGTTCTTCCAATGCATGAAGAATGGGATTAGACTTATAGAAATTCAATTTACATTTGGCTTTTTTAGGAACAGATATCTTACACAGCCAAGCCACCACTATATCTGTCAGGCTGCCTGAAGTTATGGTTCCTAGGCTCCTTTTACTCCCTCTGGCACATTCCCTGCTTAACCCCTCCTAACCTGGATCTGTTGAAAAAACTCTGGACACCTGGCCACGTAATCCAGTGGCCTTTTCTTGGAGTCGTCTGTCTCCACCTCCCTGAGTCCTATCACAAGGCTGGCCAACCCATTCTCCCTAAAGCCCTCAAAATCCCCGGCTCTGGGGCTTTTCTGCACCGTCTCTGCCCACCCCCATGCTAGTCCCTGAGCTTCCAGAAGTGTTGGCTCCCTCGGCTTCCATGTGAATGTCTCAGAGGCACATAAACTAAAGCAGATGAGTGATGGGCCTGCTGCCCCCAAAGGGCCCCCCCCCTTCATATCCCTATGGAAGACATCATCATCCACTCATTCTCATAAGGCACCTCTCTCTGCCTTGTCCCGCAAATACCATCCATCACGGGCCGTAAGATGTTCAGCTCCTGAATATGTCTCTGGCCAATCCACCTCTCTCTCCCGCACATAGGAAACGCCACGAAAGCTGCAAATGTCCCTTTCTAAAACCCCAGTCCTTATGATTAGCCCAGCACCTGGCACGTGATAGATATTCAATAACCACCAAAGGTGAATAAGTGAGCAGATAAATCCTATTTTACGAACTGTAACACAGAGGCTCAGAGAACAGAAGTGACTGGTGTAAGGTCACCCAGCTGGAGGGTGAGGGGGCGGGGCACAGCCAAGCCTCAGCTCCAAGGCAGCTCCTGCACCCACAGTCCATTCCGTCCAAAGCCCAGGGCTAGGCTCCACTGCCTGAGGCCCTCCCCCTTACCTGACAGCACCGTGAAGACAGCTGCGAAGGCGTTGAGCTTGAGCCCGTCGATGACATTGCTGGAGTGAAAGAGCTCGAGACACATGAGGCTGAAGCCAACCACCAGCAGGAGAATATAGAGCACCTCGGAGACCACCGACAGCCACAGGACCCCTGCACGACAGGGCCAGAGCGGCCGTGAGATGAGGAACCCAGCAGGGTGGCCCCGCCTGGTGTACCTCCCACCCCACGCCCATCGGTTGGAGAACCCAGACGAGGACGGCAGTTCTAGGGTGCGTCCTGATGACACAGCGGATCACGGCCATGTCCCCAGAACTGGCTCAGGTGCCCAAGCCCAAGTCAGTGGGAGCCCGAGGTTCTCGAGGGAGTGCGGGACCCCTTCTGACAGGAGGGAGGAACCTCCGTCCTGCAGCTGAACAGGGTCTCTTTCCTCATCTGCTAGATGACTGCTCCCGGCGGGAGCTGTCTGATGGCCCGGAAGGCACCTGCCTTAGGATGAAGCGGACACTGTCTTTTCGGAGCTGAGTGCCGGGCGGGTGACATCAGCGGGCCAATCCCCAGCCCCGAGGGCTTCCCGGTGGCTAAACTGGTCAGGGCGGTGTTCTCTGTCGCCTGCAGCTACGAGCATACTCCTACATTTTCATTGACCTTACTCCACTTTTTTCTAGAAACCACTAGAGCTCCTGCCATACCTTCAACCTCGTGGCTGTCCTGGAAGCAGCCATGTTCTAAAGGGAGAGGCTCCCTTCCTGGGATTGATTGGTCCGGTGTGATCGCGTGACCTAAGATCAACCAATCAGAGCCCTTCCCTAGTAGTCCGCGCTTGGAAACGCAGAAGTGACCGGGAAGACCAGCTCTGATGAGAGTGTGAGCCTTATGACAGCGCCCGGTTCTAGCTGTTCCTGAAGGCTCACGGCACCTCTGCCCTTCCAGTGGTTTGGCTCCTCAAGTGTTTGTTTTCCCTGTGCTAGCACAGCTCCCTTTTCTCCCCAATTTTTCCAATTTGGGTTGCCATCATCTACCACCTAGTGTAGGGGGCATATTCTGTTTCTTCCACCCCCCCAACACCCCCGCCGCAACCAACACCATAAGCCTTTCATTTGGAGTGTCCTTTCCCTTCTCTACGTCTGTGTAGTTCAGTTGCAGCTGACACATCCTGGATCCACTTTCAGGGACATGATTCCTATCCAGTCAATTGGAGGTTCAGGACCCCCCTGACTCTAGTCATTGGTTCGGGAATGAACCTCTCTATGCCTGAGTTTCTTCACCTATAAAACAAGGATAATAATAACACCTATTTCATAGTGTTGTCGTGCTGTGAGGATTCCATTAGACAGCAATGTGAAGAGCTTGTTCTTAGCATCTAGTGACAGCTCAATTTGTGCAATATTATTGTTGTTGTGTGGGAGAGACACGTCCCCACCATGCCCCAGGAAATGGAGCCCAGGGGCGCTTGAGTGAGGTCAAGGGTCAAGATAAGAGAAATGCAATTGTGGGAGCAGATAAGATTTCTGAGAAAAAGGATGGGTGAAGAAAATGTAACACATCTGGTGACTTACTTTTCAAGCCACACTAATCACTGTTAGAACAAGACCCAAGCTTTAGAGAAGGGACTATGGACCAGGCCTGACCAGCCAGAGATGGACGTATGACCCAAGTCAGTTCAATGAGAGTCAGTCACAGGACTTTCACTGGAACTATTGGCAAAAAAATTCCTTTCTTTCTACTAGGTTTGAGCCTGGGAGGGTATAAGGATGGAGCTGACAGAGTCACCAAAGGGCAAGGGATTTCCTAAATGCAGGGCCAGTGCCAAGGAAGGCAGTGCTGTGGTGGAGGAGGATAGTGTCCTATGACATTGTTTGAGGCCCTGGATCCAGCCATGCCTGAAGCTCCCAGTTATTTGTTCTTTCTATCACATGAACCATTTAAGTCCTTGTCTTTGCCTAAGCCAGTCTGAGGTGGAATTTCTATCCCTTACAACAAAGAGTCTGTTCTCCAAACCTGTCAAACATGTCCTTCCTACCTCTCTGCCTTTATAAAAATTGTTCCTTCTACTGGGAACGTGCTAGGGGCATCTAATATATACTATTTAGTGAATGAAGGCAATGGACAGAAATTTCTCAGTCCTTATCTGCTCCCTGATGAAGAATCCAGATTCTGAAACACCCACTATCATTCCTATCACAACAGGCTTTCAGAGCTGTGGAGAAATTCTCTCTCTCTCTCTCTCTCTCTTTTTTTTTTTTTTTTTTTGGCTACAAAAATATCACATCTCCTGGGCAATCCCTTGGATTTCTGTAAGAGAATAATGTGCTCTTGGCAGCCCGGCTGTTGTTAAAACACCCCCTGGCAAGGCACACTTATAGCCTCTGAGGCCCCTCTCTGGCCCAAGGCCCACCAAGGCAGCAGGGAGGAAGGCAGGAGATGTGGGGCGAGCTGAGCCACACCAGGAGGGGGGCAGCTCCCACGGAAGCCTGGCCTCCCTCCCAGCAGCCTTCCCCCCTAGCTGCCGTTGCCCTGGTGGCAAGTGGAGGCCGCCCCTCACCACTGTGCTGCTTACTGACTCAGCACCTCCCCCAGAGAGTCCCTATTCCCCACCCCCTGGGGGCGGTGCTCTTGTCCCTGTCCACATGGGCTGAGGGCCAGGCCTCAATCCCTCCCACCTCCCCCCTCCCCTCACAGCAGCATGCAGCTCTGCTCTTTCAGATGCGCTGAGAGTTGGGATGGGGCGTCAGAGGCCGAGATGCCCAGAAAATAAGTAAGTTAGCTGTGGGGAAACAGGCACCAACCAGTCTCTCTGATGCCTGGTTAGGCTTACTCAGAGTTCTTATTCTCTCCAGATTTATTTCCCTGTCCTGCCTCCCCCAATTCCCTTACCGCTCTCCGCTGGGGCATTTCCTTTGTACAGACTTACATGTAAATCCTCATCTCAGTGTCTGCTTCTAAAGGAGGCTGACCTCAGACACTAGCATTCACCTATTAACCTCCCCACGCCCGTATGACGTAGTGAGGCGGCACCCGCTTTACAGAGGAACAAATTCCGATCAGAGGGACTAAGCAACTATCCTGCACAGCTAGGAAGTGGTACAGCCTGGGTTCGAACGCAGGCTTCTCTGACTCCAGGAGCCACACTGAAATCATATCATTCTCCACCCTGGGGTGGGTCAGAGGGGCCCCGCCTGGGTTGGAGGGCACAGGGTTCCCTGGCCACAGCTCTCATCTCCACAATCTCTGGCATTCCAGATATTCCTGAACCCGGATTCCTGCAAGAGGGTGGCCACCCAGTGGGATGGGGGAAGGGTAGACTTCAATCCTCCCCGATCCCACCAGATGTCGAGGTGGGGGGCGTGAGGGGTAAGAAGTCACAAGGAAGAGCAGACAGGTCTTGAGGACACCGGAAGCCAGGCTGTGGAAGGTGCGCTTGACCCATGAGACTTAGGCAGTGAGGTCCTCAGGGTCTTAGCAAGGGAAGGCCCCCCCGTCAGGAGGGTCTGGAAGGCTGCGTGGGTGGGGCGACCTGCTGGAGGTGGGCTGCCATGGCAACGGCAAGAGGTGAGGACAAGCGGGGAGCCCGATAACTTCCAAGGCATGGGCTTGGGGGACTCTGACCACGAAGGTGGTGGCAAAGGAACAGGGAGGAGACCAGAGTGGGGCCACGTGCCCTGCTTGGGCAACTGAGGCAGAAGGTGAACGTTCTTCATGGAGAATGAGGTGATGCTAAGGCAAAAAGACAACAAGGGTCCACATTAGTTGCAGGACCTCCAAAGGGCTGTCCAGGACGTAGCCGGAGTCCGGGCAGAAAGGTGCGGGCATTGGCAAGACGTGGGCACTCACGACATCTCAGAGCAAAGGGTGGGAGACAGATCCACAGGAACATCCGTACTCGGGGAGGGGTGGTGGGGCGAAGGCTGTGAAGGCGACTGGGTGGGTGCCCCACCCGTCCCTCCTGCAATGCTTCTGTGCACACTGCCCCCTGCTGGCACATGGACTCCTGCACCCCTGTGCTTACCCCAGTCCCCAGAGCCCACCCCCTACCTTCACCCACCTTTACAGCAGGCTGGACTGGGGATGGGAGGGGAGACACCACCCTTCACCCCCAGCGGCAGCCCCCAACCAGAGCCTGATGTGAACTGCTCAATACCCCCAGTGGGTAACACTGGGGGGTGCCATCCACATATCTGGGCTTCCCACCAGGGAACCATGTCTCACCACAACACGAAATTGTCTGAGTCAAAAAGTGAAGAAGCTACTCAGTTCTCTGTTATTTTTAAAATTCTTATCACCTCAATCAAAAGAGTCCCTCTTTGGTGCTAATGGGTCCTTAACAACTTTCTATCACCTGTCAATTGTTTAAAGTCCCGGAAAGGGCTCAGGATCTCCAGCAGTTCCTAGGCAGACTTGAAGGACATTTAGACAATTTCCTTCTGAGCTGGTGAGTCTCCATCAGCTCCATCCTCTCCTGTCCTTCCCACTGCTCTCAGCTCCTCTCTGACCTGCTCTGTGCCCCCAAGGGCCCTGACTCCTAGGACTGTACCCCCAGGCTCCCCCACCCTCTGTATGAACAAAGAAGGGCACCAGCTAGAAATGGGGGGTGGGGTGGGGAGGAAAGTCAGTGTTTCTCTGCCCTGCTCCCTGTCTTGTTCCCCTTCTCTGGCAGAGACTTCATTTTCTTACTTTGACCACAGCTCCCAAGGGTTGTGGGAGCCAAGCAGCTGCGGCTTGGCTGTTCCCACCCTTTTTCCTGCCCACCCAAGGCTAGTAACGGCTCCCCTCTGTTGCCAGCCTTCGGGGACCTCAAATTCTCTTAGCCCTTCCCATTCCTCTATAAGGACTTTTTCATCAAAGCGCCTTCACTTGGAGCATTTGGGGGATTCTGTTTCCTGCTGGGACCCTCCCCAACACATTGTGGTTTTTGGCAAGGGATCCAATTAGAGCAGCGATCCAAGCCAGCGGTCTCAGTGTGGGCCCCAACCCGCAGCCGCACGTGGGAAGAAGTGATGCTAATTCTTGGGCCCCGGGACCCATCTGTATTGTAACGAGTTCTCCAGGCAATGCTGACGAGCTCAAACATGAGCACCACTGATCAAAAGCTCCCTTTTTAGCGTAGGTATAAGAAAGTGAGTCAACTTCGGGGGCGCCTGGACCACTCCGTCAGCTAAGCATCCATCTCTTGATTTCCACTCAGGCCATGAGCTCAGCATCCTGGGATGGAGCCCTGGGGCGGACTCTGTGCCAGGCATGGAGTCGGCTTGAGATTCTCCCTCTCCCTCCTTCTCCGCCCCTCCCACCCTGTTAAAAAAAAAAAAGTGAGTCAACTTCAGAAATTGAGTCAATGCTAGATGGGGGATGCTGGCATCTGGCAAACACAGAGAAGCAGGAACTTGAACAATGAAACTTAGGGAATCACTGCATAGGGCATGGCCGCCCATCCGTGCTCTTCGCGAGTATTCGTGTTACGGAGGCACGCACGTGTGAATAAAGGGGGTCGGAAAGGACACCCCTGGCCTGGATGACAGGGTCTTGCCTTGGTGATACCCAGAAAGTCTCCATAATCATTGGGATGATTGTTTTGGCTCTCTGAAACTTGGCATGAATGCCTCGATTTGCAGCTGAGAAGTGGTGACCTCCCGGGGCACAAGAAATGAAATGGCTTCTCATCAGGTACGGGGCCGTGGGGTGACAGCTGATCCTGGTAGCCGCACTTCTTGCCTTTTTAAAAAACAGCTTCACGACACCAACTCTGACCCTCCATGGATGGAATTGATGGGTTTGCAAGAACAATTTCCCTCCCGTCCCCGGTCCCTCCCTAGCCAAGATGGTTCCCAGGGCCAGTGTAGCTGAGTGGGAGATCACCAGGTGGGAACCAGGTCTTGGATGTACGACCTTGGCCGGGGGCCTTCTCCTTCTATCCCTTGGTTTCCTTGTTTGAAAAATGGGCATAATAGATTTGTCCTGAGCATTTAATGAGACAATATCTATAAATCACACCAGCCTGACACTTGGGAAGTATTCGAGAAAGCTCCATGTTACTGTTACTTCCTAATGAGTATAATTACGAGCAATTAGAATAATTATAAGTGGCCGTGGGGCACAGGTATGAAGAGCACAGAGCCGGGCCGGGTCACCTCGGTGGATGCCCGGCTCTGCCAGGCACTAGCTGGAAGACGGGGCGAGCGACATGCTCCCAATGGATATGTTTTCTCGCTTGAAAACTGGGGCTAGATATCATACCCACTTTGCGGGCTGTGTGAGGACACAGCAAGTTAATTAAGGAGCAAAGTGCTTAGGGCAGTGCCTGGTGGACAGCAGGTTAGTTATATAAGCATGAACTGTTACTATTATTGTTTATGTTGTTATTCCCATGGGACATGGCCAAGGGGTGGGCAGCCTGGACAAGGCCTTCCCAGCCACTGGACAAACAAAACCCATCTGGGGTGCAGAGGGGAACTGTTGCAAAATCTAGTGAAATCCCAAGGCAGGGCAGCATTTCAGGATAAAACATCCCCCCCCCCAAATCCATCAGTTTAATATGTCAAATCAATAAATCGTGGTGCTGTGGCTGCTGGCTGTGGGCTCAGAGACACGCCCCCTGAAACCCAGCATGTTAAATCATGTAAATGACGTGGGCCAGGACCTCCGGGCTGCAAATGGCTTCATGACAGCTGCTGTTTGTGAAAGTCAATACTGAGGCTTAGAGGCAGGGATGCTCAGGGGCTGGGAGGAAAAGGCCAGAGAGAACTCAGGGACCTGTAGGGAGGGGCTCCGGGGCCCACTGAGCCCCGAGCCCTCCAACTGCAGATGAGACGTTAGCCCAGAGAAGAGTTAGGATGTGCCCACCTCCCAAAACCGAATGAAGGTAGATTGGGGTGGGGGCAGCCGTCCACCTCCCAGGCTGCTTAATATTGCAAGGCTGGGGAGCAGGGTAGCCCTCTGAGAGGAGCAGGGATTGAGGTGGGGACAGGGCAGAGGGGAGGAGCCGCAGCGAGGCGGGTGGATGATGGTCACAACACGTGTCAGCAGCCCTGAGTTCCAGCTGACGCTGAGGGACCTCTGCAAGGTCCCTGAGCCTCTCTGGGCCTCAGTTTCCCTCCCAGTAAAACAAGTGGATTCTCAAACAAGCTGCCAACAGGCCGAATCCTGCCCACAAAAATGTCTTGTTTGGCCCACACAGTATTTTAAAAATATCTGAATTCATTATCAACATTTAAAAATAGGAGACTTCACATGCAATTTGATCCAGGTTTCTGGATTCGTGTGCAAAACGGGTGCACGCACAATTCGGGACCCTCATCCCCGTAGGATGATGATGGTGGGGCACAGCTGGGGCTGCTCCCCTCAAACACAGCACGTACTTCTGGGTCACTACAGACCCTACATGGTTCCCTTCACCCTTTCATGGCCCCTCTGACTCTCGTGAGTCCGTGAGTCAAAAGCCCCCTATTATGAAGATGGCAAAAGCCATTTCTATCCCTCTCTACGGCGAAGTACATTTTATGAGTCTGTATGGCCCTCACTGATGCCTCCATGTAGGAGTGAAACACCCAGCAAGCCCTCAGTCGTCAAGCTTGCTCAGGGACAGGGAAGGTTCCAGCAAATACCACGCCACCACCCCCCCCAGGAGGGTGCCAAATTGTGAAAAGAGTTAGATTAAAAGGAAAGACAATTCAGCTCTAAAAATATGCCCACATCGAGATAATGGAGCCAGAACACGGATCTAAGAGCTCTTCCAGAGGGTCCGCCTGCCCAGCCCGGCCCCACGTCCTTTGTGAGAAGGCCCAAGAAGGCTGGGAGTTGCCAGTGTCATGGCGCTGGGAATCTTCTTTCACTGAGTCAGACAGAACCTTTTAGGCTTGGACTGGAGGTCACGGTGGCGAGCCTCAGTGGCCGCTCTTGTAGGATGTGCGAAAACATCGGGTAACAGAGGGCTTGGGATGAGAATGCCATTCAAATGCCAACCAGTGTGATGTTCAGGAAACGAGGAGCCTGGGTGGGACTGTTTGCCACACCGCGATCTTTTCTAGAGCCCTCCTTCTCTAGAGCCTCTTGACTCAAAGCGGGTCTGCACACCAGCAGCAGCTGTAGCCCCCGGGACCCTGTGAGAAATGCAGATTCTCAGTCCCCACCCAGACCTACTGACTCAAGGTCTGCATTTTCACCAGGTCCCCAGCTGATCCAGATGCATGGTCAAGTGTGAGGACAAAGTTCAAGTGCTGATGCCCTTGACACGTGGGTCCTGAGCAGCCCTGCGCACCTCCAACCCTCAGCACACTGCTAGCTCAGCATTCCATGCCCTCCCGAGCCTCAGGCTTGGCCTCGGGCCCTGAAGTGTTGTCCTCTCTGGGGTCATCAAAGATCTCCACATCCTCTATTCCAGAACATGCAAGTATGTTACCTTACACAGCAGAAGGGACTTTGCGGATGTGATCATGACCTTGAGATGGGGACGTCATCCTGGATTATTTAGACGGGCCCCATGTAATCATGAGCATCCTTATAAGAGGGAGGCCAGAGGGCCAGAGGCAGGAGCAGAAGATGGGACAACAGAAGCAGAGGTTGGAGTGATATGGGGTTAGACACGAGCCAAGGAAAGCAAGCAGCCTCTGGAGGCTGGAAAAGGTGAGGAAACGGTTCTCATCTGGAGCCTTCAGAGAGGAACACACGCCTGCCTTGTAATTGATTTAGCCTCCTAAGGCTCATTTTGGAATTCTGACCCCTAGAACTATAAGATAATAAATCCATGCCATTTTAACTCAATGGGTTTGTGCTAATGTGTTACAACAGCCATGAGAATCTAATATACCTTCTTTCTTCAGAGAAGGTCACCTCCTCCAAGAAGCCTCACCCCAGCCCCTCACTGCAGCCCCCAGACTGAGCTCAGCAAAGAAGGAAATCTCTCCACCCCTTCCAGTAGATGCTGTCCTAAGGTGGAGTGAACCTGGACTTGGGGACAAAGAGGTCTGGATTTGAACTTGGATCTCTATCTAAACCTCTCTGAGCCTCAATGTCTTTGGCCATAAAATAAAATCAATGCTATGAAACTTACACGTCTTCTGGACAAGTTAAATGAGATCATGGCTGCAAACATTGCCCCCTCCCCCAACCACCCACCCCTGGTCTGGCTCCTGGCACATCACAGGTCCTCAGCAAACGTTGGTGTAGCAAGTTGACACTCCAGGACCGCAGAAATGAGTCCTTCTCCTCCGAGCTCACACGTGGACAAACCAGTCGATCACCGGAACGGGATCTGACAAGGCCTTATGGCCCCCAGAGTTCTGCAAGGCTCTACTCCCCAACAATTTAGAAATGACTCTAGCACACATGCCCTTTAGAAACTGCTCTGTTGGAATCCGGGACCAGTCACTGAGCATTTGAGATGTGTCATGGTGACCTTGGCCTTCAGCATCAGACTGCAATGAGTTTTCTTCCTCTTTAGAGTCCAGAAGTGGGTGTTGGAAATAAACTCGGACCCACACAGGCTGGGGCCAGGGCAGTGTAGCGGGAAAAGCTGAGAAGACTGAGGTTGAGTTCTGGTCCCCAAGCCCACACTGCCCCCCCGCCCCCACCATCGTCTTGACCAAGTGCTCTCACCTCTCTGGGCCTCTCTTTCTCCCCAGATGGGGCTGCTGTGCAGGCCAAGGAAAGAGAAGAGGGGAGGTCAGAAGCTGTGAACTGGCCCAAAGACAAGTTTCTGAAATTTGTTGTTGTTGTTCTGTTTTCTGGGCTTTTCGTTGCCTCTCTTTCTCTGTCAGCCTCTCCGTGTGTGCATCTCTCTCTTCCTCTCTTGGTATATGTGGTATTTTTAAAATTTTGAATTAGATGCCAACATTTAAAAATGGGAAAACCGCATGAGAATCTAGATTCTTACCGAAGCCTGGTAGGCCAGGGCCTCGTCGCCACATGAAGACATTGGCTAGAGCCGAGCGGTGGCTACTCCCGCAGGCAGGGCATGCCCTCTGCACTTGACCACACTCCTCACCCTTCCCTATAGGATCCACTCTTGGAGTGGAAGACACCCCTGAGGGGAAGCAGAGTCTTTTACAGTGGAGCTGGGAGGAAGTAGCGAGATGGAAAAAAGAAGCCAAGAAGTAGGCAGTCAGGGGACAGAAATGGTCAGGGCTCAGGGAAGATGTCTGCCCTCTGCCCAGGAAGACACTGTATCCGAGGGACCTCCCAGATACCCACCGGTTCCTACTCCAGCTGCCAGGCGGGGAAGAATAGTACCCTCTAGAACACCTCTGTGAACATAAAGCGGGACTGGAAGGGAGGAAAGAAGAGAAAGGCTTCCCCGCCGTGAGGTGGTGATGTGCCCAGTGCTTAAGTCATGGCCCGGGGAATCAGACATCCAGGCATACCCCAGCTCTGCTACGGACTTGCTGTATGGCCTTGAGCCTCAGTCTCCTCACCCACCCCTTGTGAGAATTAAAGAAGCACATCAAGAGGCATAACCAAGGCTTAGCTCATGGTGGGACCCAATGAATGCTAGCTGTCCCCATTCAACAGATGAGAACACTGAGGCTTGGAAAGCAGCAGAAAAAACTCATCCATCTCAAGCCTGACAAAGCCAGGCTCAGCAGGTGGTAGGGAGATGCTGTCATCTGGATTATCCAGATTCAAGATCTGCTCAGGACCCCAAGACTAGCTATGTTCTAGCCCTCTGCCCTTTGCCTCCCTGTGGCCCCTCTGCTGAATCTATGGTCCCCTATGGCCTCAGTGGCATCTGATCTGTCCTCCCTGATCCTGACCTTTAGAACAAGTGTCCCTTCCCCCTTACCTCACCTGAAAAAGAGCAGTCACTGAAGCAAACCTATTTCCCAAACCCAGACTCCGTGTCAGATATTATGGGGGATACAGAGGGGAACAGGACTTGGATCTAGCCCTCCGGGAACCCCAAATTTAATAATGACCATGTTATAAACTGTCATCCAGGGAGAGCCAAGCACTGTGCTGGGTTCTTGGAAAGAGAAACTCATCTCATCCTACAAGACCCTATGACCTGAGTGCTATTGTTAAGTCCAGGTTATGGAGGGGAAACTGAGGCACAATGCTGTTAACTACCCAGCCCAGGGTCACAGCTGGTAAGTGGCAAAGCTGGGATTCAGAGCGCAGCCAGCCCAGCTCCCCCTCCATGACGAGCCTGGCTGGAACCCTACATTCCAGTGGAAGAAAGGGCATGTCCTGATGTGTTCACCCCCCACCACACACACACACCAGGTGGCCTGGCTGGTTCCTTCCAACAAGCATTCGAGAGAGGAGCTACATATAAGGACAGAGAAGCACAGAGGAGGAAAGTAATCTGCCCCAGGTCCCACGCATTGGCAAGGGGAGTCAGGAGTGGCGTCCAACTCGGCCTGAGTGCCGCCCCAACCCACCCCCAGCTCTCTGCAAGGGTTCCACACCTTTTCTGGGCCACGTACCTTTATGACATCTGATGAAACCTAAGGACTCTTTCTCGGAATCATGTTTTTAAATGCATAAAACAAACATACATAGAATTGCAAAGGAAACTAATTTACATTGAAACGGAGTCATCAAGACTTTTTTTTAAGTCAATGTATAATATTAACCTACATGCTTCTTTATTAATGCATAAATAACAAGTTCTAAGAGCTCCCAGGGCTTCAAAGTAGCAAGAAGGGACATGGTATTTTTGAGATCCATACAAACCCTGTAATGTGTCATGAAAACTCTGATTCTGATGGGCGACAAAGTCCCAGGCAGGGCTAGGAGGGAAATGCCGACTGCCAATTAGAGGCTATGAGAGTAGAGTTGTAACATTTTGCCACCCAAACTCTTGGATCCCCGGAGTTCTGCCTGCTGAACCCTCGGTAATTTCCAGGTTAATAAATCTCTGCTTAAAGCAGCCTTTCTCAAATATGCAAGTGACGGTGAAAATGTACGTTCCCAGACTGTCCCCCGGGGAAGCCAATGCCACAAATGCGAGCAGAGGCTGGGGTCCACATTTTGAACAAGCATCCCTGGTCGTTGAGAGGCAGGAATCTTGTGAAAATGTAAATCCCCTTAATATATCTTGAAATCAGGAATTGTAATACCTCCAGCTTTGTTCTTCTTTCTCAAGGTGGCTTTGGCTATTTGGGGTCTTCGGTGGTTCCATACAAATTTTAGGGCTGTTCGTTCCAGTTCTGGGAAAAATGCTGGTGGTATTTTGAGAGGGACTGCATGAAATCTGTAGATGGCTTTGGGCAGTATGGACCTTTTAACGGTATTGATTTCTCCAATTCATGAGCATGAAAGATCTTTGCATTTGTTTGTGTCCTCTTCGATTTCTCTCTTCAGTGTTTTATAGTTTTCAGAGGACAAGTCTTTCACTTCTTCCGTGAAGTTTATTCCTGGGTATCTTATTCTATTTTTTTTTTAATTTTGTTCTTTTTAGTGCAATTGTAAATGGGAGTGTTTCCATCATTTCTCTTTCAGCTATTTCATTATTAGTGTATAGAAACACAACAGATTTCTGTATATGGATTTTGTATTCTGCAACTTAACTGAATTTATCAGTTCTAGTAGTTTTTTGGTGGAGTCTTTAAGATTTCCTATACAGCATATCATACCATCTGCAAATAGTGAAAGTTTTACTTCTTCCTTACCAATGAGGATGCCTTTTATTTCTTTTTCTTGTCTGATTGCTGTGGCTAGGACTTCAGGACTATGTTGAATAAGTCTCTCCCTTGCTGTTACCTTTTGGAGATCTCCCACTGCACTTGAAATGAAACCCAACTCCCCACCTGGCTTTCAAGGTCCCAGCAGGTTGTCAAACCACTGCACACCCTTGGATGTCCCCTCACCCACCACACTCAAGCTACCTCAGGGCCTTTGCACTTGCTGTGCCCTCTGTCCAGAATGCTCATCCAAGTAGCTACCACCCCCAAAACACATGTCACTTTCTACCCTTTGCCCTGCTTTATTTTTCATTATTTAGAATGGTGTTATCTCTTGGTTTACTTATGTGTGGCCTGCTCCCTTTCCATAATGAGAGCCCCACATGGGAAGAGATTTTATCTACTGTGTTTAGCGCTATCTTTGAGAGCAGTGTCTGGCATGGCACAGGAGGTGCTTGGTAAATATTTGTTAAATGAACGAGTGAAGAAATGATACAAGCAAAGAGGAAGAAGAGGTGGCCAGACTCCTTCAGCAGCAAAGCTAAGAGAAGCGAGTAATCCAAGAAGGAGGAGCCATTGTTGTGAATGTCACCCGAAGGTCAAGTAGAATGAGGATGGAGATGAGAAAAGGCCACGGGCTTTGGAGATCTGGACCTTTCTGTGTGTGGAGAGGGAGGCAAATTCCTTCAGAGGCCAATGCCAAGGGGAACGGGACTTGGGCGCTGGGATAGGAGTGGGTAATGAGGCTGGCAGTGTAGACCCCACAGACTTTGGTGGTGGGAACTGGCAGACCTGGGGAGGTTTGCACCAAGGAGGGAGAAGGAGAGGGCAGCCAACCTGGGGGTTGGTCATCCGGCTTTACCCCAAGACTCATTAATTCAATTTCAGTGGAGAGGGACAAGGCAGGGACAAGAGCAGGGTTCTGGAGCCAGCCAGAGTGGATTCAAATCTCACTTCCTCCCTTACTAGCTCTGTGATCTGGGGCAAGTTATGTAAATCTTGCTGGGCCTCAGTTTCCTCATCCATAAAATGGAATGCCAACAACTCCCACATCAAGGGTTACAGTGTGGACTCAGGGGCCTATGAGGACACAGGGCCTCACTATGGCTCAGTGACAGCTCTGTACCAGGCTCAGAAGGCCACTGCGGAAGGCCACTGTTGGGAGCCAGCCTGGGCCAGGCTTGAGAGTCTCAGGAGTTTCTGGAGAAGGGTCCAGGGAAGGCAAAGCAAACGAAGAGCAGGACTTAGGACCACAAGCATGGCTGGGCCACAGAGGTCACGTGTGAAGGCCAGAACTGGACAGAGGAGGCCCCTTCATCCCAAGGGCAGTGAGAGCAGGGGGAAGCCTCCTGCAGGGGAGTGGTCAGATCTGGATGTCCCCACGCTCATGCTGGCCGTCACCCAGAGAGAGAGCAGGGAGGAGCAAGCCTGGAGTCCCCGGCTAGGACCCCTGAAGGCAATGGGAGAATCTGTGGCCAAGTTAGCAATAGACGGTTCAGGCCTGAGGACCCCAGGTCACACTAGTCTAACAAGGGTCCCACGAAGACAAGCACCTATGGTGGCCCAAACTACCAACTCCATCAACCCTTATTCTCATCACTCCATCCCCCTGATGGTCACAGATGGAACCTTCTCATAGTGCAAGGTGGAGGGGACTTGAGCTGTAAGCCTCCTTCGCAGGGGCTGTGGAGGGACAGCGGCCTCAAGTTCGGAATGAGCTCCTGAGGGACTGACTCTTGTGGAGCAGGCCAGGAGTCTGGGACTCAGACAGACTGCACCATCCACCCCCCATGCCCCCATATTTGGACGTCCTGACCTCAGGAGGGCCCCAGCCGAGACAGAGACCCTCTGTGGTCCTCCATGAAGCCACTTTGATTGTCCGTACCAACTGGCTCAGCATCGACTCGGGTCAGCGGCCACCTGTGCAATGGCCTTCAACTCCCCGACTCCTCCTGACCTCGTATCTTGCCCTCCTGCCCCTTGTTCATTTCCTTCTAGTCATATTGGCCTCCTTGCTGTTTTTGCACTAGTCATTCCCCCTGCCTTAAACACTCTTCCACTGCATCTCCCCACCTCCTCTAAGTTTTGCTCAAATGTCATTCCTTAGTTATGTCTTCCTTGATTCCACTATGTCAAATTGTCAACACCCCCCCCCAGCATTCCCTAAACATTTTCCCTTTTTATTTTTTTTTCCTAACATCTATCATCATACAGCAGCCAAAAGGATCTTTCTAGAATACAAATCAAATCTCCTTACTTTAAGCTCTTCAATGCTCCAGTGCTTTCCCGTCACACTCAAGTTCCTTCCAGGACAAGAGGCGATCTGCACCTCCCCCCTCAACACACACCTGTCCAGCCTTTTCCATCCACAAACATACAAAACTCATTCCTACCTCAGGGCCTTTGCACATGCTTTTTCCACCTTTGCAAAGAACACGGGTATGAGAAATCTCTTAACGTTCCTCCCCTAAGTAAAGGCACAGTCCTGATAATAAATAGGAACTAACACTCTGCTCCCATGTCAGGAAGATAAGATCTGGGGGTAGCTGCAGCCATTTCCAGGATAAACCCGGGTTCCTGGAGCAACCTGCTTCCAGGATAAAGGAAGAGGCTCAGCTTGGCTCTAGCCAACTGGTGGAGTACATGTCCAAGGCTGCCGATCTTCCAACTTTTCAAAAGAAGCCAGAAATCCTGACTTTTATGTGAAATCTCCGCATTTTGAAAATATCAGCAATGCATTCTAATGTTTTCAAACATCGTGTGACTCAACTACATACACAGCTGAGCAGTGGCAGGGCCCTAGGATGCCAGTCCCCAACCCTTCCCAGAACTCAGACACCCAGTCATAACTGAGTTCACCGCATTTCATTTTTTCGGATGGCAAAAATTCATCCCAGAGAAGGCACGAGAATCGAACAAGGTCACATAGCTCTGCATTCAATGGACTCCGACCCAGGGCTTCTGATTCTTAACCACAGACCCGTAACTCCTACTGTACACCAGGCTAGAACCTGCAGATTGGAAAATGCTATGCGAGCCCATGGCAGCATCTTCAAGGCATGGACCGAATAAGGGGGGGAAAATGTGTGTGGGCAGAACTCTTTTTAGGGCTTATCCCCAAGGGTGTATGGAGGGCTTTCCCAGGATGGGCTTCTTTGATCTGAGCAGGGTGTTCTTGGCAGGGAGGAAACTAATGCCTGATGCCCCTTGAGTCTCCCTTGCGCTCAGAATCTCTACTACACCGGGAGCCAGACAACCTCTTATCTCTTGCCACTCCCCTCCCCCCACTGCCTTGGCCGAAAGGACCCTGGTTTCACTCCAGCAGAAGGGTCTAAAAATATCCAGACTCACCAACTTCAGGGGTGTATTCTCTCATCTGGGAGGCTCCCACAAAGCTTTTGCCAATATAAATGGCATTTCCTTTGATATTTTTAAAGATCAGAGAATCCAGGAGAATATGCAAGCTGCATGGGCCTTTGAGATCAGAGCTCCCAAATGCCTCCCGGGTTTCAGGTTAAGGAAGAAAAAAAAAAGAAAGAAAGAAAGAAAGAAAACAACTTTCTTAAAGAGGCCCAGGAGGTTAGGTTTCCAGATAATTCACAAAAGAAGAAACGAATGTAGTTAACATCATATAGAAAAATAGATTCAGCCTCATTAGTAATAACATTTAGATTCAAACATTCTTGAGACAGCACTTCAGACTGGGAATCTTGAGCAAAGGTTTTTCAGCTGAGAGTGTCTGGTAGAAGGTGGTGAAGGGAAGATGGGTTTGCCCTATAGAAACATTTATTTCTCCTTCAACAGACATGCCATCTCCTTGTTTCCCAGGCCCTCATGCAGATAGGAAGGACAGAGTGACTTGTCCTGGCCACCCAGCTCTGAACAGAAATGTGCGTCGCTTTAGGGAAAATGCACAGAAAAGCTGGCGTGTGACCTCTCTGGCTCTCACCACCAACTGCCCCCCGCCCCCACCCCAATCCCCATGTCGAGTTGTTGGTGTGTCCATCAGCCTGGGTCCCTGGGAGATCAAGTTCGCTTCAGTCTCTGTACCTAGTGGTTCCCTCTGGAAGGTTCTTTTCTTCTTATCCTCACATGACTGGCTCTTTTTCTCCATTGGGGTCTCAACTAAAGGCCCCAATCTATCCACCAATTCAACCTTCTTCTTCCCAGACCACACTCTGCCATCTTGTTTGCCTTTCTAGCAGCTTCCCCACTTTGAAATGACCATATCCTTGGCTCAGTCTCCTCATCTGTGAAATGGGCTGTGGGACAACAGTTCCTAAGGGCCCTCCCCTCCTTGACGTGACTTCTGGGAACTTGGTAGGTACAGACACCCCGTCTCCACCACCACTCCCTTCTCTGGTGCCCTGGACCAGCCCAGCATCCCTGCTGGGGATAGAACTGGCTTTTTCTTGCAGGGACCACTGTGCCAGAGATCTCAATCCTTGTACTGGGGCGGGGCAGACCACCCCTTCCTAGTTCCAGGGGGCTGTGACCCAGGCCACGGTGATTGGTTCAGGGAGGGGTGTGGGATGCACGCCGGACCAATCAGAGCCAGTCCCGGGCCTTTACAGAAACATCTGAAAAGGAGGTGTATCTCGCAGTGACTATGTCCATAGCCCCCGTAAGAAGGAGGCCAGCTCAGGAAGGCCCAGCTGAGAGTTGGGAGCTGCCCGTGGAGACCACTGGATCCAGCTGTGCGTGACCGAGCTCCACCCCGATCACTGAGTTCCTGGAGCCAGCAAATTCCTCGTTTGGCTCAGGCCTGTTGGAACAAGTTTTCTGTTTCTGCAGCCAAAACAGCCTCTAGCCTCCCCTGTTCCCGTAAGCCTGGCTGTCACAGCCCCCGGAATGTTTGCTTATGGTTAGTGTCTCCCCGGAGCCCTGAGCTTCCCCAGGGCAGGGCCTCCCGCCTCCCCGCCCCTCCACTGCCGCCCACAGCCTGGTCAAGTGGCCTGAGAGGACAGAAACTCCCAGCTCCAGGTCCTTAATTGGGGAGCATTTCTGTCAGTCCTGGGAGCCTCAGACTCTGTGATCTGAGCAATTAACCTTTCTGCAGAGGCCAAGGCCAATTATATCTCGGGGGGCCATCTGTGACATCTGTGAAGCCGACCGAGCGCCTCGGCCTGACTCCTTGGTTTTTATAGGACAAAAGTGGCCTCATCAATCTCTTCTATCACCCCCATCCCCCACAGCCTTGGTCTGGGCCTGTGTCCTTTCTTGTGCTCAGAACCAGGTCCTACCTCCTCCCCACTTCCTGCTGGCCCCTCCAGTCTCCCCAGTCGTCCACAGTGACCTCTGCGACCTCATCTGCAGCGGGACCCCTCCACACAGCTCCAGCCCCCCTCAATGCCCTGTGTAGTGGTTGCAGATGTGGCCCTGAGTCTTCACTCCTCCTTGTGTCTGTACCCTCTGCTCTACCCTCCATGTGGACCTGGGGCTCAGCCATGTGACTTGTTGTGGCCAGTGGGGTGTTAGTGGATGGGACACAAGTGTGTGGCACACCTGGGCACAGCCCCTCCCTTCTACTTCTTTTATCATCACAAGGTCATGCCCAGGCAAGCCCGCTGGAGGATGGGGAACTCACAGAGCAGGTCTGGGTCCTAATCCCCCCAGCTGAAGCCAGCCTCAGTCAGCAACACTCAGCCTTCACCTAGACACCCGAGCGACCCAGCCGGGATCAGCAGGATGCCCGGCCAACTCTCCCCAGGAGCTTGAGCTGCCCATTCCGTCCCCACGTACCCGCACAAGAAGTGGTTTGTAGGCAGGGTTCCTGTGGCAAAAGATGACGGACTCCACTTCCAATCCCCTCCCCCTTACACCTCACACCTTTGCCAGTGCTCTCCCATCTGCCAGCCAGGCCTGCCCTATCTCCATTCTGGTGTGCCTGGCGAACTCCTATGCGTCCTTCAATACCCAGCATAAGTGTCTCATCCAATGCAGGCCTGCAGTAATGCCTCTTGCCAGGCCTCCCTGGTGGTCAGCGGCTCAATTCCTCCTGCCCATGCAACACAGCCTGGAGTCAGAGAGTTTGGGTCAAGTCCTGGCATCATCACAATAGCTCTGGAGATTTCGGGTGCTTTGCCTCACGGTGCTAAACCTCAGCCTCCTTGCCCAAAAACCGGGATGATGGCAGTAACCCCTGCTTCACAATGACCCATGGGATGGGCTGAGCACAGTGTCTGGGACACATAAGTGAACTACGCATCTGTTTTTCCTGCTGCTGCAACACTAGTATCTGCCTCCCTCCTGAGACGGGAGGGCCCTAGAAGTCAGGACCCACACCCCGTTCACCACCATGGGCCTGCAACCCTGCCCAGAAAGGGACACGTCTAATGGAATGATGGAGAAGTTCTCCCGGCACCCACCACTGCCCCCTGTTCTAGATAAGTCAGCACTTCAGAGGCTCTTAAGAGGGCACAGTCAGTCCCATTTTATTGCTAGGAAAATCAAGGTTCAGAGAAGCGATGTAACTTGCCCAAGATCACAGAGAGCAGTTAAGTGACATACACCCTTGCTCACCCCTCCTGGTCTGGCCCGCATTTGGGACAAAGACAAATGCTGTGACATCCAAGAAAATGATTTCTCCCGGGAAAAATAGTAAGAGCCACAGTAACACAGCTAATATTCCAACACTATTGTCAATGTTAATATAAGTATCATCAATATTATTACTATTTTTTACTATCTTATGGGTGTTCTTCTAATCAATTGACCTATTTCAACTGATACAACCTTCACAAAAACCTCTGTGAGGAATGTGCTAAGATTATCCTCATTTTATAGTCACAGAAACTGAGGCACAGAAGGTTCATTGATTGTTCAAGGTCACACCGCTGTTAAACGTCAGAGATGGGATCAGAACAGGCTCCCTGGTGCTACAGAGCCTTCTAGACCCTGAGGCAGAAGGGCTCTAGTGGAGGACAGGACGTAAGCGGTTGAGACCACATCCCAGCGTCCGTTCAGCATGGGACTAGTGCCCTGTTCCGGGCTCAGCCTGGCCACCCCCGCACGGCCTCCAGGCTTAACACCACCCCCGCCTGAGCCTCATCAGCCGGACTTCTCTGTCCTTAATGATTCCCTGTCTTCCCATAAGAGAAGCCCAGACACATACGGTGCAGGTACACACACCTTGTCAACCTGTTCTCCCCCGTGGGAGCCTGCCTCCGTCTCCCCAAACACTCCAGCTCCCTACCTGGAGTCCTCGGACAGGGCTAGGACCCCGACGCTCTGTTTACATATGACCACCTCCCCCTGCACCTGCCAGACCCTGACACCCGAATCAGCCTGACGGGACTCTCGGAGTTTCCTGGCAGCCCGAATCAAGCATGCCATTTGGGTACCAAACACAGTGTGGCCTCTCTCTCGTGCAGCCCTGTCCTCTTACTCTCTCCCCTATCTTCTTGACTCCAGGCATATGGGTCTCCCTGCTGCTCGGCTATTTCAGGAACATACTGGGCATGCTCCTGCCTCTGAGCCTTTGCAGCCCCTGATCCTGATGCTTTGAACATTCTTCCCCCAGACATGCTCGTGGCTTGCTCCTCCACAGCCTTCAGATCTTTGCTCAAACGTCACCTTCTCAGTGAGCCGTGTTCTGGCCACCCCGTCTGACTCCCAAACTCCCGCCTACAGCCCCTTTCCCCCTTCCCTGTTCTCCACGCTTTACCACCACCTGGTAACACTTTATAACTGACCACTCATTTTTGTGGGTATTTGTTTCACTCTTCAAGAGTGTAAGCTCCGCGAAGACAGTGATTTCTGTTCCGTTTGTGCTCCTCTGTCCCCTAGCATTTTGACCCCTGCTAAGAACGTAAGAGGCAGTCGGTATCTGCCAAATAAACAAATGGTTAGTTTGTCAGCTTTGATTTCAAGCTCTAAGACTACTGACTACCTGATGTGTGGCGGGGCGGGGGGTGGTAAGGCTGGGTCTTTGTCAGTTCCCACAAATCCTATGAGGGTCTGACAGTCACCATCCTTGCCCCCAAGCTCCCAGCATGCCCACCGTCCTGGTCCACTCCAGGGAAGACAACTGGCATTGAGCCTAAAGTCTGGTTGTCACATCTCCCAACTTCACAAAGCTTTGGGAGGTAAGGTAGTACACTCAATAACAATATTAAGATGAGCATTTATTAGGGTGTGAAGAGAGCAAGTATTGGTGAGACCGTGGAACAAAGGGAAAGCTCATCTCACAAGGGAGGCAGTATGGGATACAACCACCTTGGAGAACAGTGGCTTTACCAAGCACAGCTGAACATATTCAGATCCTATGACCCAACAACCCTGATATCATTCGTGCATGTTAAAGCAATTCTTATGCCATAATATGGATTCAAGAGTGTTCAGAACACAGTTTGAAATAGAAAAAGAAAAAAAAACTGGAAACCACGAAATGACTATCGACAGCCCAACAGCTAAATAAATTATGGTATATTCACACCACGGAATGCTATGCGGAACCACAAAGAAATGGATTATGTCTACACACATCAACATGGATGAATCTTAAGAACAAAATGTAAACAAGTTATAGAATAATATATATATACCGCGGTCCAATTGACCCAAAGTTCAAAAATAAGCAAAACCATACAGTGTATTGAGATACAGACTTGTTGTAAAACTAGTCCCTTTGGGAATGGTCTGGGGTTGGGGGGGACCCTGGGCTTCAAAGCTAATAGCAATGTTGCTTAAATTGGGGATCAGTAAATGGATGTTGACTGGATTTGTATTATTAGTTTTTGGATTTATTTTTATAAATAGTCCTTTTTCTATATTCAAATTCTGGACTGCGTCTGTTGTAATATTTAATAAAGTTATTTTTAAAGGAAAACAGTAATTAAGGTAGGCTAGAGTAGGGATTGGCACACTATGGCCCAGGGGCCAAATCTGGCCCACCTCTTATTTTTATAAATAAAGTTTTATTGAAACATACCCACATCCATTTCTTCATAAATGGTCAATGGCTGCTTTCATGCAGATCAGTGCAGAGTTGAGTAATTGCAACAGAGACCATATAGCCTACAAAGTCAGTATTTACTATCATATATTTGCTATCTGGCCCTTTTTATAAAAAGTTTGCCAAACCCCAGGCGGGAGCAGTGAACCAAATGCACGGACTGAACTTCTTTATTAAAAACAAAAACAAAAACAAACCCAAAAAACTTTTTTACTGATTTTTTAAAATGTCAAAGTAATGCATGCTCATTGTGAAGAATTCAAAGAATACAGAAACATGAGAAAAGAACAATTTCCCATGTAAAGCAATAACCACTGGTAAAACTTAGGGAAATTTCCTTCCAGTTTGTTTTTTTTTATTTCCCCACGCATCTGTACCTTCCCCCCCACCCCCAATCAGGAGCACGCTGATTATGGGATTCTGTGCCCTGCTGCATTTCCACTTAATATCATCTCAGGAGCATTTTTCTGGGTGGTTTAATTACATTCAATTTTTGCTATTATAAGTAATGATGTGATTAGTATCCTTGTACACACATTTTTGTTGACAATATGAAATATTATATAGTCATCCAAAATGAATTCTTCAAGGAATTTTAATGACATAGAGACTATCACGGCTGCATTATTTATACCAGCAAAAAAGCCTGGAAACAATATAAATTGCCTGGCACTGGGAGAATTCGCTATGTGAACCTGGTACATCACTGAACATAATATTATGTAACTCTGAAGTGTGATGGTCAAGAGAAAAATGCAAAAATGGCTGTCGGAGTCTCGGTTTCCTTATCTGATCTTTTTTTAAAAGCAGCTAACACAGATGAGCTTGTCCCTCTGTGTCAGAGCTATTAGTATTTAAAATAATAATATATACATGGGAGTGGGTACAACCAAGTGTATTGGTCAGTCCTGCATCCTACCAGCTGCTCAGTATTTTGAAGATCACCCCTGGGTTCACTCACACTTAAGGAAAAGTAACAAGTGTCTGGAAGGCGTCCGGCAAAGTGGCAGGTGGCCCTCTTCCGGCTCAGCTTCGCAGCCCTGTGATTATGGCTCCTGTGTCCTTTGCATGGTAATCAGAGGACTGTGATCTCGAATGGGCTTGGAGGAGAACCTACCTGCAACCAAGCAACGAGCAAATGGCTCCTGATTGCACGCGTCACTAAACCGCTACTACATAGGTACTGATTGGAGCGAAGGCCAGCTCAAGCCTGAGTGGTGGGGCAACCACTGGTGGGGACAGAGAAGCATTTCCTTCCCAGGGGAGGTGTGTGTGCATGCGCACACAACTGGTTTCAAAAATAGGAAGTAGGGACAGAGGCGTAGGGCAGGGTCTGAGCCCATGGCACACGGCCAAGGAAGCCTGGTGATTTAGGGGGCGTTTGCCAGCCTTCTATTTCAGATATGAAAGAAATATTTGAAAGCAGAGAAATCCATGAACAGCAGAAGGTCTTGTGAGGCCATAAATAAAGACTGGGCATCCAGGACAGAGTAGTGAGCAAACAAATGACGGTGGAGAGTTGCCCTGGCTTCCCGGGCTCATGTGCCCAAGCAGTCCTCATTTATTCCGCTAACGCTGATTGAACACCATGCCGGGCACTGTTTGAGGCACCCAGGACATTGCTGCAAGTGGAACAATGAGTCTGCTCCCTTGGGGAGACTGAAAATTAATGCACTAAGAAGTAAATGAGATCTTTTCCAGATAGGGACGGGCATAGCAGAGTGGCTGAGGGAACAGAATGGACAAAGGCACAGAGGAGGGCTGGGAGGAGACTTTGTTGAAAGCAATTTAAAAGTCCAATTAACATAGAGCTCAGGACGCCTTCATCTGAGGCCAGGGAAAGAAAGTGGAGCCAGACTGCAGGAAATCTGGAGTGCCAGGTTGAGAATCTGAACGTTCCTCCCAAGGCAATGGAGAACTCTTCCCGTTTGAAGAAATGAGTATTAAACCATCTGTTGATTGTATATTGAATATAAAATTTACACCAGTCATCTTTTAGTTGTAAGGGGCAGAAAATACAACCCAAATAGGCTTAAATAGAAAAATAATTTTATCAGCTGAAAGGTGTAAAGGCAGGTCCAGCTTCAGGTGCAGCTGGACCCAGGGTTTGGTCCTTTATCCCTTGGCTCCACCTTCCACTCTGTAGCTTAGGTCTCAGGCTCCATGCAGCAGCAACAAAGCTGCTGGCAGCCCCAGGCAAGTGGTGTGCTGACAAGCTGGTTCCCGGAGGGGAGGTGGGGGGAAGAAAAAAACCCTGATCTGTAACAAATGCTTCCACTGTGGCCGATTGGGAGCTCCCAATGTGACGTCACTGAATGTCAAGTTGAGGAGACACATGCAGCATCAGCTCTTGAGGCTATGAGAGACAGCCTCGGCACACCTGGGCCTATATCCCACCACCTTCAAATCCACAGGGCTCCTTCCAGGAGCTGCAGCAAACATTTCACTATATCCCGTAACCTCTGTACAGTCTTGGATCCATCACTCTACCTGCTACTATGGCTAGAGGACAATCTGAAGGCCTGGGTCTCCTGCTCTGTCCTCAGCCCCAAAGCACATGGCTTGAGGACAGGAAGGGATTGTTGCCCAAGAAAAAAACCTGGATACAGTTACCAGAAGAAGGGAGGCTGGGTGGGAGGCAAAAAAGACAGATTGCTAGGATCAATGAGAAAATGGTCATAAAAACTCCATAAAGTGGGAAGCCCTGTGTAAGTTCCCTAACTTGCTGGATGCTTTTATTCCAAGCTGCTACATCTGACATAAAGACCCATAAAATGTGATGTCTCCCAGGAGCATGCAGTTCTGGGATGAGTGATTCAGCACTTCCTTTTCTTTACCCATGGCAGACATTGCTAATCAATCGTGGAACTCTCCCACAGATCCTGGGCAATGCTCACAATCCTTCCCCTCACGGCTGTCCAGGTAGGCACTGCCCAGTGAACAGAAAAGAGATGAAAGATGAAATCTCTTTGTTATCCTTGAACGGGTCCCATTCCATCATGAACCAGAATGGAGATAGGCCCAGAGAGGGGTCCAACGGGCTCATTTCACTGGGCAAGTTATCAGCAGAGGTTGAGAAAACCCCAGGTCTTCCAACTCTTAAACCTGAAAAGAGCAAAGGTGCCTCATATGGAAGAAGGAGTCGGAAGCGAAGAAAGTTTGGGATGTCCAAAGTGGTGATGGTTTCCCATGGGTGTTCAAATAAACTGCAGATTCCCTAAACAGCCTATGGAGCTTTCCATAATCTGGCCCCTGCCTTCTTGTCTGACTTCATCTCCTACCTCTCTCCTGCCATTCTGTCTTTCTGTTCCTCAAAACATGCCAAGTTCAGTCCCATGCCAGGGCCTTCGCAGGTCTCCTCCAGGGACCACAAAAACATTCACCAGCAGCTCCAGGCTACGACAGCTCCAACTTACTCTGCAAGCCCAGTAGGAGAGCCCCACTTTCTCGGTAAGTACAGCAAAACCCCAGAGCTGAGTCTCATGAGCCTGCTAGAGCCCAGTGTTCACCATGATCGGCAAAAAGATGGAAAGCTCTGAGTGGCCGGCCCAGAACCTGTGCCCACCCCTGGAGAGTAGGGTCAGCCTCTTCCTGAGCACACAGACTGAGAGTGATGGAGAATTTACAGCATAGTGACAAAGGCAGGGGGGGAAACAGTCTCCACATTCCACCCTAGCTAAAAATGTAGAGTCCATACCATTTGGTTCTCACCTCGAAGGAGAAAAATGAGAGACAAGATGTTTAGATGCTTATTTATTTCCTAGGGCCAGGAACTAAGGGTACAGAGGTGTATGGATTTATCCCATCTCTCCCCGTGAAGATCCTTCTGACCCCACACCAGATGGCATTTCAGGGGGAGCTGAATTGGGGAAATATCGAGGAATCTTGCCTGGGGTGGGGGGGGGGAAGAAACCTCCTATGACATGAACATAATGTCTTCCTTCGAGGTATACTTGAGATCCTACTGTGTTCACTGTACTGCAAGAAGCCAAACAAACAAACAAAAACCTCTCATTGTCTTATTTTAAGCTACTCTTGAGCCCACAGAGGCCAACACTCACACCCAGGCTCCTATACCATTCAGGATTAGTGGTGCCGTGATCAATTAGTGATGTCTGTTGTGGGCAAAGGAGTGGGGAATGGGTGGTATGCCTGCCATGTATTTGCTGACCCTAGTCTATGGACTTTCTTGGGCTCTAGCACTGCAATCTGAGGCCAAAAAGATCCCCACCTGGACTTGAGCTGTCAGCGCACCAGGCCGACTTAATTAAAGTGGGCAGAATAACTAAGTCATTATTTAACGATGTAAAGAGCTTCCAGGAATTGCTGGAAGCAGGCACCACCCCAGAGGAACTGCTGTGCTTTCTGTCCTCCACCCTGGCTGCACAGCCTCTGTCTTTTATCATCTCTCCTGCTGTAAGTGTTTTCCCCGCTTGCTATCTGATCTTGCAAAATGGGAATGAGACATGTTTTGCTCAGGAAAATGCAGAGCAGCCCAAGGAGCGTGGGCCGGCCACCGGGTACAGCCACCATGCAGGGAAGCTGCTGTTCATCACCGCATGCTGCTGTCACCCTCCCAGCAGCCTGCAGGAGCCCTGTGATGGGCTGAAAGGCCCTCGGGGAACCTGTAATTAAATCCCAGAAGATTGCCAATTCTTCTGCTGGTGAGGGGAGAAAAGAGCAAGACACAGCAGGCGTGTCCAGACAGGGCTGAGAAGAGACAACCAGCCAGGGACAGAGGCAGCTTGGACTGCAGAGGCCAAGAGCAGACAATGTGAGGAGCTGGGGGATATGTTCAGTCGCAGGGAATGAAGGAAAGGCCAGATGGAAACAGGTGATTTCTGGCCAGGGCCAGGCTGAGAAGGACGAGAAGGACTTCCACATTCTATCAAATGGAAAGAAATCAGCCCAGATCCCTATCCATTCAAATATCTATGACCCATCAATCCACCTGGTAAACAAATATTTGCTGTGACTTGAGCCTCTTTTCAAAGCATAAATCCAATTGTATCACTCCCCTGCTCTCAACTCAGGCCTGATGTTCAGCAAATATGCACCCAGACAGCCATTCTGATGGCTCGAATACTGAAATACTTTCGTATCAGTTCATATGGATAAACAGTTGTTATCTTGAATACCACCTCTCCCCACCCACGTAACCCCCCCCAACACACACACTGCTCCTGCCTCTCTCTCCAAGACCTCAGGTTCCCCTCCAAGACTTGTTCCAGCACCATGGCTAGCGCCTGTTCTTGCGGTTGGTATCTGTTGGTTGGTAAAAGATTCTAAATATCACTCTTAGCACTATTTAAAGTCCCATAGCCTTTCATCTGGCGTATTCTTTTTAACTCTTGCCCCTACTAACTTTTCCAGCCTCATCTCCTACAATACAACTACCATGAACCCCAACTACATGAATTCCCCACCATTCCCCCAAACAAGACACATTGTTTGGCACATTCTCCCTGCCTGGGTCTCCTCTCCCCACATCTTTCCTCCAAAACTACTACTTAGCTTTCAAAGGTTTTCTTGATTGTGTCCCAGTTCATAAAGGTGGGCTAGGAGGTCCAGCCAGGGTACTGGCTTGATAGCTTGGTACTACCCTCTGTATATCCAGATCTCTGTCTCAGTTTCTTTTCCAAGTTCCTGTTTTTGGTGATGTGTCTTAGATTGTAGTGCCCTCCTACAATGAGGACTCTGCCTTGATTGTACATGTCACCCACCCTTTTGGGCAGCAGCAAGAGATGGTGGGGAGACAGAGGCATGAAGATGTCACAGTTTCTGATAAGCCAAGCAAACCCTCCAAAGGCCACCAGAAGACTACTTGCTGCCTTCCCCCAGTCCACTGTGTCCTCTAAGCAGCTGTGCTGATGAGCAGAACATAATAAACAAATTCATCAACATTTCATTTATTTACCCTTGCCGTGACCATGCCCACACATATCTCCTTTATCCATCACCCATCCCTCCTGCCTTGAAAATGACTTATTTCTCTCTCCTCTGTGCTAGTCTAGTTTTTCCATCTCTCTAGTGGCCACAAGAATGTCAAAACCGCAGTTTTCCCCTCTTCATCATGCCTGTGTCTCTGAGTATCTTACCGCAAAAGATATTTGTCTGATTCCATTGATCCAATATATTCTATTTCTCAAAAAAACTACAAAATATTTCCCAATATGCATGGCTGTATAATTACACCTTTTCTTTCACATACCTGTAACCAAATATATTTTATATACTTATTACTTAACCTGAAGTTTCCCTACTTGATTACAATAGATTGGCCCCTGATCAATATTACCAATCACCTCTAGGGGAAGATGTGATTCTCTGATGCAGATGCTGACCTGGATTTCCAGTCCCTGTGACTCCCTTCCCATCTCTTTTCCCTTTATTCATACTGCGTTTTTTTGCTTTCTCTCGTGATCCAAGCCTTCAGCACTGCCTGCTGGACAGTTCCCCAATACCATTTGCCCCAAGATTCAAGCCCAACAATGGACAGTACTCAGTCCTATGTACCAGCGTTTATCCCAATCATAGACAGGTAGAGGTATCTCACGCTGATGTTCATTAACCCTATGCCCCTTCATCCTCCACAACTGCCTTAACATGTCATCATTTAAGCATACTATTTGCGTGTACAGATTTGATAAACTGAACTAGTATTTACGGGCTGGGTAAAGCCCGCTGGTGGGATAGGGACTGGACATGATCATAAAGCCTTACTCTGCCTCCCCTGGCCAGGATCTAGCCTCTCTGTGGCACGCAGCACACCACAGCCATCTTGGCACAACCTGTTGAGCCTGCCTCTGTCCCTGGGCTCTCAAGAGTTTCCATACCCCTTCCCAAGATGTGGACAACCACCCACTCCCACGTCCTTGGCCCACTCTGTCAATCCCATGCCCTATGACAAAGGGGCAGACTTCACCAGAAATCCACAGTACACACTGTGCCAAAAAGAACAAAGCCAGATAGTATTAAGGGAACCATTTTTTATGGACACTCAGAGGTAGTGTACCATGGTGATTAGGAACACAAACTCCAGAGCCTGGCTGTTTGTGTTCCAATCTTGTCTCCCCACATGCTAGATCTGTGACCTTGCACTGAAGCCCAGAGAGGCCCAGCCTCTCTGGGCTTCAGTGTCCTCAAAGTAAAATGGGAATAACAATAGAATCTTCCTCAAAGGGCTTGTGAGGATTAACTCAATTTAATATGTATGAAGTGCTTAATATTTAATACTTAAATATGTGATATTTATGCTTACAAAGTGCTTAAATCTGTTAAGAGCAAAATTACATATATGCAAATACATATAGTGCATCTATATATTTATAATGTATATGTAACTATGTGAATATGTATCATTTTATATAGCATTATATATTATAATATATATGTTATATATATATTATATGTATTATAAGTATATATAGTATACACTATATATACTTATTGAACTATGTAGTAAATATTACATATCATATATTATAGCATACCATATATAGTATATTCAGCATAATGTATATGTGTATGTGTGTGTGTGTGTGTGTGTGTGTACACACATTATTAAAGATCATGGGAAGCAGAGGGAGAAATGAACAAGCTTACTACACTAACACAGCCATCATTTTAAAAAATTATTTTCTTCCAATCTTTTTTCATTTGCATACATTTCTGCACCATGCTGGACCAACAGTTTTGCGTCCTGAGTTTTTTTGCATAAATAATGTCATAATGTTGCTTCTTGTGGCTACATAACCCTAGACTTCCTTTCTTAATGGCTGGACAATATCCTAGTGAGCAGACAGACCTAAATTGACTTAGCTTGTATCCTTGTATCTGCCTGGGTTGTTGTCCTTGTATCCGCCTGGGTTGTGTTAGGCGGCAAGTAACAGGATATCCTGATTCAACTACCTTAAACAATAAGGGATTTTCTTATCTCACAGAAAGGAAACCTTGGAAGGACAGCATCTCTGGGACTGATTAATTTAGCCACTCAACAATATCATCACAAAGTCCTTCCCATATTCGTGCTCCTCTATCCTGACAATGACAGATGATGGGCTGTCCTAATTCTGACCCTTACAGTCATCATATGTTGTCAGCCATCCAGACTGAAGTAGAAGACACTCTTCTAACTCTTCTAAGAGTGAGAAAAGTTTTCCACCATCTCCCAGCAAAACTGGGCCACATACCTACTTCCAAGCCAATCGCTGTCAAGGCGACAGGATAACCTTGCTCATTTAGACCAATCTAGATCCACTCCTGGGCTGGGCATACAGGCTACATTCCCAGGAAGGGATACATGCGGATAGATGAACAGAAACAAATTCTTTTTGGAAGGAATTGGTCAGGGTGGACATATACTGGGGAGACAGCTAGTGTGCCTTGTTCCTTGTCCGGACGTTTCACTCACAACCAACTTGGAGGAGCAATTAAGTCTGAGCAAAGAGATTAAAATTCGTAAAGGAAGTGGCATTTGATCTGGGTTTTGAAGGATGTGCAAATGTCAACAGTGGGAGGGGGCCAGCATTTCAGGCTGCCGTTCCAGTTGGAGTAGAGTCCGAGTCAGTCAGCAGAGGGCCATTTTCCAGGAAGAATGAGTGTCCCTGGGAATCTGGGGCCTTGGGTGATGGATGTCGGGGGAAGGTGGGATGTAAAGCTAGACTGAGGCCAAACCGGGGGTGGGGGTGTTTAAGTGCTGACTGAAGGAGGCTGGAAGACTCAGAAACCTGGAGCCATGGGAAGCCACTCAAGATTTCAGAAGAAAGAGTTACAGAAAAGCTAAGATTTGGGGAAGCTTGCCTTGCACAGTGGATGCACAGCAGGGGAGAGGTGGACAAAAGAAGACCAGTTAGGAGCAGGCTGCCTTTGCCCAAGGGTAGCCCCGCAGGCCCACCCATGGCTGCATTCCTGGGAAGGAAGTGAGAGAATTCCCCCAATCGGGGGAGGCAGAATCCACAGAGCAGAGCTTTCCTGTCAGGGCCAAGGGACCGGGGTTGACAAGATGACTGATGGCATCATTAACCAAGCCCGCAAAGAAGCAAAGACAAAGGATCCACCAAGAATTGGGTCCCACCTGCAGCATGCACACAGTCCTTGAACGGTGACAGCAGAGAGCAGCCCAAGAGGTCCAGACCATAATGTGTTCACGCCAGCCTCAGAGGGGAAGGGGGAAAACGAGCTGCATAAAATGTGTGCGCTCTTTAAGTTTGAGAGGCATGCTCCTTGAAACTTTTTGTATGCTAGTGGAAGTGGGGCTTCTAATTGGATTTCAACTGAACGGGCTTCACAAGTATGAAACAGAGAAAATGACAGAGCCTTCCTACTGCTCCTCTCCTAGGAGAGGCACCAGACATTAGACTGTTAGCGTGGGAAGCCATCTCTGAAATACTCCATGACCATCAGTCTGTACTCCGTCCTGGCTCCATAAAATGCAGGGGAGGGGGAGAGGTTATCCACGTATATGTCCCTTCACATATGCCTTCCCTTGTCACGTCTATTAAGGACTGCTATGCGCCAGGCACTGGGCTAGAAATGGAGCCCTGATCCAAGTGGTTACACTCTCTGCCTTTGCAGTCCTCCCAGTCAGCCCAGCAGGGGACACAGACGAGTGTCTTCCCGTCGGTAACAGGTTTTGACAAGGAATCCCAGCGGAGAAACAAGGAGCTGGAAGATGTGACATCTGGGGCAAGGACGGAAGAGGAAGAGGGAGCTGCCTAAGGACAAGTGGGCTGAAAGGCTGACATCAATCACTCTCCCATCTAATGATCACAGCAGCCCTGTGAGGCAGCTAGGACACTACCCTTGCTTTTCAGATGAGGAGACTAAGGCTCAGAAGAGTTAAGAAAACATGGTCAGAGACTGAGGCCAAACCCAGGCACTTGAATTCTAGGCTGAGCTACCCCCTCACCCAACCCTCTGTCTTTGCTCACCCACGGGACTGCGTTGCCTCCTGCTCCGTCTCCTGTACCCAAATGGATCCTCTTCCAGTCTACTCCCTGCACAACAACCAGAGGGATCTTTTGAAAATGCAAACCTGATCTTGTCACCTCTCCTCAGAATCCTTCAATGGCTCTCCCTCTTGCTCAGATGGGGGAAAGATTGCAAAAGTCTCGTGCAATCTGGCCCCTCCCATTTCTCCACACTCATCCTCTCTGTGCTCCAGCCACACTGGCTTTTACTCAGACCTCTCCCTTAATGCCGTCCGCCTTCCAATCACAGGGTCTTTGCACATGCTGTTCTCGAACTGGGACACTCCTTTTCACCTTCGCCCCCACAATGAGTCCTATCTTAGTAGGCTCACACCTGTCCCTCAGTTCTCACCTCCTCCAGGTCACCCTCCCTGACTTCCCAGTCTAGGCAAGTTTCCTTTGTTGTGCATAGTTGCGAATCATCCTCTGACTTGGCCAAGGATTCTCAACCCTGGCCACATACTGAAATCACATAGGGAGAGTTTTAAGAACACAGATGCCCAAACGCCAGCCTAGGTCCAGAATCTCTAAGTGGCAGGGTGGGGCACCCACATTTCTTAGATATCCCCCAGGTGATTCCAGTGTGCAGCCACAGAGGGGAATCCGTGATTTATCACAACTTCCTCAGTGCGTAAATCCTACCTAGTTTCATTTTATTCATCAGCCACATTTGACAGACAGGGAAACTGAGGTCGAGAGGTCAGGATCAACATCGTAAAGAGAAGCGAGTCCCAGAGTGTGGATTGCAACCCCAGTCCATGTGATTCCAGAACTTTCTCCCCACCCAACGCTGCCTAAGTCCTCAAGACAGGGCAGACAATAACTTCCACGAAGATAGCTTCCCTGAAGAGGCTCTCATTATGTATCACCCAGTGCTTCCCAGTCCCTTTGCCCCCGGGGACAGTACTCCGGAAAACAAAATCCTTGTGAGCAGAGAGAAGATGAAACAGAAACCAGGTCTTCTTGTGTCTTGGGTCCACCCCACCCCAGAGAGAGGCATCTAATTGGATTCTGTTCAGCTGACCATGAACTTCCTGCTGACACAGGGATGGTGGCCGGGGCCGGGCTGGCGGCGGGCGGGGTCAGGGGTCTTCAGAGCGGCTCGTGGTCCCGATGGTGGCAGCTGAATGAATTCAGAAGCCACTGCCTGCTGAGGGCCATCCTGGTCCCCATCCCAGGACCTGGAGGCCAGTTCAAACCTCCATTTAATATAAGTCAGAGACTGACTCAGCGCTTTCGAGTCTGGTTATGGATTCCTGCCCCTCTTAGTCTTCCTCCTTGTGCACTGGGATGCTGAAAGTCTTTCCTTATAATAGAATGGTAATCCATGGAGTGAATTAAGGGGTGGGGACCCAGAAGCAATGGTTCTCAGCTCTGACAGCTGGAGGAGCATTTTAAAAATAATGGTGCAGGGGCGCCTGGGTGTCTCAGTGGGTTAAAGTCTCTGCCTTCGGCTCAGGTCATGATCCCAGGGTCCCAGGATCGAGCCCCGCATCGGGCTCTCTGCTCAGCAGGGAGCCTGCTTCCTCCCACCCCCGCTCTGCCTGCCTCTCTGCCTACTTGTGATCTCTGTCTGTCAAATAAATAAATAAAATCTTTAAAAGAAGAATAATGGTGCAGGGGCACCTAGCTGGCTCAGTTGGTGGGATATGAGACTCTTGATCTCAGGGTTGAGCTCAAGCTCCATTTTGGGCATGAAGCCTTCAATAAAAAAAGAATAGAACAGAATAGGATAGAATAAATTAAATTAAATAAAAATACAATGGTGCAGGGCTCTCCCTCAGACCTAGTGAATCTGAATCTGTCAATGGGACCCAAGGCACCTATATTCCTTTAAATTGTCCCGGGGTGGGGCACCTGGGTGGCTCAGTGGGTTAAAGCCTCTGCCTTCAGCTCAGGTAATGATCCCAGGGTCCTGGAATCGAGCCCCGCATCGGGCTCTCTGCTCAGCAGGGAGCCTGCTTCCTCCCACCCCCGCTCTGCCTGCCTCTCTGCCTACTTGTGATCTCTGTCTGTCAAATAAATAAATAAAATCTTTAAAAGAAGAATAATGGTGCAGGGGCACCTAGCTGGCTCAGTTGGTGGGATATGAGACTCTTGATCTCAGGGTTGAGCTCAAGCTCCATTTTGGGCATGAAGCCTTCAATAAAAAAAGAATAGAACAGAATAGGATAGAATAAATTAAATTAAATAAAAATACAATGGTGCAGGGCTCTCCCTCAGACCTAGTGAATCTGAATCTGTCAATGGGACCCAAGGCACCTATATTCCTTTAAATTGTCCCGGGGTGGGGCACCTGGGTGGCTCAGTGGGTTAAAGCCTCTGCCTTCAGCTCAGGTAATGATCCCAGGGTCCTGGAATCGAGCCCC